>NC_138882.1:2890375-3295024 GCF_965194825.1 Balaenoptera physalus
CGTGGTCTTCTGAGAACTGCTGCCGCTGCTTTTTCCGTCGGTGTGATTCAGCTTCCTGAACTTCTGTTCGGCAAAGCTGGTCATCTTCACGCCGGAACTGGAGGAGGCGCTGCTTCCGGGCTGGGACCTGGTGCTGACGGTGCTGGGACAGGGGCTCGGGGCCTCTCTGGCGTTGTAGTCCGGGAGGAATTTGGACGCGTCGTCCACATCAGAGTCCAGACTCACGGTGTAGTCTCTCAGGGAAAAGTCTTCATCCATAGTTTCCGGAATGTCTTCTGAAGGGACGTGGATCCCCGTGTCCACCTCCGTGTTGTCGGTGACGGGGCTCGAGGCACCCTTCGTGTCCGCCACGCTCTCGGGGCTGGACTGGCTGCGCGGGACGCTGGAGTGCAGGACGCCCACCTCCTGGCTGTGGAGGAAGAAGCCGTTCGCGAGCTGGTCCGGCCGAGGGGTGTGGGCAGGCTTCTCAGTGTCGTGGATTATCTGTAACGCTTCTTCGATGCTGGGGGTCCCGACCTGGCTGCCAAACTCATCGAGAAACACTCTGTTCTGCAGAGCTCCATTCGGAAGCCTGTGATGCACGTTCTGCTTAGAATCTAGTTCGTCTGTGTTTAGGGGCACGTAGGCCGTCAGGTCGCCGTGAGAGCCCACGTGAAGTTCCTCTTCGATGCTTCCTGCCCCCTCCTCCCCATTTACTGGCTTGAAGGACAAATTTTTCCTAATGTTCTTGGATACACGACTGTTGTTCAGAGTAAGTCCTTCATTACTAATAGAACGAGTGATTCCTTGGTTTGGAGTGGATCTCTGTATACTACTTTCTTTATCAAAAGAAATATCAAATGAAACGCCATGCACTGATGATCTAAAAAAAATTAAAGAGAAAATCTTTAAATAACCCCAGAAAGGAAACAATCTGATATCACTGAACAACAACAGTTATTTGAAATTATGCTTCCTTTCTTTCCCATTTCTCATAATCACATTGTCCTCAAGGCGAGGGTAAGGCTATCGGGCCACCCGTCACGTTTGGCCCCTTTGGTCAGTCTATCATCGGACCACGTTGCCCTTTTCAAATGCAGGTACTAATTAAATTGCAGTCTGGCTAACAAGGGGGGGCGGGGGATGGACAGTTTTTGAGAACGTGAGTACACTAAAAGTAAGTCTCTGTTTACCTTTTCTCCTTGGGCCATGTCCCTATGAAGCTGTCAACATAGGACATAGATGAAGACCTTCTTATTCCTCCTTCAAATGCATAAAAGTAAAAGTCATTGAAATCACGTAAAAAAAATTTAACTTACAACAATTCAACAGATTTCACATAAGGTAAGTACATGTGGAGAAATAAAGATCATTTTGTTAAGAAAAGCAAGCATAGAGAAACAGAGCCCTTTTAATGTGTCATATGTAACACTTCTTAGAAAAAAGAACTGGATACTTTTATTTACATTTATTCTCAATCATTTTCTAGTTAACCATTTAAATGGCATTTTCCTAGGCTTTTTCAAATACATTACCTGAGGCTGAAGGATGAGCTTGGGGACGTGAGTGTCTAGAAGGCAAATGAAGACGAGAGTGTGTAAGCGCAGCTCCTTCCCCACTGCAACGTAAAATACACGTCAATCAAGTGTCATAAAATGTCTAGCTCTTGCATATAAATTTTAGATACAACAGCTGAAGTCGGAAACAACACTCACTTCCGACTCTCCATCCTAAGTGAAGAAAAAAAAAAATAAGGAAACATAATATAGTGTTTAAACCAAAGAATGGCGGTGATTATATGTATCTCTATGTATTTTATGTCTTTTAGCCCAAGAGCTTGAAACACTACTTTCATGTACAGCTCAATGTCCTTGTGAGATAAGATACGGCACATTATTTTCATTTTACAAATAGAAAAACTGAGAAAGAAAGGAAAGTCGTCAACTTGCAATATTCTGGTCGAATCTCAATCTCTAAAAGTACAGGAATGATGAATCCTTGTGAAAGAGCCTGGCACCTCCTGCTCGCGGGCCTGTCTGTAGGTCTTTAACACTTACATTTTTTCTGATTTAACTCCACCCTGTTCCAATTAATGCAGCGGATTACATAGTCCACTTCTCAGTTTCTGATGACGTTTGGCCACAATTTAATTTTTCTTTTTCTACGTTTTCAGTCCACCACGGCCTACCTTGTAGCAGGCGAAACTAAGCATCCTGACCCCAATGGGCTGAGAATAAGCTGGGAGCAGGACGCAGTGACCTCTGCAGCTCTCTGTGACCACACTACCTCTCGGCTAATGCGAACTGCGAAGATGAACAGCAACTAAAGGATACAAAGGTAAACCACAATGCTGCATTCTTTTTTTTTTTTTTCATCTTCATCTTTTTTTTTTTTCGCAATTTGGATTCATTTCTTTCTTTTTTTTTTTTTTTAATCAGTCATCAATTTTATACACATCAGTGTATACATGTCAATCCCAATCGCCCAATTCAGCACACCACCATCCCCACCCCACCGCGGTTTTCCCCCCTTGGTGTCCATACGTTTGTTCTCTACATCTGTGTCTCAACTTCTGCCCTGCAAACCAGTTCATCTGTACCATTTTTCTAGGTTCCACATACATGTGTTAATATACGATATTTGTTTTTCTCTTTCTGACTTACTTCACTCTGTATGACAGTCTCTAGATCCATCCACGTCTCAACAAATGACTCAATTTCGTTCCATTTTATGGCTGAGTAATATTCCATTGTATATATGTACCACATCTTCTTTATCCATTCCTCTGTCGATGGGCATTTAGGTTGCTTCCATGACCTGGCTATTGTAAATAGTGCTGCAATGAACATTGGGGTGCATGTGTCTTTTTGAATTATAGTTTTCTCTGTGTATATGCCCAGTAGTGGGACTGCTGGGTCATATGGTAATTCTATTTTTAGTTTTTTAAGGAACCTCCATATTGTTCTCCATAGTGGCTCTATCAATTTACATTCCCACCAACAGTGCAAGAGGGTTCCCTTTTCTCCACACCCTCTCCAGCATTTGTTGTTTGTAGATTTTCTGATGACGCCCATTCTAACTGGTGTGCGGTGATACCTCATTGTAGTTTTGATTTGCATTTCTCTAATAATTAGTGATGTTGAGCATCTTTTCATGTGCTTCTTGGACATCTGTATGTCTTCTTTGGAGAAATGTCTATTTAGGTCTTCTGCCCATTTTTGGATTGGGTTCTTTGTTTTTTTAATATTGAGCTGCATGAGCTGTTTATATATTTTGCAGATTAATCCTTTGTCCGTTAATTCATTTGCAAATATTTTCTCCCATTTTGAGGGTTGTCTTTTTGTCTTGTTTATGATTTCCTTTGCTGTGCAAAAGCATTGAAGTTTCATTAGGTCCCATTTGTTTATTTTTGTTTTTATTTCCATTACTCTAGGAGGTGGATCAAAAAAGATCTTGCTGTGATTTATGTCAAAGAGTCTTCTTCCTATGCTTTCCTCTAAGAGTTTTATAGTGTCCGGTCTTACATTTAGGTCTCTAATCCATTTTGAGTTTATTTTTGTGTATGGTGTTAGGGAGTATTCTAATTTCCTTCTTTTACATGTAGCCGTCCAGTTTTCCCAGCACCACTTATTGAAGAGACTGTCTTTTCTCCATTGTATATCTTTGCCTCCTTTGTCATAGATAAGTTGACCATAGGTGCGTGGGATTATCTCTGGGCTTTCTATCTTGTTCCATTGATCTATGTTTCTGTTTTTGTGCCAGTACCACATTGTCTTGATTACTGTAGCTTTGTAGCATAGTCTGAAGTCAGGGAGTCTGATTCCTCCAGCTCCGTTTTTTTCCCTCAAGACTGCTTTGGCTATTCGGGGTCTTTTGTGTCTCCATACAAATTTTAAGATGATTTGTTCTAGTTCCGTAAAAAATGCCATTGGTAATTTGATAGAGATTGCATTGAATCTGTAGATTGCTTTGGGTAGTATAGTCATTTTCACAATATTGATTCTTCCAATCCAAGAACATGGTATATCTCTCCATCTGTTGGTATCATCTTTAATTTCTTTCATCAGTGTCTTATAGTTTTCTGCATACAGGTCTTTTGTCTCCCTAGGTAGGTTTATTCCTAGGTATTTTATTCTTTTTGTTGCAAAGGTAAATGGGAGTGTTTCCATAATTTCTCTTTCAGATTTTTCATCATTAGTGTATAGGAATGCAAGAGATTTCTGTGCATTAATTTTGTATCCTGCATCTTTACCAAATTCATTGATTAGCTCTAGTAGTTTTCTGGTGGCATTTTTAGGATTCTCTATGTATAGTATCATGTCATCTGCAAACAGTGACAGTTTTACTTCTTCTTTTCCAATTTGTATTTCTTTTATTTCTTTTTCTTCTCTGACTGCCGAGGCTAGGACTTCCAAAACTATGTTGAATAACAGTGGCGAGAGTGGACATCCTTGTCTTGTTCCTGATCTTAAAGGAATGCTTTCAGTTTTTCACCATTGAGAATGATGTTTGCTGTGGGTTTGTCGTATATGGCCTTTATTATGTTGAGGTAGGTTCCCTCTATGCCCACTTTCTGGAGAGTTTTTATCATAAATGGGTGTTGAATTTTGTCAAAAGCTTTTTCTGCATCTATTGAGATGATCATATGGTTTTTATTCTTCAATTTGTTAATATGGTGTATCACATTGATTGATTTGCGTATATTGAAGAATCCTTGCATCCCTGGGTTAAATCCCACTTGATCGTGGTGTATGATCCTTTTAATGTGTTGTTGGATTCTGTTTGCTAGTATTTTGTTGAGGAGTTTTGCATCTATATTCATCAGTGATATTGGTCTGTAATTTTCTTTTTTTGTAGTATCTTTGTCTGGTTTTGGTATCAGGGTGATGGTGGCCTCATAGAATGAGTTTGGGAGTGTTCCTTCCTCTGCAATTTTTTGGAAGAGTTTGAGAAGGATGGGTGTTAGCTCTTCTCTAAATGTTTGATAGACTTCACCTGTGAAGCCATCTGGTCCTGGACTTTTGTTTGTTGGAAGATTTTTAATCACAGTTTCAATTTCATTACTTGTGATTGGTCTGTTCATATTTTCTGTTTCTTCCTGGTTCAGTCTTGGAAGGTTATACCTTTCTAAGAATTTGTCCATTTCTTCCAGGTTGTCCATTTTATTGGCATAGAGTTGCTTGTAGCAGTCTCTTAGGATGCTTTGTATTTCTGCGGTGTCTGTTGTAACTTCTCCTTTTTCACTTCTAATTTTGTTGATTTGAGTCCTCTCCCTCTTTTTCTTGATGAGTCTGGCTAGTGGCTTATCAATTTTGTTTATCTTCTCAAAGAACCAGCTTTTAGTTTTATTGATCTTTGCTATTGTTTTGTTTCTATTTCATTTATTTCCACTCTGATCTTTATGATTTCTTTCCTTCTGCTAACTTTGGGTTTTGTTTGTTCTTCTTTCTCTAGTTCCTTTAGGTGTAAGGTTAGATTGTTTACTTGAGATTTTTCTTGTTTCTTTAGGTAGGCTTGTATAGCTATAAACTTCCCTCTTAGAACTGCTTTTGCTGCATCCCATAGGTTTTGGATCATCGTGTTTTCATTGTCATTTGTCTCTAGGTATTTTTTGATTTCCTGTTTGATTTCTTCAGTGATCTCTTGGTTATTTAGTAACGTATTGTTTAGCCTCCATGTGTTTGTGTTTTTTACGTTTTTTCCCCTGTAATTCATTTCTAATCTCATAGCGTTGTGATCAGAAAAGATGCTTGATATGATTTCAATTTTCTTAAATTTACTGAGGCTTGATTTGTGACCCAAGATGTGATCTATCCTGGAGAATGTTCCGTGCGCACTTGAGAAGAAAGTGTAATCTGCTGTTTTTGGATGGAATGTCCTATAAATATCAATTAAATCTATCTGGTCTGTTGTGTAATTTAAAGCCTCTGTTTCCTTATTTATTTTCATTTTGGATGATCTGTCCATTGGTGTAAGTGAGGTGTTAAAGTCCCCCACTATTATTGTGTTACTGTCGATTTCCTCTTTTATAGCTGTTAGCAGTTGCCTTATGTATTGAGGTGCTCCTATGTTGGGTGCATATATATTTATAATTGTTATATCTTCTTCTTGGATTGATCCCTTGATCATTATGTAGTGTCCTTCCTTGTCTCTTGTAACATTCTTTATTTTAAAGTCTATTTTATCTGATATGAGTATAGCTACTCCAGCTTTCTTTTGATTTCCATTTGCATGGAATATCTTTTTCCATCCCCTCAGTTTCAGTCTGTATGTGTCCCTAGGTCTAAAGTGGGTCTCTTGTAGACAGCATATATATGGGTCTTGTTTTTGTATCCATTCAGCAAGCCTGTGTCTTTCGGTTGGAGCATTTAATCCATTCATGTTTAAGGTAATTATCAATATGTATGTTCCTATGACCAGTTTCTTAATTGTTTTGGGTTTGTTTTTTGTAGGTCCTTTTCTTCTCTTGTGTTTCCCACTTAGAGAAGTTCCTTTAGCATTTGTTGTAGAGCTGGTTTGGTGGTGCTGAATTCTCTTAGCTTTTGCTTGTCCGTAAAGCTTTTGATTTCTCCATCAAATCTAAATGAGATCCTTGCCGGGGTAGAGTAATCTTGGCTGTAGGTTCTTCCCTTTCATCACTTTAAGTATATCCTGCCACTCCCTTCTGGCTTGTAGAGTTTCCGCTGAGGAATCAGCTGTTAACCTTATGGGAGTTCCCTTGTATGTTATTTGTCGTTTTTCCCTTGCTGCTTTCAATAATTTTTCTTTGTCTTTAATTTTTGCCAATTTGATTAATATGTGTCTCGGCATGTTTCTCCTTGGGTTTATCCTGCCTGGGACTCTCTGCGCTTCCTGGACTTGGGTGGCTATTTCCTTCCCCATATTAGGGAAGTTTTCGACTATAATCTCTTCAAATATTTTCTCTGGTCCTTTCTCTCTCTCTTCTCCTTCTGGGACCCCTATAATGTGAATGTTGCTGCGTTTAATGTTGTCCCAGAGGTCTCTTAGGCTGTCTTCATTTCTTTTCATTCTTTTTTCTTTAGTCTGTTCCGCAGCAGTGAATTCCACCATTCTGTCTTCCAGGTCACTTATCCGTTCTTCTGCCTCAGTTACTCTGCTATTGATTCCTTCTAGTGTATTTTTCATTTCAGTTATTCTATTGTTCATCTCTGTTTGTTTGTTCTTTAATTCTTCTGGGTCTTTGTTAAACATTTCTTGCATCTTCTCGATCTTTGCCTCCATTCTTTTTCCGAGGTCCTGGATCATCTTCACTATCATTATTCTGAATTCTTTTTCTGGAAGGTTGCCTATCTCCACTTCATTTAGTTGTTTTTCTGGGGTTTTATCTTGTTCCTGCATCTGGTATATAGCCCTCTGCCTTTTCATCTTGTCTATCTTTCTGTGAATGTGGTTTTTGTTCCACAGGCTGCAGGACTGTAGTTTTTCTTGCTTCTGCTGTCTGCCCTCTGGTGGTTGAGGCTATCTAAGAGGCTTGATGGGAGGCTCTGGTCAGAAATTTCTAATTTGGATATGTAATTTGATAAATTACAATCTCTCCTTTGGTTGTTGAGAGAGCTATCACCACTTCAAAACTATGATGCTTTTCTTCTCAAAGCTCGTGTTAACTGTATTGTTAACAGATTGAGTCAGGATAATTGTCCTTGCCTACTGACCTGGGGCGGTCGCGGTTTGAAGCCGGGTGCTTAATAAACCAAAGCTCACCCAGTCACTCCTCCAAACTCCAGAACTCCACACTCCAGAGGCCCTCCATTCGACCTGCGTTCTTATTATTTAATGAAAGCTTAATTCACGAGCTTTCCAAAAGCAGCAACACCCAGAGCACGTGTATACCTTTGCTGTCGCTTAGCTCCCACAGCCCCCGCCCCTGCGCCACACATCACTGTCCTCTCACTCGCGTCCCCGGTTGTTTCCTGGGAAACCCGAGGGAGAGGACCCCACGCTGCTCCCCGTCACGTCCGTCTCTCTCATCCCCCCTCCAGTAGCCTTTCCACAGCCTCTACCCTTCCTACGTCTACAACAGGAGCGTAATCCTGAAGAGATGCAAGTTCAGTTATTAAAATAGGTTCACTCTTTTCTTCTTCCCCAAGTAATGGCTAAACTTTTGTACATTCCTACAGTTGCCTTACTTCACGCCTGCACAGAGGATTTTGATGTGGGGTGATTCCCGTACAGGTTAGTAGCCAAATGTGTGCAGTAGCTGCTACAAATGTCTTGCTTTGCTGTCTTCTTCCTTTGGCTTTTTTTCCTCGTAAGGTCAGGTGCACCATTCAGGTGCGATAACATTTGTAGATGTGGCTGCATTATTCTCAGCAAGAGCAGAAATCCCTGAATCCTTCCCCAAAAGTTCTATAATGGGAGAACTACGAATGGACCATATGGAAACTCATAGACATGAAAGGATTACACAGTGACTCTTCAAGGAAAAGGATTCAGACATCCATCTGGTTATAGGAAGTTCTTCTGCTGGGAGAAAGGAAAAAGGTAGCCACTCAGATATCTGAGAGACAGAGAAAAGATGAGTCTTCCAGAGGATCTTAAGACATTTCCCAGTGTCAGGAAGGTAGAAGATCGTCCACTCAAGTTCCTAGAAATAATAATCATGGAATAACCTCGTCTTTAACTGGAAAGTTTCAGAGGTTTTAAAGATTTAACAGTACAAGAGTTACAACCTAGAATATTGAGTGTTTTCTAAATTTTCAGGGAAGGAAATGCCACTATCTAACCAACCCAGGAAAGCACTGAGGAAACAGCGTGTACAAAAAAAGTTTCCGACGGGATAAAACAGAGGCGCTCCTAGATCAGCCACATTCTAACCTGATCTCTTTGTGGTAAATCTCAGGGATGGTTACGAAATAGAAAACTTAGTGGAAGTAAGAAAATTTTTATAGGAGTAAATCAGAGGGTAAGGGAAGGAAAATGCTTTCTTAATCTGAAGGAAATACTTAGCGAGATCAGAAGTTCACAGTGCTAAGAAGCCCTACAAAGGCAGTAAGATTACTGTAAGGGTTCTGTCCACGCTCATTAGCACACAGTAGAGAGAGAAACTTCTTAGATGTGAGGAGGGGGTGACAACTTCAGTACAAGTTCATATTTCATGCAGAAAGAACTTTCAATTTCTTACTCATAATTGTTAAAATGTATTTTTAATAGATCTGCTTGAATTTCTAAAAAAAAAAAAAATCACAAAATACATCCGTTTTAAACTTAAAATAAAAATCAGGTCAGTTAAGGAGCCCAAAGTCAATACACATTTTAAGTTCTAATAAATATGCATTAAAAGCGCTTATAGGATCTGCTGAAAGACATTTTTAAACAAATTAATGTCTCTATCACATACTTGGGTCAGAAGTCAGGATTATCGTGCTATTAAATGTTTAGTTTGCTTCCAGTTCAGTTCCTGATACTAAGAACTAAAGCATTAGATAAAGATTCAACAGTACAATAAATATTCCACTGTGCTCTATGAATAGCTACAGTAACCAGCAAACAAAACAGTAGGGAAAACTGCCTCAAAGATTAAAAAATTGTTAAAGGGCTTCCCTGGTGGCGCAGTGGTTGAGAATCTGCCTGCCAATGCAGGGGATACGGGTTCGAGCCCTGGTCTGGGAAGATCCCACATGCCGCGGAGCGACTAGGCCCGTGAGCCACAATTACTGAGCCTGTGCGTCTGGAGCCTGTGCTCCACAACAAGAGAGGCCGCGACAGTGAGAGGCCCGCGCACCGCGGTGAAGAGTGGCCCCCGCTTGCCGCAACTAGAGAAAGCCCCCGCACAGAAACAAAGACCCAAAACAGCCAAAAATAAATAAATAAATAAATAAAATTTAAAAAGAGTAAAACCTTTATAAATTACTATTAATGGAAAACCTGTATCACCTCTCCTAAGTTGAAAGTAACTGAGAGAAAAGTGAATATAAAACAATGTTTAAAAAAAAAAAAATTGTTAAAAAATTGAAAATTTAAAAATTTCCCCCTGGCCTAAGAGTTACCTATCATTTAAGCATCAAATAATCTCAATTATAAACAAGTTATGCGGCAAAAATTTAGTTTTAGGCTGATTATTTGGACCTTAGGATAATATTCCCCCACTTTTCAGTGTGATTCATAAAAGCCTATGTATGAAACATTCATTTCAGTGTAAATTTCAGTTACGGTGATGTTAAAACAGGCTTTAATAGGGTAAGTTAATTGAAACTTACTTAGTTCAAAGTCCAACTGAAACTTTAAAAACTCTAATGTAATAAAATTTTGATTTCCTTAGTGAATGGAATCGGTGTTCTGGACTCTACCTTGGGGTGAAGTCAGAGCTGTCCAAGGCATTTCTCTGGGCAGCATTTAAGACAGGAACTGAGGGCAGATCGTCCACAGGTTCAGCTACAGGAAAGGAAAAAAACCTCAGAATTACATAGTTAGCATGTTTCCAACACTGCTTCAAGAATTATGAGCCACAAATAAATGTTTAAGTTTAACCGCAATTTTCCTTATTACTTATAGAGAAATCTTAGCGTATTTAGTTTTCTCCTTGAATAATTTTCAAAAGGACAAATTTTCTTTAAACTGTTCTTGGAAGTGTCCTGGCTTAAAAAATCCACTTGATTGGGGCTTCCCTGGTGGCGCAGTGGTTAAGAATCCGCCTGCCAATGCAGGGGACACAGGTTTCAGCCCTGGTCTGGGAAGATCCCACATGCCACGGAGCAACTAAGCCCGTGCACCACAACTACTGAGCCTGCGCTCTAGAGCCCGCAAGCCACAACTACTAAGCCCACGTGCCACAACTACTGAAGCCCGCGTGCCCTAGAGCCTGTGCTCTGAAGCAAGAGAAGCCACCGCAATGAGAAGCCTGCACACCGCAACAAAGAGTAGCCCCTGCTTGCCGCAGCTAGAGAAAGCCCGCGTGCAGCAACAAAGACCCAAAGCAGCCAAAAATAAATAAATGAATTAAAAAAAAAATCCACTTAATTAAGGCTAATTGGGAGAAAAAAAGGCTTAATATAAGATAAATACACCTATTTAAAATAAAAATAAACGAGTGTCTAATTTTGCTAAAAGCTTTCACAGAACTTCAGTTACACATGGTCACTTTTACGTCTATGAAATAGTCGGTATTTTGGTAATCAATTAGACAGAATTTCATTGGTTAGTAATTAAAACCACTGGTATAGTTTACATTTTTGTAAATAATGCTCATTTATTTTTTGCTTTGGAGACCTAATATAACAGCTGTTGAATATTTTGAATAGCGGGCTTCACAGATGAGATCATACAAAGCAACGTACATGAAAACTCTATGTTAATGGTGAAAAGCTGTACAATATCGTTTGTGGTAACTACTGAAGACACCTGGCTTTATGCAGTGGCCTTCGGGAAGGGCCTCAGCTGCTCTCTAGGTCTGCCTCGTTACATGACAGCTCTGCCCTAAGCAGCTCAGAGACACAACAGGTTAAACACTCATTTCCTGCATGTTTTACAGAATTTGGCCTGGGACGCAGTGGGCCAGCTGACTGAAGGGAGCTCACTCCACTCACCAGAGTGGTATCACCCTCCCACGTCCCTTACCCCTGCCGCCTGAGTACATATTTTTCCCTCTTTCTTGATCTCTTTCTCCTCTTTAATATTTTTTGAGGGAAGGGGTGGGGATGGGGCGAAATAAGGGAAAATACAAAAATGTGGCACCAAGGAGAGCAGCTAGCTAGTTGGGAGGCACAGTAATCCCGCTTCGTGTTGGGCAGAGAAGTGGCAGCAGAAAGAACCCAGAGTTACAATGGAGGCAAGTTCTCTAGTGGGCCCACACTTATCATGTGGAATTGATTTTCCCCTATAGAAATAAAACTCTGGTTTTATAACGGAAGCCGATGGAAAATTTGTTCTGCTTTAGAGAAAATATAGAAAGATTTTTTTTGTTCTTCATTTCCAGAGATCTTTATAGTAACTTACCCCTTTATTTCTTACCAGCGTCCTTATTATGAGCAATCAATAGATCATGGTACTGTAACAATCACAAAACCTACTAGGTTTAAAAATAAATATAACAAGCCCCTTTATGGTTTAAGGGCAAGTTCAAATTACAGATTAAAGCCAGGCCATAATTTGAGTGGCTTCTGGGCAACAATGTTAAAAACTCAGACTCTACCCGGGAACAAAAGCTAGGGATGGGGGTAAAAGATGCAAAGAGAAGAAAGTGGGAAAACAGTTAAAGCTAAAAGTTCCACAACATACGCCGTGGAATGCAGGGCTATTCTCGCCACCTCCTTTTCCTCCCCTACACCACGTCTCTCACGGAGAATTTAATGGCTTTAAACATTGAGAGAGAGTTTATCAAGGCTAGACTAGGAAACAGCAACAGGCTTCCCTGTAAAAGAATAACCAGGTGAGGCTATCTGAACGCTCCATCCTGCTTGTTTACGGGAACACTGATCACCTCCTTGCGGACGAGCGTCGCGGGGCTGGACGAAGGAGGGCTTCACGACCTCAAACCACCAGAAGAGCTCCGCCATGAACACCAGGTAGTTACTCTGTGCGAGAGGCAAGAAGTTAGGAGAGAAAGCAGGTAACGCCCGACCAGAAAGCAATGACAGAGAGTTAACCTATTAAAACACAGCTCGAAATAGCATTCACCCATCAAAATCTGTGATTTTTTTTTTTTTAAAGAAATGATAAAGCTTATAATCCCTAAGGCTGTGCTGTGTGTTACCGTCTCAGAAGCTTTCCATTCTCAATTATATTTCTTTCTCCTACACGTTTATTCTTCTCCTCAGCTGAATCCTTCCTGCTTGGCTTTTACAGGTGCTCAAACCTCTGCCACTGAACGCGGCCGAACCGGCACCCGATCCTTCATCCTCCGGCTCCGTCCACCCGGCCCGCTCGTCGCTTCAGACTTCTGTAACACCGGCCTCTCCCAGCAACCTGCTCTCAGCCCTCCTCTCCCTAATCCACTCCAGCCTGGCACTCAGGCGCCCTCGCTCTAAGCCGGCATTTGCTCAAGCCACCCATGTCTGTGTCACTAAATCAAACAGATTTTTTGGTCTTCATTGCCCCCAACCCTCAGCAGCATTCGATACTCCTGATGTCTGAAAACTGCCGCCCACACCCACCAGCTATGGAACGGCCCCCGAAGGCACGACTGCACTTGCACATGCACTTTCTATTTCTCTCACTGTGCCAGTCGCCTTCCCCACAAGTCTGATCAGATCCCATCCTTACTTCCCTGAACGGCAGCCACCTTCCCAGTGCACAAAGCAAACCTGGGAGTCACCGCGACACCGGCCTCTTTCTCCCCTCATACCCGATTCGCCGGCGAGGCCTGCAGGTTCTGCGTCTCAACAGCCCTGGAATCCACCCACTTCTCTCCACCTGCATCGTAACTACCCTCACTCAAACTGTTTTCACCTCTTGGTTAGCACACAGTCATTTTTTCTTCGGCTTATGTAGCCAAACTTTTCAAAATGCAACGCCCCTTCCCCCGCTTGCCCTTGCCCTTGGGAGACTGACTATAGCTGACAAGCGGGTACCTGATGGGGTCCCTTTTCAATTTCTCCAGCTTCGTCTAATACCATATTCTCCAGGGTTCCGCACCTTACCCAACAGACTATACGGTCAGGAGGACAAAGCTGTGCTCACCACTATATCGTCAGTGTTTAACGCCAGTGTACAGTGCCTGGTACATAACAGATGTCCAACAAATATTTATTGAATGAACATATAAATGAACGAATAAACATATTATAAGAAAGGCCAGTCACTGGCAAAACGTCGAAATGTTGATACGGAATATCTCTGGGCAGTAAGATGATTGTGATTTATAGTTTTTCTTTATACTTATCTCATAGTATACTTTCTAAAACCAAAGTATAAAATTATATTTAAAGCACTGGTGCTAGGTTCCAGCTCTACTAGTTCAGTTCACTGAAAGCTATGTATATCTTTTGGAAAAACACTGTTTAAGTACCCCATAATTGTCTGTTGATAGGGAATTAATTACTATCTTAAGGACCCTGGAGCTCAACATCACTAACATCAAGGAAATGCAAATCAAAACCACAAGGAGATACCACTTCACACCTGTCAGAATGGCCATCATCAGAAAGATAAGCGATAACAAGTGCTGATGAGGGTATGGAGAAAGGGAACCCCTGTGCATTGTTGGTGGGGATGTAAAAGGGTGCAGCCACTACGGAAAACAGTATGCAGATTCCTCAAAAAATTAAAAATAGAACCACCATATGATCCAGCAATCCTATCTGGGTACATAAGCAAAGAAAATGAAAACAGATCTCTTGAAGAGATATCTGCACTTCCATGTTCCCTGCAGCCAAGACATGGAAACGACCCGAGTGTCCACCAGCAGATGAATGGATGAAGATGTGGTGTACATGCAGCCACGAGAAACTAGGGAAGTCTGCCATTTGCAACCACACAGACGGATCTTGAGGGCACTGTGCAAAGTGAAATACGTCAGACGGAGAAACACAAACACTGTATGGCATCACTTGTACGTGGAATCTGAAAAAGCCAGACCCACAGAAACAGAGAACAGGGTGGTGGTTCCCAGGGACTGGGGTAGGGGAAACGCGGGAGTACTGGTCAAGGGTGCAGACTCCCAATTATGAAATGAATACGTTCTGGGGAATTAAATAATTATAGTTAATGATAACTGTATTATATACATGGAAATTGCTGAAAGAGTAGATCTTAAATGTTCACAACAAAAATGGTAATTATGTGACGTGACGAGGGTGCTGACTGACACTGTGGTGACAATCATTCTGCTGTATGTAAGTGAATCCAATCAACACACTGTACACCTTAAACTTACACAATGTTATATGTCAACTGTATCTCAACAAAGCTGGAAAAAATTTATTTTAAGCACCTTGGTAAGATAACTGTCCTAATAACATAATTGTACTGCGTTTGGCCACTAGATGTCAGCATAGTAAGAAATAATTTTCCTAGTAACTAGTCTATGAAGAGAATTTCTTTCTGAATTTACGATGATTAAACAGCAATAAATCTGTCACCATATTCCTAGAATGGTGCCAGATTAAGTTCATTTAAGAGCTCTTCTTTCCTCCTTTCAGTTAAGACAGTCATGTAGCTATACATTAACATTCTTAAACACTCTAAGTGATATCAAAGAATACAAATATACAGAACATAGAATAAAAAGTAAAAGTATACTTTAACTCCTCTCCCTCGAACCCTAATACTGCACTCAGAAGAAACCACTGTTAACAGTTCTGTGTTTATCTGTCTACAGACCTTTTCCCACGCATCTGTATGTGTGTAGATGTGCATACAAACAGAAAAAGGATTTTAAAAATATATGTAAATTGCATCATGCCGTATATAATGTGTGCTCCCCGCACGCTTCACTTAGTAACTCCTAGTGAGCTTTCTGCATCAGTAAGATACACCTGCCTCCTTCAAACAGCTACTTTACAAGACGTTTCAAGTGTGGCCCTCCCAAGGTGAACTGCCAACTCTTCACCACCACAAACAATCCTTCTATGTCCTTCTGTGCACTTTAAATGCGGTTAGAGAATGCCCAACTGCCCTCTAAAAAGAGCACACCAGTTTACAAGTCCACCACGAGGGGAAAAGGGGGCTCACTCCCTACTCTCCACAAACACTTGTTACTCAAGTAAACAAAGGACAAGGTGGCCAGCACCATGGACCGAGCAACCTCTTGCAGGCTTGGAGTCTTAAAATACTCATCTGAGGTCAGAACTGTGGTTCTAATAATTTAGCAGAGAACACAGAAAGTGACCAAACTCTTCTCTGCAGATAATTATCTGTTTTAAAAGTGCCTGATTTAAGAAAATGTCTTTGTATCTGGATCATGCCCAGACTAAGCTGATCTAAACAGCAGGGCTATCTGTTATTTATTGGAAGTCCAAGGTATACAACTTAAGCAAATGTAACCTTACAACTCAATGTATTTAATGAGGTTATTTTTTTTTCTTTGAGATCTCAGTAAAACTATTTAAAATTTTTAATAGGAAGCGCCAGAAAAAGTATTAAGATAAATATGAAAATATCTCCTAACTTCCATTTTGGTAAAAATGGCAAAGTGTAGACATTCAAAATCAATCAAGGTTTTTCTTCTGATGTGCTGGACAGTGCAGAGTGGGCACTATTCTGGTCAACAGGGGCAGTGGCTTATTCTGGAAACGCCGTTACCCCTGGCTCCGTCAATCTGCCTTGCGGTAAACGAGAAACGGGTACAGGAAAAAGAGACCAGAGAACAAGAATTTAAAGCATCACAAGGCACTAGCATTACTCTGGGAGGGGTCCTTTAGCAGCTTCTATGAAGGTGGGCATTGCAAATACAATTAGGACTGACATAAAGCTGTTCCTCTCAGACTTCAAACAATTCGATTGTAAGATCACTTATTCCTAAAGCCTTTAAACAGAAGTGTTAACTTCAGGCGGGTGTACGAGAGCCGTGAAGGAATTCTGCAGCTGCAGCTGCTGGTAACAACAAGGCAGCGTTCCCACCATGAAGTTCTGGAACCTGCAGCTCAGAAGCCATCACGCCTGAGACACGCGTCTGTCTTCACCACTAGAAAGAATGCTCTGAAAGGACAGGGGGGTCTTTGTGTTGTCTGCTGATTTATCCCAACCACCTAGAACACTCTAAGGCGCTCAATAAACATTTCTTGAAAGAAAGGCACTAAGCAACGGCCCGAAGCTAAGAGGTCGTGTGACGTCCTGAAGCAAGGGACAAGTGTATGGCTGATAAATGCGATTAACTTCCTAAAAGGTTCATTTCCAGATGACCGTAATATTTCCTGCCCTCTTCCTTTCCCTAGGCTTTGCCTCAAGTCCTGGGACCGGAGGGCCCCTTCTTCCCAGACAGAGTCCACAGTCCTGCTGAGCGGCCACACCTCCTGCACGCTCACCGCAAGCGGCAGCGTCCCTCCAGGACCCAGAAACGCTCACTGGCTTATCCGCTATTTTGCTAACAACATCAGAACAACGGTTTAATTCTGTACCATGACATTAAGTTTAGCTTTGTACTATAAAAGAAACCTGTAGCTAACAGTGTAGGTTTTTAAAAAATAAAAAATAAAATAAAATCGGCAGAAAAATCAAACAAAAACTATTTTTTCAAGAGTTCTTTTGCAGTTACAGTTAAAATTTTAACTTACAAAATTACAGTTAATTTTGTAAGCTTAAAGCAGCTATACTGTTTATGTACCTAGTTATATGTTTTTTCAACGAACTTGAACAAACAAAGGGGAAAAGGATGATCAAAATACCTTTATGGAGGAAGCAGCGTAGAGCATGTCTTCCAGGGTGAAATGGCAACACTGGTTCAAATATTCTTGGCAAAATTCTTGAATCAGCTGCAGGTTATAGAGGCTATCAGCCAAAGACATGGTTTCTTTCAAGCAAATATCTTCAAACAGGAAAAGAGCAAGGGTTAATTTTGATAATGTACATTTCATATTCATTTTGTAATTATTACCTTAATACAGATATACAACTACATAGAATCCGTCTGACCCACACGTATAACAGCAGTGATCACTACACAGAGGCTTAGAGACCAAGCACTCCTTTACTCAACTACTTCCTAGAATTATACATAAATGTTCTTCTTAAAAAAAGCCTTCATTACTTATTAAATTTACCGTCTTAAATATTTTTTACCATCTATCCACAGTTTAGAATATTTCAACGGAACACTTACCTTCTAATCTGACGACACCAGGACAGTAAAAATGAATAAGGGCAGCTAACGCACAGCCATCCGAGCCATCTTTCAACAAATTTTCTACCAACGGAATGCAAGGCAGTTGCTTAAGCAACGTCTGCTCTTTCCTATAACGAGCCTACATTAAAAAAAAAAAAAAAAAAAAAAAAGAGGTGAAAATGAATAAGTACTAAGCAACATACAGGAAAAAAACAGTATTGTAGATTCCAGTGTATCAGTAATAAAATATAAGTCAAGAGAAATGAGAACTACTCACCAGCATCCTTCTTTTCTAAACATTACCACTAGACCTCACGTTACCAAGAGCACTTTGGTTCTGAAGCGAAGTACTTAACATAACGTGACAGTGCTCATTTATGTGAAATTCACTTAGCCTAAGAATTTACATGTAAAAGCAACACAAAATGGATTTTGAACATTTGTTATCCAAATCATCAGTTCTGCTCCTTTGCAGATGATGACATTCATTCACTTTAAGGTTAGACTTCACTTAGACCACACGTTCTTACATGGAAAGAGCGAAACTCGAGCTGAAAGAATGAGGAAAGTCCTCAGAGTTGGGAGCAGGCAGAAGAATGTGAGACTATTCTTAAAGGAAATGTGGCGATAGAAACATCACTTTGAGGAACTGGAATAATATTCAAGACCATGAAGATATTCTGGCTTCTCATCTGAATGCTGAGACAATGCAAATAAAGTGTAATGACTTTGAAACTGAAAAAAACCCTCCTGGTTGAGGTTTCATTAACCAATAACAGAGCAAGTTATAAGGGTTTCTGCTCCCTCTCAGAAAAACAGATGAAATTCTTGTGTTGTAAAGATTGGCCGGTGTGAGTGGATACAAACTTGTTAGGCGGTTCCCTAGAAATGAGACATGCTGTAAAACTCAGAGGTTACGAGAACGAGCTCTTAAGTCAGATTACCTAGGCTCAAATCCTGGTTCTGCCACATCTTAGCTCTGTGATCCTGGACAAGGTACTTCAATGCTCATTTCTCGGTTTCCCCATCTGTGAACTGGGGATAATCACAGTACCTACTTCACAGCACCACGGAGGATTACAGAAGATGATGGACATAGAGTGCGATGCACACACGGGCACACAGCGGGTAATCGCCAGAGGTCAGCTGCTGCTAGCTATTAGCTCTCCTCAGGCCAAGAAAAATAACGCTGAAGGCTTGATGAAGATGCACACTGAAGTACTTTATTAGCAAAATTTACAATTTTACAATATCAGTGGTTACTGATATTTAAATACAGTTTTTTTAAAAGTATCAAAACTAATTTTTCTTCTAACTTCATCTAAACTGATTATATTTCCTAATTAAAATACAATTATGAAATATAATACTTTCATGAGAATAACAGAAAAATATTATAATTTACTGAAAGAGAAAATTTACTATTTGGTGGTGAGGTCAGATTTCCTCTAAGTGATATCCCTCAGAAGAGCATACACATTCAAGGAGGAGACATTTATCCCTATTTCCCTGTCCCTGGCTACTCAAGAACAAGATTCATGGAACATTTTTTCCTCTGAAGATTTTCAGAGGATCTTGTTCTTACGAATCAGTGCAGACTAGACATCTGTGTTTAATGGTATGTTCCAAACTCATAGACTACCTATATTCAGAAAAAAAATCACATAGACACACTACATAAATTCTTTAATTGATTACTGACTTTTACATAATCCTTAGAAAACTTCCTCATTTTGCTGCTGGCAGACAGTTTAAAAATCAGCCATGAAGAAAGAGGAGAGAGGAGGAGGAGAGGAAGGGAGAGAGAGAAAGAAATCAGCCAGTGGCCTCTCCTGGCCGTACGCTGCCCCTCACACTTGGTAGTAAGCACCCTTCCAGGTCCTCCCCCTCCTTTCTTGGGCCGGCTAGAAACAAAATAGTCGCCTCTTGGGAATCCCCTACATTGGCTAGGCTCAGGGCCAAACTTCCCAGATCTCCAGGTCTACCCTTGTTTTCGGCCCACGGTCTGAACTGGACTGAGCTGGGCGCCCAGAGTCATGGAACAAAGAACTGAATTGTGTGCTGTGTGGTACTGCACCCTGCCAAGGAGCACTGCTGCACAGGGCACACACAGACACACACACACAGAGCTTCATAAGGCTGCAGCCACAGAGGCCCGTGGCTTAGACCAATCGGAGGTTTATACGTGGCATGCCGAAACATCTTCCTGAAGATTATATCCTAGAAGAGGCATCAGGTAAACCAACTTTTAATCCTGAAGTCATGTGGGACTCCCCGAAAGTTCATCTGCAGTTCACAAAGGTTACAGAGTCTTTTATACCTGAACATGCTCTATGCTTTACAAACTTACTGCTCTTTCTACAAATGGAGAAATCTGGCATTTAAAAGGGACATACTTTCTATCTTTCAACGTTATGGTGCACTTCTAAGTTACACTTCTGTTTCTGAGGGTGTAAAATACTTAAGTGGTCTAAGCCCCAGATGCCACCGTGAAAGATCAACTCTTCAAGTCAAACCAGAATTGAATCTAGCTCAGGTCCAGTACTGGGAGGGACACAGAATCCGTCACTTCTTTATTACACAAAAAGTATCCTCTACATTTCAGGCCAAAAGGAAATGATTCTTTCAAAAAGATGACTTTACAATACAAATAATTTACATGTGCAATTCATATTCACTTTTACTAACATTATTAAAACTAATGCAAATCTATATCCATACTTTTTTTGTTACCTAGTTACTGATGGTCTGTGAGTACTGACAGACTAGCTTACACTTTAAATTATTTTTAAAGCTTCTAATCCAAATTTTGACTAGATTTTTAAAATCTTTCTGTTTTACTTTATGATCAAAAACACCTTAAAATCCAATCTCTACTTGTGACTAACAGAATTATATGTAATGACCATATCGGCAAGACATAAACGATACCATTCTACAATTACACTTCTGGAGAGCAAGTTGAAGAAGCTGTGCAAACTTACTGGAACCAATTTCCAAAACCATTTGGAAGGAGACTTCGGAGGAAGCAGCAGGAAAAGAGGGGAAGCAAAAAGTAAAGGGAAAATTCATCAGAAGTTTTTAAAATTAACAAGTTATAGTAAAGTTTCTGTTAGTGGAGTTCCAAGTTTATAGTTCTCAAAACATTTTTTAAATGTTAATACTTTACAATTTAGCTTAAACTATAGAGGTTCCTAATGATGAAGACCACCACCTTCCCTCCCCTCACTCCTCTCCCAACATGGACGTGCGTTTTTAGGGTACCCAGGACATGCTGTGTACTTCGGCAGCAAAGAATTTTACCTCCCAGTTCTGGGATCACACATCACATTAGAAACTAAATTTATATCACAAGAGGGAGTAGAAAGATTCTAGGGCTGGACTTGCAATCATTAAAATTCTTAGGCATTAGGAGGCCAAGTCTGATAAGGTAGTCTTCTTCCCAGAAGGAAAAGAAGAAAGACTGTTTCATAAGCGCACGAATAAAAGCAAGTAACAATGTAGAATTGAACAAAATGATCATTTCTTTTAATGACATAAAGAATTTCTTTCAATTAATGAGGGATAAAAAACCAGTTGGCAATTCTCATCAGTTATTATTTTTATAGAGTCTCTAAGGCAAGTAGCTACTAACACAAAGAGAATATAAATGTTATTAATTTTACTATCTAGGGGGTGTTCCAAAGAATATAATTTTATGTCTTTAAGAAGATGAATATACAATAAGCCCATAATTTCAGATAATATGAGAATAATTTGTAACTGTTTATCTTTGTATTTCCTAGCACAGTTTTTTGGCAGCGCTAAATAAATATTTGTTGAAGTGAGCCAAACTAAACGGGGTCTGAGTTAAAATTCATGTTCAACTTCTATGCAGAAAGTTTTTCCTACAGAAATTAATAGTAAAAGTAACATTATTTGGAAAAATAATATAAATGAGGTATTTTCAAGGACTTCAAAAATCAGAAAAATGTCATCTCAAGAATCAGAAAAATACCAGCTTCCCACAAAGAGATAATATTTCCAATAAATTTTTCTTATTGCATCAGGAAGAATAACCCTAATAATTTTTTTGCATGTATTTGAAGCTCTCATTTAACCAAAAGTTTTTGGCAGCTACAGTCATAATAGCCATAAAAAGTGCAAGAGCAGGAAGCCCCTGTGAATGCGTCAGGGTTCCCAATGAATAACGGAAATGTCAAAAACAGGAGTTTTCTTGTTTTTGAGACTAGAAGAATCCGTAACACAGAAACTGATGATAATGAGAAATTACTATGGATTATACGAAACAGGAGATGAGTCTCTCGTGGTTCAAATTAGTCCGCATTTCTTGCAAAATATTCAATACTTGAAGTTTTTACTAATTTAGACAACTCTGAAAGAGCTCCCAATGGCTGCAGCTGGAAAAACTGAGCAACAAGTCAATACCACAGACTGGATTGTAACCCAAAGTATATAATATATACACAGGCGTCCACGGCTTGTAACCCCAAGTACAGAGCACATACACACCAATCCATACTGATACCAATAAACGGCTGAAGGATATAAATAAATGGAGAAGGTACAAATCCCCCTTACAGAAGAATTCCAGATAGTATATATCCTCTTCCCTTCAGGGAGGGAGCTTAACTTCCCTCTCCTGGAACGTGGGGTGGACTTAGTGACCCACTTCTAAAGAAAAGAGCGTCAGAGGGGGAAATAGAAACCTTACAATGAAGGAGACCACTTCAACCAAGTGATCAAGGTGGACACCATCAGTGAGAAATCGTGTTCACGTCACGTGCGCCCTGACGTGATGTGATGAGATGAGATGGGAAGCCACCTCTGTGATGTTCTTCTCCAAAGGCCCACAGGCCCAATCTCATCACAGGACACAGGAGACACACCCCAATTCAGGGACCCTGGTAAAACACCTGGTCAGTACACAAGCTGGTGTAACCTAAAATAAAGTCTGTAGTTTAGTCAACAATAAGGCACCAATGTTATTTTCTTGGTGTTGCCGAATGGGCCACGATTACCTAAGATGTTAACACTGGGGGAAACTGGATGAAGCTGTACTATCTTTGGAACTTCTCTGTAAATCTAAAATTATTCCACAATAAAGTTGATTTCAAAAATAAATACAGGGCTTCCCTGGTGGTGCAGTGGTTAAGAATCTGCCTGCCAATGCAGGAGACATGGGTTCGAGCCCTAGTCTGGGAAGATCCCACATGCCGCAGAGCGGCTAGGCCCGTGAGCCACAACTACTGAGCCTGCGCGTCTGGAGCCTGTGCTCCGCAACAAGAGAGGCCGCGACGGTGAGAGGCCCGCGCACCGCGATGAAGAGTGGCCCCCGCTCGCCAGAACTGGAGAAAGCCCTCACACAGAAACGAAGACCCAACACAGCCAAAAATAAATTAAAAAAAAAAAAAATACACACGAAAGTAGGTGAAGGTGGTCAAAAGGCACAAACCTCCAGTCACAAGATCGTAAGTACCAGGGATGTGACGTGCAGCGTGCTCTCAACACTGCTGCATGTTACGTAGGAAAGCTGCTACGGGGGTAAATCCCAAGGGTTCTCATCACAAGGAACAAACGTGTTTTTCTATTTCTTTAACGCTGTATCTATACGAGATGATGAATGGTCACTAAACCTATCGTGGTCATCATTTCATCATGTATGTAAGTCAGATCATTATGGCGCACACCCTAAATTTACACAGGGCTGTATGTCAGTTAGATCTCAATAAAACTGGGAATGAACGAATCAATGAACAAATGAATAACGATGGACAGAAACAGATTATAACCCATTAAATAAAATAAGAATCCATCAGTTCATACAGATAATAAAGAGATGATAGGTAGATTGATAAATAGATGAGGTCAGATTTGCTTACAATAGAATCCTAACTAATAAATGTAGAAGAAATGATAAAGTTAGAGAATTGCCATTTTGTAACCACCATAGTAAAAAGTTAACTGAAGTAGGTATCATCAGTAAATGCTAAATCTAGGAGGTGGGGAAACATTGAAGAGGAACAGGATATTTACAGTCTCAAAGTACCCTCCTCTCAAATTACTTATTACGAAAGGAAAAATAATAACCATGCAGTCAAAAAACCCAAACAATATCTTAACCAACTGATCAAAATTAGTATCACCTAGTAGGGGCAAATGGATATCACATGCCTCTGGATACAATACTGTGAAAAGGACACACTTTACATAGTATTCTAGGCTAAAAAAAGCACAACTTAATCTAACTATGAGGAAATATCAGACGAACTGAAATTGAGGGATATTCTATGAAAATGACCTGTATTCTTAAAAAATGTCAAGGTCACGAATGAAAAAGAAAAGCTGAGGACTGTTCCTGTTTAAAGACGATGACAGATACAACAACTAAATACCTTACATGACCCTGGACTAGAAAAATATATAAAGTTCAATTGGGATGACTGACGAAACTGGAACATAGGCTGCGAGTCTGATCAAAGCACTTTATTGACATTAAGTTACCTATCCTGTGGTTGTGTAAATGAATAGCTTTCTTCCTAGGAAATATATGTTGAAATATTAAGGGGTGAAGAGGTATGATACATGCAACCTTCTTTCAAATGTTTCAGAAAAATCTACACATACATACGTCTGCGGGTGCAACATGTAATGCACAGAGCACACAAAATGTTACACTGATGGATCTGGGTAAAGAACATATAAGGGTTCTTTGAACTATCCTTGCAACTTTCTGTTAAATCAGAAATATTTCAAAATAAATGTTCTTAACAAGTTATATTAAATCCATACCAATCCAAATCTTTGTAGGGTGTTGTATCCAAATGCACAAGACTATTGATCTATAAAGCTGCTGAAGAAACCTAATTTTTATAGTACTCTTAGGCAAAGATTAAAATCACGGTACTAGGATATCTAACTAATATGTAAGTTTCTTCAGACCAAATCATCTTTATAAAATATTGCTTGGAGAAAAAAAAGTTATGGTACCATCTCTGAATTTTAAAAATGTTTAAATATATACATAAATGTGAGAGTTTATAATGAAGAATTTTGTTTTTACAAGAATGTAAATCAAGAATAAAATGATTATAATTTCTAGCCAAACCAAATAGTTCAAAGGCCAAAAATCCCACTGTTGGGTAACAGAGCAAGACTTCATAACCTACTCTGTGCTTGGCAGTGTGTTCTTCATGAGGACCCCTGTACTTTACAGACTACGTGAAATGAACACTTACTTTCGCAAAGATTTTAACAATGAGAAAAAGGATAAAATTCATTTGAAAATGAAGGTATTGAATCTAAAACATGGCACAGATGAACTTATCTATGAAACAGAAAGAGACTCACAGACATAGAGAACAGACTTGTGGTTGCCAAGGAGATGGGGAGATGGGGGAGGAAAGGACTGGGAGTTTGCAGTTAGCAGATGCAAACTATTGCATACAGGATGGATAAACAACAAGGTCGTACTGTACAGCACAGGGAACTATATTCAATATCCTGGGATAAACCGTATGGAAAAAGAGTATGAATAAGAATGTATATATGTGTATAACTGAGTCACTCTGCTGCACAGCAGAAATTAACACAACATTGTAAGTCAACTATACTTCAATAAAAAAATGAAAAAAAATAATAAAGAGAAAAAAAGAAAATGAAGGTATAAATGCTATGTTTGTGCTAAAATAAAAATGTGTACTAACCCAAATATTTAAGTGAAGCACACTCATTCATTCATTTACTCAATCACTCACTCAGCAAATCCTGGTTGTGAGGTTAGTATGTACAATTCCATAGGCCAAGTGCCGTGAAAAAGTCAGAGTGACATGATCCAGTAGTGTCTGGATACCATACAGTTTGTTTTTCTTAAAGGTCACTTAATCTGCAGTTGTTTGGAACACAAATAGCATTTTTTCCCATAGAAACAAGGTTTACTGGATCCTATGTCAGCATATAAAACCCCCATTTAGTTCATAATGTGTATGCAAAACTACAGAATTAAATCATATATATAATAAATGAGGTTTCCATGGAAATCCTGTAACTTAGGATGATGCTGAACCTTATTCCTGATTAGAGCCAGGAGCAAAATGGGGGGCGGGGGGGGGCGGGCAGGATTAAATCCATCTCCAAGGCAAGGGTTTCTACTACTAAAGGGGGGAAACTGGAAGGAAAGGGCTGGGGGACTCGAGGGACAAGGCGGGGGCAGAGCTGGGGGAAGCCGGGAAGCGGGTGCAGATCTCCACTGGGGAAGGTGGACAAGAACCAAGCCCAGGGGAACCACTGTGATCCCAGGCACTGGATTCAGACAGAAGTATAGGTGGTCTCCGCACAACTTGCCTGGCGAAGCTGGGGACGCACAAACCAGCTTTTTCCCTTTCCCTCCTCTGGTCTCCTCTCTTACAGAGTATCAGTGACTAGCAGCATTCGCCCAAAATGAACAGAAATGCTGTACAATAATGAAGATACTTAAAATAACCCAGATGGAAAATAAAGTCTCTGCATAAGATCATTTCTTATACCTCAATTCAAATGCTAGACAACATGTTTAAAGGGCTCTCATTATAATATATTTTAAAAGATGTAGGAAATATACTTTAGGTCTTAGTATATAACAAACACAAACACACAAGTGTTCGGAGGAAAAAAACTCTAAAAGCCTGTTCAAGAAGTTTAAAGAATTAATCCGTGTTAATCTTTCTTCTTCCTTCACAAAATAACCATATGTACAACTTATAATTCCTGGAATGTAATTTTAGAGGCTGGTCTTACTACAAGTCATTATAAGGCTGATACACTGAAAACTGTTTTCCTGTTTCATATATTTTACCAAACAAAGGCAAACCCATTATTTTTTGCCAAAAGAATGTCAGAAGCTGAGCTCTAGTCATTAACAATTTTTCCTAAACACCGTCATCCAATTAACCTTCATTTTGCACTGCTACTTACTTGGTATTTATGGAAACGCTTTCTAGGGTACAGTTAAGACCACCAAAAAATAATTTGATGAACACACAATTAACGCTTCCCCAAACAGCACACACATATGAACACAGGGTCTCACAAAGGCACCTTTTTTTCTTAGGAACATGTACCTTTTGACCTCCTGAAGCTTCCACTGTGTGGTGGTCTTTCAATTTCTGTTCTTGTTCCATTATGTCTTTCAAATGTTCATTTACCTTAAAATATAAAAACATTAATTTGAATTTATAGTCAAATATAACAGTAAAATAACATGTACCTTAAAAGGCCTGTGTTCAGATCTCTGATGTCAAATACCTGTACCACGCAAATGAACAGAAATTCATTTTCCCAACCAGAAAAAAGTATCTTACAGGTGTTTTGTTTGAAATTCTAAAATTCATGACTTTACCAAATACTTGTTGAGTACCTAGTACATGTCAGGTACTAGTTGGAGTGCTAGGGGGAAAAAAAGGTACTTGATAAGTTCTGTTTTAATGCTTAGGAAACAATAAAACTTTTTTCAGTAAAAAGTTTACAATCTCTTTTAGGACTACTAAGTGAAAATTATTTTCCTCAAAAACACTCTGAATCAAATTCTTTTTTTTTCTTAATGTCTTCCTTGTCTTTTATTCTTTTCTTTAAAATAAATTTATTTATTTTTTTATTTTTGGCTGCGTTGGGTCTTTGTTGCTGCACGTGGGCTTTCTCTAGTTGCGGCGAGCAGGCTTCACTGCAGTGCGCAGGCTTCTCATTGCGGTGGCTTCTCTTGTTGCGGAGCACAGGCTCTAAGCGCCCAGGCTTCAGTAGTTGTGGCACGCAGGCTCAGTAGTTGTGGCTCACGGGCTCTAGAGTGCAGGCTCAGTAGCTGTGGTGCACGGGCTTAGTTGCTCTGCGGCATGTGGGATCTTCCCGGACCAGGGCTCGAACCCGTGTCCCCTGCATTGGCAGGCGGATTCTTAACCACTGAGCCACCAGGGAAGCCATGAATCAGATTCTTAGGCTGTGATCTCATAGGCATGTCCCTGGATCATGAGTGGGTTTTAGTGTGGTCATAAGGCCACAGTTAAATTACATGAAAAATTTTTGCATATGGGAACTTCTTAGGGAGAAGGTCTGATTTATCTAACAGATTGTTCAAACAGCCCATAATTCAAGATGATTAAGAAACAATCTGTCTAGTGCAAAAGTATTTCTTCAGAATAGTTTAGACAATTTTGGATTCTGAGTTACTGATTTTAAGGTCAGTCCAGTAATAATAAGCAAATGTTCAAGTTAATTAATAATGGCGTTCTGGAAAATCTGAATGGTATTATCAACCACTGTAACTCTAAACTAAATCAATAATTTTCTAACCTCTTCTGTTGCTTAAAATTCAGTTCAGTGCCTAAGAAAAAAAGACTAAAGAATTTGAATTTATGATAAATTTAACTAACAGTTACGATACTCTCCGAGGCATTAGAAGGAATTTAACCAACACACAGATTCATCTTGGTTTGTACTGCCAAGTAGGCTGCCGTGCTCTAAGATGTCAGGGCACCGACTTGGCGGTGTAAAACACTCTTCCGAAGAGACAGCAGAAGCAGAAGCGACCCGGCTCTGACTCAAAAGCCCCACTCACAAGCCATGACCTTAATAATTTCCTGATATCAGAGCCTTCGCTGCCAGCTGGAATAAAACCTACTTCACAAGAGGTTTGGAGACTATGGCTCTAGGACGGTCCCCAGTGATCCCCTTGAGTGTGGGCAGGGCGTATAATTTGCTCCTACCCAACAGAATACAGCTAAGGGGATGGGATACCACTTTGGCGCTTACGTCTCGCACACTAAGCCCCACTCTCTCCTGCTGGCTTTGAGGAAGCACGCAGCCATCCCTCGAGCTGCCCTACGGAGAGGCCTGCGTGCTAAGGAGCTGGGGGCAGGTTCCAGCCAGCAAGGAACTGAGGCTCTCCGTCCAACTGCTGGACCTAAGCCCTGCCAACAACCACGTGGGCTTGGAGTGGACCCTCCACACCCAAACTTTCCAATCAGACCCCAGGCCTGGGCAACACCTTGACCCAACCTTGTGACAGACCCTGAAGATGGAGCATGCAGGTAAGCAAGGTCTGGGTCCCTGACCCACAGAAACTGGTAACACTGAGATGATTATAATAAGTAAGTAAATAACTGAGCTAACAGAAGTTTTCAGCAGTTAAGTTTGTGATAATTATTACAGCAAAACAACTAATACAGAGAATAAAAGAGATAATGTATAAAATGTACCAAGTAAAGTGCATAATACAGAGCACAGACCCCATAAATAGAAACTACTGCCATTACTTAGAAACAATACACCCCCAATGTAATTCCAGATAGTTAAATGTCTGTAAGGGCTTTAACAAATCCTACTCAAAATACTTTAAGTTGATGTAATGGCATAAATCATCCAAAATACCAAACTCATGATTGTAAGAAAATTTTACATGTTGATAATTCATTAACTTTCATAACAGGGAAACTACACGAAAAGTACAAGACATGGTCACTTCACGTTATTTAACCTACCTGGGTACACAAGACAGATAAATGAGATAATTAGCTTAGTAATTCTTAAGCCAGTTCCCAGATGCTGGTTAGAAAGTTCTAGCACTAAAGTTGAGTCATGACATTCTTTGTGCAACTCACGGATAAAAGTTAAAGATGTGTGTGTATCAGAGAGCCCATCGTGACCTGGAGGCAGTTCACCACTGGAACAAGCACTGAGGACCAGTGAACTACAGAACATACAACAAACAGCTGGCGCTGGCATATGAATTAAAAATAAATGTGCTAAAACGTCATATGCATTTTTAAATATCCATTAATTTAAAAATGTACACTAGCTTTTAATCTTTTTCATTTAAAAATACAGAATAGTCATGTGTATCCTTGCCTTGATGTAAGTCTAAAGTCAGTCAATATTTGTTCCTTCCTCCTGAATAATACAAAAACCTTAGAAAGGCTTTAATTCAAATCACCTCCTCTCATCCCTCGTTACTTTAACCTAGCAACATAGTTCTTCCTTTTTAAGGGCCTCAGAATTAGGCACGATGATGATTTTTTTAATAACACTTGCTTAGATTTACCCATGTTGCACACCAACTCCCCTTTTTATCATTGCTTCCTACACCCCACCTTTTCCTCTAGTTCCACTCCTTTCTTCCTGAAGTACGACCTTTCAGTACTTCTTTCTGCAAAGGTCTGAATGATAAACCACCTCTGCCTGAACAAATCTCAATTACAACTTTAGTCCTGGGCAAAAGTACAGAACTCTAGGTTCATCATTATTTTTCTTCAGCACTTTGATGATTTTGCTGCACCGTCTTCTGGCTCAACTATTACTGCTGAGATGTCTACTATCACGTTCCTTTGAGAGAGGAACTGTCTTTTATCTTTGGATTCTGCAGTTTCATTGCTATATATGTAGGCGTGGATTTAATTTATCCTGCTTCAAATTCACGATGGTTCCTGAATTTGAACGTCTATGCCTTTCATCTATTGTAAAACATTTTCATCCATTGTCTCTTCAATTATACTCTCCCCAGCCTACCCACTCCCTGTTAACTCCTTTTGGAATTCCAATCAGGCCTCTAGGCAAGTCTGTTAACCTCAATGTCATATATCCCATCTCATCTCTCTGGGCTGATTCTGGGTAATTTCTTCTCGTTAATTAACTCCCCTCTTCAACTATGTCTAATCTTCTGTTTAATCTTTTTGTTTCAATGACTAAAATTTTCAATTTCTAAAGTTATATTTTACTCTTTTTCCAATATACCCTCCACACTGCCTTATTCTTTCCTGTGGCTTTTATTCCGTGTTTTATTTTCAGCCACTCAAGCAGTTATTTTTGTCTTTTCAGACTGTTCTGCTCTCTGCAGCTCTCGGCGTGTGGGCCTTGTTTGTCAGGTTTGCTGGCTCTCCCATGTACGTGGCGGCATCTTCATCATTTCCTAAACACCGGTTGTTGGTACTTTTGCATCTGAGAGAAGAGTATCCCTCCCCCACTGCTGGGGACCCTCACGGTTTGGGTGTAGAAGTGACCTTCAGAGTAACCTTTCCTCTGCTGGTGTGCCAGGTGCCAGGAAGGTACCACTGGCCTGGCACTGGGCCTTCTGGTCATCTGCTGCCCCCCAGCCCATGCTCGGTCCAGGAGGCGCCCTCCCCAGACCTGGAGGGAGACGCAAAGTCAGCCCACGACGACCCGACAGGCCGCCGTCTTCTCGCCAGGGGGTGGTTTAGGTGTGGGCCTGAGAACCACTCTCCTGAGGGAGACCTTCTTGGGGAAGGTTCCTTTGCTAATAGCAGCGCCCGGAAGACCCTACTCTCATCTTCGCCGGACACCGTTATGACTGCACGTGTATGACCTCTGGAATCACCGAAGCCATCGTAAAACCACGCCTGGAAGTAGCCCTGTGGCAAAGCTGGAACCCCTGCATTCCTGATGACACTAACGCTGACACAGCCCACCTCCAGGTGGCACTTAAGAGCAAAGACATCGCGGCTGGTGTGCTCGTTTCCCCCAAGGGCTTGAGCTCTTGGCGGGTCTACACAGAGGTCACGGTTCCAACTTCCCGCAGCTGGCAAAACCCACGGCCTCATCTGGCATCTAGCGACTCTCAAGCCCCAGCAGAGGCTCAACGGCCCGAGAGGCCACCGAAGCCTGCAGCCCCGCTTTGTTTCTGGCACCCGACAGTTTCCTGTTCTGTCTCTGATGCTCAGCTCTGTAGCATAAACCTTTCCAACTGCGTTTTATCAAACATGTCCAGGAGTTTGTAACAGGAAGGGCTACCACTGAATCTGACATGCTGCCAAAATAACTAAAATGTTCTGTCCTGGCAACATGTGTTACAAGGCCTCATAATGTCCACGCATCTTGAAGCATTCTGACGGATTTACCAATTAAGGCGGGTAGGGGTTGACAGGGCCCAAACCTGGGAAAGTTTATAACTTTTTCTGGGTTTTTGATTTGGTCCTTTTTCTTAGCATTTTCTTTTCTTTTTTTTTAAGTTAAAAAAGAAACCCTTTAGAATTCAGTATCAGGTAGTTGTAACTGATCTGTCAGTTTGGAAATATCTTCATGATTTTTTTAAAAGTCCTTATCTGATTCTCTCGGAAAAGCAAACTGGTCAACGTGAACATCCTGAACCCCTATTCCTTCACTTCCTCATCTACACAGTCAACAGCTATTTATTGAACGCCAGACGTTATATTAAGAGGCTAGGGACACAACGGTGCATAAATACAGTCTAGTTCCTACCCTCATGGAACAAGGGAGACAGAACAAAAAGGGAAAAAAGGGTAAAAAACTCCCCCCAACAAAAGCAATCTGTAAGGAGTGGTACAAATCAATAAAGAGGTGAGTAGAAAACCACGGGAGTGGGGAGACCTATCTGAGCAGGGACGCTGTCCCAGAGGCGGCCTCTGAAGCTGCAGCCACGACACAGAGAGGAGGCTGCAACACAAGCAAAGGCCCTGTGGTGGGAAAACCTGGTGTGTTCGAGGGAGTGAAAGAACAGTAAGGCTGGAGCCTGGTGAGCCCAGGGGAGGCTACAGATGGAACTAGAGAGAGGGAGGGCCAAGTAACAGAAGGCTCCTGTATTCATAACTCTTGTGTGCCCCGCCTGACTTAGCCGTTACAATCTTGTCCTCTGTGACCTTGCTTTTCTTAAGTGTAAACTCATTTACAGTCAACAGTGCTGATAACTATTCTAGCCATGTAATTCCCATTTTTCTATGGTAGCTTTTTTTTTTTTTTTTAAATACTTGTATTATCCAGAAGAAAAGGCAACTAGGTCAGGATGAGCCAAAATAAGAGCCAGAAGAAGCAGTACATACTCCAGTGGAGAGCGGAGGGTGATGTCACAACCGGAGAATAGACGCCGACGCCGGGGCTGGTGGAACAAGCGAGAAAAAGCTACTCTGAGCTACTCTGAGGTGCAGGTTCGATCAACTGGTTCCAATCCTGATCTGAAAACTGAAGAGGGTGGACATGGCTGCCTAAAGGTGCTGGACGTTACTAATTAGGTGATCTCCTTATCTTTCCGTAGCCTCCCAAAGTTCTACAGTGCCGAGCCTGATTCTGTGGCTGAAACTCCCTCTTCGATGTACTGAACACCATTGCTTTGCCAAACACTGCACCAGTCCGGTCACTAGCACTAAAAAAAGAAAGACGGGCACAGGACTCGTCCTCATATCGATTATTCTAGTTTGTTTAAATGATTGAACTCTGTAAAGTGCTATAAAGGAAACAGAGCATCACAGTAGAAAATAAGACGTGCCAGGTGCCTAGTTTAGACAGGCTGTGAGGAGAAAGCGCCAGCCAAGCTGAGAAATGATAGCGCAGAGGCGCTGAGCCACACAAAAAGCTGGGCGATGGGCCGCCCAGGAATGGGAAACATCGCGTCCAAAGGCCCAGAGGTGAGCCCCACAGCTGGGATGAAGGGAGGGAGGGAAGAAGAGGAACAGTGGTCCTGACCTAGGACGGAGGTGCACACAGGGGTCGGGCTGGATGGTACTTTGTCGGCACTGGTACACTTGACATTTTCAGTGTAAAATGTGAACTCAACATGATCCAAGTGGCCTGAAAAGCAACATTCTGGGGGTCCGGGTTCTGGTCCTGCTGGAGCGGCAGGTGTCACCCGGAGCTTCCCAGGGACACTGAAGAGAGCCCTGGACGAGACAGCAGGGCTGGGAGGGTCGGCCGCTGAAGGAGGAGCACGTCAGGTGCAGTCCGTCTGCGTGGCTCTGCCCTCAAGCCGCACGAGGCTGAGCCGCTGGGCTCAAGCAGGAAGCTGCAGCCTCGGGGGCTTGAGGAACAAAGGGGGCAGTCATCGGCGTGGCTGGGTACCAAGGAGGACGGGCAGCCTGGCAGGAAGCGCTCGTGAACGGAGGAGACCCCAATCCCCACAGAAGCTGCCACAGATCCTTGGCTGGCCTGCACTGTGCTGGCAGGAAAGGGCCCCGGAGCCCAGGCAGGGGACAAGTGCTGGCAGCCCGGCAGGGAGGTGGTGTGGCGCTCGGGCGTGGAAGACGCCCAGGCGTCCGCTGAGGCTTCACAAGGCTCACATGTGAGTTCGAGATGCGGACAGAAAAGCAGTCACCAGATTTGTCCAAATGGGAGGCTACAGTGACCTCAGCAGCGACTTCAGGGTGGGAGTGGGCGAGGGGATGGAGCGGTTCTGTGTACAGAGAAACAGGGTCCGATTTGGACGGGGAAGCTTTGTTTACCAGGATGGGAGACACCAGAGCAGTCTTATTCTTACGAGGACGATCCGACAGGGAGGGAGTCGGGCGACGGAGGAGCGTGAGTGTGGCCCACAGACCAGCAGTGGGAGCATTGCCCGGAGCTTCTCAGAAACGCAGACTCTCCACCCCAGCCCAGACCTACAAGCTCCCGGGAGATTCTTATACACATTAAGGCGTGAGAAAAACTGAAGCTGAGGACCAGTGGCCATGAAGAAGGGAAGAGAGAGGAGTCCTAGAGCAGTAAGTAAGGGGGACTGGCCTTTGACAGGAAGGGGACACTCTCCACTGTGAGAGCAGCAAAGAAAGACAATGATGCTGATGAGGAAAGGGCTCCAGATGCGGCAGCAAGAGGAGGGACTTCCCGCCGGACGGCTGCCCATCTCGATGCTACGAGATACGCACTCGTGACGTCCGCAGCTGACGGCGATGGGGGAAGGGCTGGGGAAGGTCCGAGGAGCAGAGGAGGACGGGCGGTCATGCTGAAGTGCGGGAAAGGGACCTGCGCGGGGACACGCCTGTCGGGCTGGCAGTGAGCGCGGCGTGTCCGTCTGAAGCTGGTGCTCAGGAATGCACACTAGCCTCCCCGCGTGAACTCCTCCAGCAGTGTTAACCTCATAGGTGCATCTATGGGATAAGGCGGTAACCGGGCCCAGCTGGGGTTTTATCAAATGCGCACAAGGGAAGGAGAAGGATGCAGAACTGACCTTCCAGGCAAGACTCTAAGTTCAGAAAGGAGAAACGTGAAGTCAAGTGAGACCGGGAGAGTTAAAGGGCTCGGTGGTTTGGAACTCACGATAAAGGTGAACAATTTTAATAGTGGCGGTGTGAGAGGGAGGGAAAAGAATTAATCAAGAACGGGAGGTCTGCGGTGGGTCGTGAAGGCCACGCGGTTTCTGACGATGAGTGGGTCCAGGATAGGACCGTGACCCCTACAGCTAACGAGTGGAGGGCAGAGTGCCACACGGGCCTTTGACACTGACGCTGATATTACGGACCACGATGGCAGATGCAGGAGTCTTGACACGTAGCTTCTTGTTACAAGCGCCATGCAAGCATTCAAGGGAGGACACCTGAAGATGTAACTTCTTTTAAATCCGTTCAGGTCTTGCTCACAGATAAGGTTTAATTTTCTCTGGGGTTACAGTTGTAAACGAAAGAGAATCAAGAGGAATTAACTATTCAAATTGGTAATGGGAGCGATAAATTGACAATTTAAGCATCTTCAGAGCGCAAATAACTAATCACAGTTCTATAAAAATTTCCAAGAGGAGAAATCTACAATCTATATAGTCTTATGCAAGTCAGTCAAGCAAACCTAAAAATCATCTAGTTGGAAATGAGAAACTTACTTCATTCCTGGATGCAAAAAATACTTACTGGGCACTCACAGCGTATAGTTAGTTCCCTACTTGGAGTGCTCTGAATTTTGTAATAATCTGATATGAACTAGATTAATCATTAAATGTAACTACAGATATTGTGGAATACATAAAATCGATTTCCATCATTCTCCAGTCTAAAGGGAATGGGAAATTTCAAGTAAGATCGCACAACTTTAGTTTTCACTTTGATTTAAAACAAAAAGAGTAATGGAATCCGTCTTAGTCCGTTCAGGCTGCTACAACAAAAATACCACAGGCTGTGTGGTCTGTAAGCAACAGAAATGTATTTCTCAGAGTTCTGGAGGCTGGGAAGTCCGAGATCAAGGCGCCAGCAGACTGTGTCTGGTGAGCCTGCTTTGTCACACGGCAGAAGGGGCGAGGGAGCTCTCTGGGGTCTCTTTATAAAGACAGTGGCACAGGTCCCACGCCTGAGGGCCAGGCCCTCACGACCTAACCACCTCCTAACACCACCACATTGGGGCTTACGACTTCAACATATGAATTGAGGGGCAGGGGGACACATTCAGTGTGGAGCAGAGTGGGGACGGATGACGTTTTCCGGTCCTGAGACTTTTTTTACCCGAGGGAGCATATCCCTACCTTATTTATCCAGTACATGACGGCATCCTCAATGTCATAGGGCAGATCTGTGGCTTGGAAGAAAGCCGAGTACTGCTGAGCACACGCGGCCACCTTCTCCACGCTGACCATCTCCACGGTGTAAGCCATCATGAGGGTGTCCATCATGGCCAGGTGAGCGCTCTGGAGACACAAACCGAGAACAACCGTTAGAAACGGCTGCTTATATACGTTTACATGTTAACAGTATTTCCCAACAAACAGGAGCACAACTAAAGGCTACGGAAGACAAGCCTTGGTAAGAAAGCATAAATGGTACAGGCCAGAGGTGAGCTAACGGAACCCAACTAATGTATCACTCAGATGCTTACTGGGGATCTATGCTCAAGACACTCATTATCTTCTACTCAAAGGAAGCTCCTTTTCCTGCTTCTCCTGCCTTTGAAAATGTCGCTACCATTGGCTCGGCAATACAGCTTCCAACTTCAGAGCAGTCTCTGAGTAAGTGCCCTCCTCACTCCTCTCCTCTACGTGGTAGAAATGTACACCACATGGTAGAAATGTACACCACAGGGTAGAAATGTACACATGCTACTTGTAAGCTGTCCCTCAAGGATACCCTCCTGGTCTGGTGGCCTCCGCTCCCATTCAGACACCACCATGTCTCACCCCTGAACAAGGCAAAAATCCTGATTTTCCTGGCTCCAACTTCTTCCTCATCCTCTTCATCCAGCACAGGACTTCTAGTGTTTCCTTAGTTGCTGTTTTTTGGGAGGGGTGGTTTCACATAGAAACGTTATATGGGTGGAGGGCGGGTTTCTTAACATTTCCCAACATTACAAAGTATCTAAAGTTGAAAGTACCCTCTCCCCCTCCTATTTCCCAAGCAGTGTCTACGGTTTGGTACGTATTCTTACCAAAAATGTAATTTTGGTAAGAATTTACACTGCTTCCTATCCTTTGGCATCCCAAACAACGCTACAACCTTGTGTTTCTCCAGCGACGATTCTCCACCGTGGGACTACTGGGCCCGAGAGCAACTGCATGCTAAGTTTTGATGAATAATCACTTATCTGCTCTCTAGAAAGGCTGCAGCTACTTTCACATCCCCCAAGAATGTTAGCAAGGGTGCTTGTTTCCCCACACTGTTTGCCAACAGTAGACATCATTTACTTTTTATCATCTGTATCAGTCTGAAGGTTAAAAACCCCACTCTTGTTCAGACTTTGCATTTCTCTGATTGAGGATGGGCATCTTTTGTATGTTTGGCAATTATTTGTATTTTTTCCTTGGAAAACTGCCTGCTCATATCTTTGGCCTATTTTTCTCTTAGGTATATTCACCTTTCTTTCTTTATTTCTTGACTTGTAAGGGCTCATTATTTATTAGGTACATTAGCTCTGCACCATTCAGGTAGCAAATACTTTTTCCTAGCCTGTCTTTGGACTTTCAACTTTATTTGGAATGTATTATGCTGCAGAGAAGTTCTAAGTATTTACTCGGTAAAATCTGTGAATCTTAACGTTCTCCTTTACGACTTTGGAATTTCTCCCAAGTTTACAAAAGGCTCCCCGCACACCCCCAAGTATATAGAAATAGTATCCTCTACTTTTTCTATTTTGATACTTTAAATCCACGTGGGATTTATTTTTGAAGATGTTATCAACTAGGGACTAGTTATTTTTCCAAATCAGAGACGTCATCATATCATGCTCCCGTAAAGTCTACCTCGTCTTCTATATAATAAAGTCTAAGGCCCCTCCCTATCAATCCAGTTTTACAACCTGCATTTCCTTCCCCGAATCTACATTCCATTTAGAACAGCCTCAGAAGAGTGTCTGCTGTTCCCCCAACCTGTGGCCAGGCTTCCAGCTCCCATGCCCTCCCCTGCTGTCGCCTCCTCACATTGCAGACTAAGTCCTGTTGTCGGTCTGCCTGTCACCCTCTTTCCGATCCCCTTTCCCATCAAAATGGGTCATTCTTCCTACAGAGTGAGTATACTATTTATACTTGCATGAAATTCTTTTTTTCTTTCAGTTTTACTGCGATGTAACTGAAATACCACACCGTGTAAGTTTAAGACTGGACATACAGATATTGTGAAATGGTGACCACAAGAGGTTTAGGGGCACGTGCACTGAATTCTGACTTAACTATCTGAAGCAGGGCAGGGGAAACAGTGTCTGCAAGAAGCTCCCCGGGAGAGGCTCATGAGCAGCCAGCTGAGGACCACGGACTGTCTTGCTGCAGGACAGACACCAGCCCCCTGGTGAGACGGTGAGACCCCAAGGGCAAGGGCGCTGTCTGAGCACCTTCGCCTTCCCTACACCTCACACAGTACCTGACAGCGAGCAAGGGCTAAAGGAAGGAAAGGGGCTGGTCTACTGCTCACTGTAAAGAGGGAAGAGCTAGCTTGACTCTGGAGGCTGAGGAAGTGGGTCCTGACTTGGAGGTGGTGGACCAGCGTACTGGAAACTTAGCAGTGTTTACAGGAAGGCAGGTGCTCTGTCTGAATCAGAATGCCTGATAATGGCGATCAGAAAACCAATGGTGACTCCAGGTGCTGTGCTGAGGGCTTTATTAACATACTCGCTCTTCCATTTCAAATCTTTTCTGAAGTAAGGCTGGAGATAATATACATTTGTTATAACCCTTAAAGCTCTGAAGGAAGCATCATTTATGTTTTTAATGGGAGGAAGCTGAAGCTCCAAAAATTAAATAGTTTGTCCAAACCTATGTGCTCCTTCTACTGTGTCGTGCAGTTGGCAGAAGCTAAGTCACGTATCAATAGTTAGGCAAGAAATACGTTCTGGAAATGATAAATAGACATCATATGCAAGAAAGAAAAATAAGCACAATTATTTGAACCTCAAGTCATGTTTTCACATTCTCCCTCTTTTTCAGGCGGCTACTGTCCAGAGACCCCAATTCCTTCTTCAGACTCAGAGTGGACACGGTATCAACTGCAGCGCGCCCTTTCACTCAGGTGATTTCTGTGTCCTCTCTATTCACTCGAGCCCTAGGGAGTGGGGTCCTGTCTTTCTCATCTTTGTTCCCAGCACAAGGTTTTGAGGGGAAAGTCTGAGTAATTAGTATTTACAGCATTACAAAGCATAACTCTTTTGAACAAAAATGTGGGAAAACATCTCGAGAGCTGTAAAACCATTCACCTCCTCTTCACTAAGACTCTTTCTTCTGGCAATTTATTCTACAGATACAATTTAAGAGAGAAAAAGGAGCTGTATGAATGAAACTGACCATTACAGAACTGTATATAACAAGAAAGGAAGCAATGTTACAAGCACAATGAGCAATTTATGCCATCCTAAGCTATTTAACAATAGGGGAAAATGTGCACAATACAATATTGAGTAGAAAAAACAATGCCATACTATAACAATGCTCAAAATAAATATATACATATAAATGGGCAGACATAAGTGTATGTACATATACATCTTGAAAAAATATATATATATAATATATATATAAAACAGGAAGGGAAAAGGAATGAATAAAAATAAAACTTACTTAGAAATGACCTTGTTATAATATGCAAAAAATACATATAAAATCTACAGTTTACTTCAAAAATTAGGATAGTAAACACCAAGTATAATTAGTAATACATTTTCAGAACAAAGCTCATCTCACTGATTACTTCACTTCCTAAATTTAAAAACAGATTTTAAAAAATTCCACTATTGTGTTTACAGATATTTCCATAAGATATTCACCCACTTTTAAACTAAGAACCTTCAAATTTTATTATTTTTTTTTTACCCCTTAACTTTATGAGGTAGAAGTAAATTTAAAAATTACGTATAACAGAAACTATATACGTAATGAATCTAGAAAGCATCGACAGTGAAAAATAAGCTGTAGGCTATAATCAATCGATCTGGAATGATTTATGTCTCTGAATAAAATACACGCATTTAGTTTTTTACCCAAAACATTAAGGTCAGAATAATGATAACGGCAGCTAGCACTGAATGTTACGCTCCAGGCGATGTTCCCCGCGTTTGTATCAACTCACTTGATAACACAGCACTGTGAGATGCACTGTTATTAAACCTATTTTACAGAGGAGGGAACGGAGCCACCTGTCCGAGGTTACAGAGCCAGGAGGCGAGCCGGGGTGTGACCTGAAGCCTGGCGCAGAGCTCACACGGCCCACCAGAGGCCTGCAGACCCCAGGGCTGGGCGCCCGGTGGCAGCGCAGAACCCGTCATCCAGAAGCAGCAGCAGAAAGGCTAGTTAGGAAGGAAACGCAGGAAGGTTTCCTGCAGTTTAGTGAAAAAGGCAAGGACCAGGAGGCCCAGGAACTCACTGAGGCCGCTATTAGCGTCTACATCTGGGTTACAGGTTACAGTTTTGTTATCTCCGACCAGTGGAGTCTAGACAAAAATGATTTACGTTTAGGTATCAGAAATGAAGGTTAAGGCTTTTAAATAAAGAAGAGCATTGAAGTGTTGTAGGTAAGAAGGCTATTTATTAATGAGCCTCACAGATTAATAACATCCAAGTTCTACTATTTCATGGCTTTTTTATTCTTTTATCAGATGAAGGACTAAGAAAATATTTCCTAAACTGAACTCGGGCCTGTGGCGCAGTGGCCAGTGCACCAACTGTGTCCAAGCCCTCCTAGAGGGACACGGGAGGGAACAGACTTAACAGACCGCCATGAACATGAAGAATTGGAATTATTCTGCTAAAATGGCACACAACAGCACATACACATCACACTATAGTTTGTCAAAGTTAATTCCGATTCAGAAAATAATATTTTACACATCATTTATTTATATAAACAAGTTCACCATAATTTTCATTTATCCTTCATTTACATGGAGATACAAGGAAAACAGCACTTAAAGCCCTACTGAGATACCACTTCCCAGCAGGAAGGCCATAATTAAAAAGTCAGATAATAACAACCATTGGCGAGGATGTGGAGAAATGGGAGCCCCTGTGCCCTGCTGGTGGGAATGTTAAATAGTGCAGCCACTGTGCAAGAGTCTGGCAGTTTCTCAAAGAGTCTGCCCCAGCAGCTCTGCTTTTAGGTTTATTATACCCAAGAGAAATGAAAACGTGTCCACACAAAATCTGTACACAAATATTCAGAGTAGCATTATTTCTAATAGCCAAAAAGGTGGAAACAACCCAAACGTCCATCAACTGATGACTGGATAAGCAAAAATGATATAGCCATGATATTTTTTTTTTAAATAAATGTATTTACTTATTTTTTGGCTGCATTGGGTCTTCATTGCTGTGCGCAGGCTTTCTCTAGCTGCACTGAGCAGGGGCTACTCTTTGTTGCGGTGCACTGGCTTCTCATTGCAGTGGCTTCTCTTGTTGTGGAGCACAGGCTCTAGGCGTGCGGGCTTCAGTAGTTGTGGCACATGGGCTCAGTAGTTGTGGCTCGCGGGCTCTAGAGCGCAGGCTCGGTAGTTGTGGCACACGGGCTTAGTTGCTCCACGGCACATGGGATCTTCCCGGACCAGGGCTCGAACCCGTGTCCCCTTCATTGGCAGGCGGATTCTTAACCACTGCACCACCAGGGAAGTCCCCTAGCCATGATATTCTGAATGGAATATAATTCGGCAATAAAACGGAACAAAGACTGACATAAGGCCACAACATGTGTGAACCTGGTAAACAGTGTTTTCTAAAATGGATGTGGCAATGCTTACACAACTCTGAATACACCAAAACCATTGCACTGTACGCTTCGAATGCATGAACTGCATGGTGTGCCAATTATACCTCAAGTTGTTACCCCCAAAAGATTAGATTGATTTATGATGCTCTGCTGACCCTTTTCCAGTGTAAACACCTCAAAAATGACTGTTTAGGTCTAAGTTAGGCAGTTAGCTATATCCATGTGTTTGCAAAGTATCTTTAAAAGGACTTCAAGGTGAAGGGACACTTATTTTTCTGGACAGTGAAGTATTTTAGATATTATTAAAAAATAAATTAACATTTGCTTACTACCATAAGTTTGTTTTCTACATAATGTTAAGCAGGAAACGTCTATATATGAATCGATGACAAAAATAAAAATAAATAAATATGCTAAGTTAATTCTATTTTCCTCCCATAGATATTTATGTTCACTTTCCTTTTTCTTTTTTTTTTTATGTTCACTTTCTTAAGGCTCCAACTAATCTGGATAAAAGGTATATATAGTTTACTTTAAAAGATTATTATTTATGATCTTTCTTAGATACTGTTAATTATTTTAGTAGCTAGAATCTTAGCGATAGATTTCTATAGTTGGTATGAGAATAGAAATTTTCCAGAAAAACAATTTATTTCCAATCATAATGTCGGTCCCCTTATATGATAAGAAAATCTTAGCATATCAAAAATTCAGGCTATCAAAAGTAGGCTGGTCCAAGGAGCAAAAAGCACTGGTCTTAAAAACAAAGGCAGGAGAAACTAACACACCACTGTAAAGCAATTATACTCCAATAAAGATGTTAAAAAAAAAAAACAACAAAAAAACAACAAAGGCAGGACTTCCCTGGCAGTCCAGCGGTTAAGACTCCGCGCTTCCACTGCAGGGAGCATGGCTTCGATCCCTGGTCAGGGAACTGAGATCCCACGTGCCATGAGAGGCGGCCAAAAAAAAAAAAAAAACAGAGGCAGACCATCACTGAAACGGCAACGAGTTCAGCTGTAACCTACAGGAGGATGCAGGCACAGCTGTTCCAGTCATAGCGATGCTGTATCCAACCTGTAGTAAACACAGTCAGGACCAAAGCGGGCCACCGTCGTTCTGCTACAGCAGACGGAACGGCGGAACTGGGCGCCCTGGCGAGGGAGGTGATGTCCATGAGATTCAAACGCTTAACATGAATGACATTTGCTTGTGACCACACGAAAGTGACACATCGATTTTATTTGGACGCATCTGGTTAGACATGTGAATGGGGTAAAGAGAGAGTTAAAAAGTACGATTACTAGCATGGAACTATTAGCACAGTGATACTTACTTAGCTGCCATTTAACTCTGCCTACATTGAAAAAATACGGTACGACACACAATAAAGCAGTCGAGAGTTCTCTTTAATCTGTGTCCATAAGGGCGGCACGAGCATCTGGCTTACATTCTGTCATTTGCATTTGGTGAATCTGATAATCACACACCCAGCGGAGAACTGTTTCCAAGATAATGTTGAACCAAACTGATATCAAGCTTTATTACAAAAGGAATACATGCAAGAAACAGTGCAGCCCAAATGTCTATCAAAATGCAAGTCCCAGGGGCTTCCCTGGTGGCGCAGTGGTTGAGAATCTGCCTGCCAATGCAGGGGACACGGGTTCGAGCCCTGGTCTGGGAAGATCCCACATGCCGCGGAGCAGCTGGGCCCGTGAGCCACAACTACTGAGCCTGCGCGTCTGGAGCCTGTGCTCCGCAACAAGAGAGGCCGCGACAGTGAGAGACCCGCGCACCGCGATGAAGAGTGGCCCCCGCTCACCGCAACTGGAGAAAGCCCTCGCACAGAAATGAAGACCCAACACAGCCAAAAATAAGTAAATAAAAATTAAAACAAAAAAAAAAATGCAAGTCCCAGACCAATGAAAGAAATGATGTCTCCCGAGCAGTTCCATCACTTCCTCCGGGCTATAGTTAACCTCAAATGGCAAGTTGAGGATGTGTAACTGAGGCTGCCCCGGGTGGACACAGACGGGAACTGCACATCAGCAGCAAATAAATACGGTAAACACAGGAAATCGTTTACAGCAGTGGCTCTAAATCCGGCTCATCATCAAAAATCACAAATGTCCTGGCCCCAAACGTCAGAGAGGCCCCAGAATAGCATCTTAACAGGAATCCTGCCCCCAGAGGCCCTCATCGCAACAGGCTGACAGTGACATCACTCCACAACCCAACGCCGTCAGGGGCTTCCCGGGGCCCACCACCCTTCCAGGGTCTCCTCTTCCACTGCTTCTCTGCGTGAACCTACGGTCCAGGAGCACAGGTGAAGAGCAAGCAGAGTGCCTGCGTTCAACCTTGACTCTACACCTGCTACGTAATCCTGGGCAAAGCCCTCAATTTCTTTATGCTTCACTACCCTCAACTGCAAAGCGGGGTGACAACAATAGTACGGGCATTTCGTGCCCTGACAATAACACGGTTTACGTCAAGAACAGGGTTGGGGTAGACCACTCGAAAGATCTGCACCTTTGTGACCGGGAGGTAACCTGGAGAGCTCGGCTTCCACCTGGCTGGAAGCTGCCCCGGTACGCAGGGAAAACTGCACAGGAGCAAGTGTGGAAATGCTGCCTGCTTTCTAATTAGAGGCTGGCTGGTGGGTGGTGACACGATGACACAGATGCATGTGGATCTCAGCCAGCAGAGGTGGACCCGGGAAGCAGTGCAGCCGTCCCCAGCCAACAGTGCACTCGGCCGGGGCTGCCCTCGGGGAAGGGCCCTGGGCAGATGCCCCTCTGAAGACTGAAACAGGAAAGGAGGCCGTGGTGTCAGTTTTGGATTGGAAATTGCCCTAAGAGCTCATGATCCTACGTGTATATTTCTCCTAGCCCTATCTTGAAGAAAGGGCCTGGAAGCAATAACACAATAAATATAACTGTGCCCAGATCTTGGTTTCTAAATAACATCTCCACATTAAAATAAACCCAAGGCTCTTTAGAGAATGGCTGATTCCAAGTCAGAGACAGGAAAAGCACAAAGTGAGCCTGGAATAGCTAGTTGTGTCAGAAAGAAAAAAGTATTCAAAGACTGATGGGGAGCTGTTAAAAGGATACAGGAGCCAGCCTGGGGGGAGGGGCTCCCATTGGCCAAATATGGGCCCACGTGAGTACAAAAAAGATTAACAACAATAGTGAATTATAACACAAGTAATCAAAAACAAAATGAATCCGTGAGTCCACAGTGATAATCACTAAAGGGGAAAGGAGGATGAGAAAGCTTTTCTTCACAGAACAATGCCAGGTAAGAGATATAAAAGGAATAACAGAATTTTTAAATCACCATATTGCAACCACCGCTGCAGTAATTCATTCAGGCACAGATCACCCAGAGGTGCTAAAACTTCTAGGTGAAGCGTCACTGGGAAACACAATGTGCAATAAATGTCAAAGTATCACTCCACATGATGCCCCCCTGATTACAAAGGGAAAAGTGGTCAAACTCAGAATCACCAACAGCGGGACATGACGAGATTTAATGAAGAGTATAACACATCACCTCTTCACGTCATAGCACTCATGTCAAAAGATTCTACTCTGAATCTTGTATTGATATTCGTATCCCACAAAATTACGTTTACCGAGCAAGCGTTAAATGCCGTCTAGCTAAAACAGGAGCTGCTGACACATGCACAGAATAAGCTGCTTCTGTTTACCTTTTTAACTCCTAGGTAATTGTTGGTGGCTTTCCTCCCAAACCATACCTCACAAGGAATGCATTCCAAATGTGTATCTGTCCATTAAACAAGTCATTAGATGGGTACAGGAGAATGTACGGCCTTAATGAAGTTCTAATATAAGCAATACTTGCCAGTCCTGTTGCTACAATTAGATACAGAAACTGAAGAGGTTTCAATAAGCCAAAAAGAAAATATATATAAAATCAAGAAAAAAGCTTAAAGAATAAAATGCCTTCAACTGAGGTTACACATAAGCCCCCTAAATGATTCGTCAGTACACGGAGCAAGAGGTCACAAGTGGTTTTCGGTCAGAAAACTGTCCTGGCATCAGTGCCATCCAGATGAGGCAGGCTTCTCTGCAGCACCCCTTCCAGAAACAATGCCACTCCTAAGAAATTTTAGGATCTAAAGTGAAAATAAATTTTATTTCTTTTACTTACTATTTTGCTTTACCACACATTAAGTAACCATTTTTATAACAATACATACTTAAATATATCATTTTGAATTAATTCATATAGTAATATTCAGTTTAAAAAAGACCTAGGAAGAGAAATAGGGCAATAGAAACCGATCACAACTGCTAAAATTTACTGACCTCTTATCACAGGTCAAGTACTACATTAGACGCTTCCCCGGCCTACTCTAATTCATCCTCACAACTGTGGAAGGTAGACAACAGTGTCGTTCCTTACATAGACGAGAAACTGGACTGCAGAGAGCTTCAGAACCAGTCCAAAGGCAGAGAGCTATTCGCTGCCACTTGAGCCTGTCCTGCTCTAGCGACAAAGGGCTCCATCACCACCACTCTGCCTCATCAGCAGAGACGCGTTTGCCAAAGGACACAAACCATTTCTGCTCCAAACTGTAGCATTTCCTTTCAATCTTAAACATCCATCCTTCGTGAACTTTTTTTTTTTTTTTTTTTTAATTTTATTTATTTATTTATTTATGGCTGTGTTGGGTCTTCGTTTCTGTGTGAGGGCTTTCTCTAGTTGCGGCAAGTGGGGGCCACTCTTCATCGCGGTGCGCGGGCCTCTCACTATCGCAGCCTCTCTTGTTGCGGAGCACAGGCTCCAGACGCACAGGCTCAGCAATTGTGGCTCACGGGCTTAGTCGCTCCGTGGCATGTGGGATCTTCCCAGACCAGGGCTTGAACCCGTGTCCCCTGCATTGGCAGGCAGATTCTCAACCACTGCGCCACCAGGGAAGCCCCTCGTGAACTTTTTTTAAATCAAGCTTTTTATTTTGAAATAATTATAGGTTCACATGCAATTGTAAGAAGTAACACACAGATGCCACGTACCCTTTACTTGGTCTCCCCCAATGGTAACATCTTGTAAAAAGCACAGCGTAATGTCACACCCAGGACGCTGCATTGACACAACTAAACTACAGAACGTGTCCGTCACAAGGGTCCCTCCTGTTGGCCTCTTATAGCCACATCTACTTCCCTCCTGCCCCTCCCTCTCCTTAGACCCTGGCAACACTGATCTGTTCTCTGTTTTTATAATTTTGTCCTTTCAAGAATGTCACATAGATGTGATCATACACTATGGAACTTTGGGGATTGGCATTTTTTACTTGGCATATTCTATGAAGATTCATACAAGCTGCTATATTTATCAATCGGTTGTTCCTTTTTATTGCTGAGTAGCGTTCCAATAAAGCTCTTAAGACACTGATTACTTGAGATTATGACTGTTAACACTTTTATAAATGTAAACACATCAGCTTGAGCTACACGCTGAACATCCAACAGAAACAATCTCACTTACACTTTTAGGGGTCTGCTAAATAGATTACACTGAAGTACTAAATTAGTCAGCATCATAGGTGGTTGAACTTTCCCAGTTTAACTTACCTTTCTTATGAATGTTTAAAGCTCTAATTAAAGTTTGCACTCCTAAAAAGAAGGTTGTAATGGCACAGTTAAAGTAAGAAGCAGTTTATTTTTGGTCAGTATTAACTGAATTCTTAACCTAACTAGCTTATACGAAAGGTAAATGTCTGTGGAGGTGTTTAAAGAAATAATAACTACAGGTGGTAGCTGCCCCAGAACACGTCTTCGATGGAGAGCACAGGAAAAAGTCTAGAAATGTAACAGCCCGCTCCAGCTCCCAGTGGCATGTCAGGCTCTCCAAGTGGTGACAGGAGGCGGTGGGCTCAGAGATACCCACACACGCAGGGTTACCCACTTCCTACCAAGCGTGCTCAGCCCGAAACAGACGAGCGCACGCACGTGTGCACCTGCACACGTATACAGAAAAACGCCAAGCCTTAAAGATTTCACAGGTACTTGTCGGGCAGTGAATAAAATGCACATCTTAGTTTTTGTGCTTTTGTATATAATCTTCAGTTGACTATTTTTAACTCATGAGAAAAAAAATCTAAGCTAATTTCTACTCATTTCTTTAGGTCTTGGGCTAAACATGGTATCACCCAGAAAGGTTTCCCTGATCACTACTCCCCACCTCTGACTAGATTAGGCTTAGGTGCCTCTCTGGGAGGTTCGCCAGCACCTAGCAGCAGCTGGTACCATGAAGCAGTTGCCTCTTCCTTGCCTGTCCCTCCTGCTGGACTCTAAGTGTCCCCATGGTGTAGCTCCGTATTAATACACATTAGGTGATCAACAGAGAAGTGCCTGCCGAATGAATGAGCGTGCAAGAAACACACAGTGTAACACTGACTGGAAGAGCCAGTCCTCTCATGACACACCCTAGAGAACTGAAAACAGGTATTCCAACAAAAACTTGCAAATGAATATTCATAGCAGCATTGTTCATAGTACCCAAAAAGTAGAAACAACCTAAATGTCCATCGATTTATGAATGGATAAATAGAATGTGTTCCATCCCTACAATAGAACGCTCGTTGGCAATAAAAAGGAATGAAGTATGGCTATGTGCATAGAAGAACCTTGAAAGTATTATGCAAAGTAAAGGAGCCAATCAAAAGAAGGCCACATATTGTATGAGTCCATTTGTATAAAATGTCCAGAATGAACAAATCCACAGAGACAGAAAGGAGACTAATGGTTGCTGTTGGCTGTGGCAATGGAGTGGGGAGGTTCGGGAGTAAGTGCTGATGGGCACAGGCTTTCAGGTGTGCGGTGGAAAGTTCTGGAGCTAAGTAATGGCAATGACTGCACAACACTGTACTTAATGCCACTGAACTGTACTCTTTAAAATGGTAAGTTCGGGGCTTCCCTGGTGGCGCAGTGGTTGAGAATCTGCCTGCTAATGCAGGGGACACAGGTTCGAGCCCTGGTCTGGGAAGATCCCACATGCCGCGGAGCAACTAGGCCCGTGAGCCACAACTACTGAGCCTGCACGTCTGGAGCCTGTGCCCCGCAACAACAGAGGCCGCGATAATGAGAGGCCCACGCACCGCGATGAAGAGTGGCCCCCGCTTGCCACAACTAGAGAAAACCCTCGCACAGAAACGAAGACCCAACATAGCAATCAATCAATCAATCAATCAATCTTAAAAAAAAAAAAAAAAAAGGTAAGTTCTATGTTTTATATATTTTATGATAAACAGATAAATAAATAAACTGGTCATACAACCAAAAAAACCCCAAGATTTTTCTATTATTAATGAAAGATTTTGACCCATAGAACCAAAAATTTAAGTGAACCCTTTGCAGAATATGTATAAAGAAAAACGCACATAGGCATCTCATAGTCAAACTTCTGAAAAAAGGGGAAATCTTGAAAGAAGCCAAAGTATTAATATATGAAGAAAAACAGAATTAAAAAGAGAAACAGAGAAATCCACAATTAGTTGACGTTTTTAATACTTCTTTTTCAAGAATCAGTAGAATAACTGAACAGAAAATCAGAAGGGGTATGGAAGACTTGAAAAGCATCAAGCAAAACGACCTCATGTTTACAGAACACGATACCAAAGAACAGTTCTTTTCAAGTACACATAAACACTCACCAAGACAGATTCAAATGCTGAGGCATAAAACAGTCTCAACATATTTAAAAGGAATGAAATCATACAAAGTACGTTCTCTAACCACAACAGATGTAAATTAGAAATCAATAATAAAAAAAGATATCTGGAAAACATCTAGGTACTTGGAAATTAAATCATCTGAATTTCTATGAGGCAAAGAAGAAATCACAAGGGAAGTCAGAAAATATTTTGAACTGAATGGTAATGAACAACATTCATTGCTTTTTTACTCCATGTCAAAATTTGCAGGTTGCAGCTAAAGCAGAGCTTAGAGGGCAACTTATGGCTTTCAGTGTTTATAACAGAGAAGAATACTTTTCAATCAATTACCTATGATTCCATCCTTAAAAAGCTAGAAAAAGAGGAGCAAATTAAATCAAAATAAGGAGAAGAAAGGAAATAATAAAACTAAGAGCAGAAATTAATGAAACAGTAAAAAAGCAAAAAAAAAAAATAATGAAATGAAAGCTGGTTCTTGGAAAAGTTTAACAGACTTGATAAACCTCTACACAAATTAATAATATCAAAAAAGAAAAAGGGGGCATCACTACAGGTTCTACAGATATTAAAAGGATAATAAGGGAATATTATGAACAACCTAGTGCTAGTAAATTTGACAAATTTAGATGAAATGAACAAAGTCCCTGAAAAGACACAAAATAACCAAAACTGACATAAGAAACAAAAAAATATTTATAGCTGTAAATATAATTTACAGCATTTATATAGCATTCACCACCCACCTAAACCTATTTTTTTTACAACCATGACATAGGCAAAGACTTCTTAGGACATAAAAGCACTAACTATAAAAGAGAAAAGTTATAAATTGGTCTTCATCAAAATTTAAAATTTCTGGAAAGACATTATTAAGAAAATGAAAAGGTAAACCACAGACTAGAAGAAAATATTTGTAATACATATAATGGACAAAGGACTTGTAGTCAGAATATAAAATAATTCTTACAGTAAGAAAATAAAAAGCCCAATAAGAAAATGAGAAAAAGATTTAACACACAAAAGACAACGTATGAATGACCAATAAGCATATAAAAAACACTAAACTACATTAGTCATCAAGAAAACGGAAATTAAAACCATACGGAGATACTGATTCACAGTAGAATGGCTAAAATTAAAAAAACAACACCAGGGCTTCCCTGGTGGCGCAGTGGTTGAGAATCTGCCTGCCAATGCAGGGGACACGGGTTCGAGCCCTGGTCTGGGAAGATCCCACATGCCACGGAGCAGCTGGGCCCGTGAGCCACAATTACTGAGCCTGCGCGTCTGGAGCCTGTGCTCCGCAACAAGAGAGGCCGCAATAGTGAGAGGCCCGCGCACCGCGATGAAGAGTGGCCCCCGCTCGCCGCAACTGGAGAAAGCCCTCGCACAGAAACGAAGACCCAACACAGCAATCAATCAATCAATCAATCAATAAATGAATAAATAAATAAGCTTTAAGAGAAACCATTGGAGAGATTTAAAAAAAAAAAAAAAAAAAACACCACCAAAAGTGTTGACAAGGATGTGGAGCAACTGGAATCCTCATACACTGCTGGTGGCAAAATTAAAAATACAGCCACTTTGGGAAACTGCTTGACAGATACTTAAAAGTTAAACACGTGCTTACATATGGCCCATCAATTCAACTCCTAGGTATTTACCCAAGAGAAATGAAAATATATGTCCTCACAAAAGTGTACACAAATGTTCACAGCCACTTTATTTATAATAGGTCAAACCCTGTAAACATCAATGTACACCAACAGGTGAATGAATATTGTGGTTTTTGTAAAATGGAATGATACTAGGCAATAAAAAGGAACAGACGACACACAACAACATGACTGAATCAACAAAATATGAGCGAAAGAATCCAGTTTCAGAAGTTCATTGTTCCCTGCAGCGGTAAGTGCTGGGAGGTGGCGGCACTGACTCCCGGGAGCCGGGCACAGGGACAGCTGTCACGCTCGGACCTCCTCCGTGGACCCCTTCTGGGTGCGCCGAACCATGGACGGTGTGGGGCTGGCCGGGAAGAGCCTTCACACCGGGCTGACTCTGACGCTCGGAGCTTCGGCCTCTGGGGTGTCTCTGGGCATCTCCGAGCTCAACGTGAAGATCCTGGTGAAAACTTGAGAGTGGACCACATTACAGATTGAAAAAGGAGCCTCAAAGTAGTCAGTTCTTAAAAACTCAGCTTCCGTTGGTATTATCCAGAGATGAGTCACCCACGGAAAATGGGCTGTCCGGTCTGTGAGGAAGGGACTTGGAGCTGTCTGACGTGTTTTATTTCTCCAAGAAGGGATTGGAGGCCATTATGGAAGATGAAGTGACCCAGCGGTTCTCCTCAGAGGAGCTAGTGTCATGGAATCTCCTCACAAGGACAAATGCAAATTTCCAGACATCAGTCCGTGGTGCTGGGCGTCATAGTGCGCTATCGTGTCCTACTGCCTCGGAGAGTTACCTTGGCTTTCACTAGGATCAGTCTGTTGGTTTACAGGAAGTACCCTGGTTGGACAGTTGTCAGAAAGCAGCCTCAAGAACCGGCTGAGTGAACTGGTCCACTGCCGGATCTGCGTCCGTGCCCTCTCTGTACTACTCGCTATCGTAACACGCAGTACAGACCCCAGAAGGGAGGCATTTGTGAGGCAACCATACCTCCCTGTAGATGTTTTATCTTGACAATGGATGGGTGCTATGCTACGGCTGGCCAGGTGCATGCCTGGTGGATGGGAATTATTCAGAGCTATGGTCAAGGCTTGTCCACATGTCTGGTCTGAACGCTCAGAAATGAAGGACTGACACCTGGTTACCAACAGGCTAAAAGAACATATTGCTGCTAAGAAAAAATTACCCATACTAATCTTTCCTGAAGGAACCTGCATCAACAATACTTCAGTCATGATATTTAAAAAGGGAAGCTTTAAAATTGGAGGAACCATACATCCAGTTGCAATTAAGTATAATCCTTAGTTTGGTGATGCATTTTGGAACAGCAGTAAATACAACACGGTGAGCTACCTGCTTTGAGTGATGACCAGCTGGGCCACTGTCTGTGCCGTGTGGTATGTGCCCCCCATGACCAGAGTGAAAGGAGAAGATGCAGTCCAGTTGGCTAATAGGGTTGAGTCTGCTGTTGCTGTACAAGGAGGGCTGACTGAGCTTCCTTGGGATGGAGGGCTGAAGAGAGTCTAGGTGAAGGACGTCTTTAAGGAACAGCAACAGAAGAAGTACAGCAAGACAACTGTGGGCAATGGGTATCTCAACACGGAAGCAGACTGAACGCCACCCAGGCTTTCCAGAACTAGTCCTTGGAAATGGAATGTGGTGGAGTTTTTTTTTGCTTTTTTTTTTGGGGGGGGGTGCACTGTTTTGTTTTACCGTTTTTGTTTTTTTATTGTTAATCTTTTCTACAGGAGGACTGTCTCTACCTCTTTATGCCAGAGGCAGAATCCACGGTGCCCTTTTTGGCTTCTGTTGTTGTTACAGCATTAGCCTCATGAACTGTAAGTAGTTTACTGAGTTTGAACATATTCTGCCTTTTGTAAAACGACTGTGTCATTGTGAACTGAATGAAATATTTGTACCGGAAAAAGGACTTCTAAAACATCTGTGGAACTCAGTTGTGTTTGGAACTCATTGATAGAGTAATTCTCAAGAAAATACCCCGAAGTGTGTTCATGATTAGCTTTCTCACACCCTCTCCTCCCATTCCCTTCCATCACTTAAACATGGATTTCACATCACTCGAGTTACTGTTATGGTTTTGTTCTACTACAAGGTTGAAAAGAAAAATGGAGGACAGTATTTAGGAGAAAGGACAGATTTGTGGCCACTTGATCTGAAAGTTGAAAGGAAATTAAATATTTTTTACTAGCGTGTTAGAAGAGACCTTCTATTTGGTGAGCTTTACCAAAGAAAATGAGTCCATGTTACTGTGTGTGCACATTTACAGGTAGGCAACTTGCGAATAAGTTAGCCAGCAATAGGTGATAAGGTTTTTAGTCTTCCTTGTTTGTACGCTAAAGATCTATACTTAAGGCCTCTCCCATCTGCTGATTTGTTTGATCTTGTAACCAAACACATTTCAAATAGGAGCCTTTGACAACAACTGCAAATCCCACTGAGTGTCTTCAGCAGGGGAAGGAGTGAAGGAAGCACTGTTCCTCCCCTTCCACCCCTTCGTCCTTTATTTCAGAATTTTCCCAGTTTCTTGAACAGGAAAATAAGTGGTAAAACTACCTTTTGGAAACTGAGCTTTAACTTTCTTTAAAGGGGAAAATAAGTGTTTCCCGACTCTGCAGCATAAGCAATGTTGATAGCAATATAGTGTCATCCAAGTGTTATTTCTCTTCTGGTAACCAGGTACAAAATGTGACACCGTTTTACGGTAAATATAAATAAATTCTACATTTCTAAAGGAAATAAATTTAAAAAGTTCATACATTATGCTTTTATCTATATGAAATTCTAGAACAGGCAAAACTCACCTACAGGGACAGAAAGGAGATTGATGGAGATCTAGCATGGGATGCGGATACGGAGCTGACAGCAAAGAGGCACAAAGGAATTTGGGGAGCCAATAAAAACATTTTATATTTTAACTGGAGTAGTATTTACATGAGTGTATACATTTGTCAAAACTCAAACTATTTACTTTAAATAGGTACACTTTATTTAAATTATGCCTCAACAAAGTTGATTTTTAAAAAGAAAGCTCTGGGGGCTTCCCTGGTGGTGCAGTGGTTGAGGGTCTGCCTGCCAATGTGGGGGACGCGGGTTCGAGCCCTGGTCTGGGGGGATCCCACATGCCGCGGAGCAACTGGGCCGGTGAGCCACGGCTGCTGGGCCTGCGTGTCTGGAGCCTGTGCCCCGCAACAAGAGGGGCCGCGACGGTGAGGGGCCTACGCGCCGCGATGAGGAGCGGCCCCCACTTGCCGCAACTAGAGAAAGCCCTCACACAGAAACGAAGACCCAACACAGCCAAAAATAAAAAAAAATTAAAAAATTAAAATTAAAAAAAATAAAAAGAAAGCTCTGACCTGAAAGTCACTCAGACTTCATTGAGCGTCCTCTTCTTCATCTGTTAAATGTGGATAATACTTAATTTCTCACCCCACAAGGCATCAAATGAGATCAAAGTACATCAAAGTACTCTAGATGTTGTTATGTGACACAATGATTTATAGTGTTTTATTACTTCAGGCATTAGACAGTCAGTGTATGACTATGGGAGTAGCCTGCAGAATAATTTATTACCTAAAGATAATCTTCAAACTTCATCGTAATCATTTATTTTTATGTTTCCCCAAACAAATGCTACATGGATCGATACTTTAAGGAATGAAATTAGGAGTGTGCCTGGCCCACTAAGAGCGGTGCTGCAACGAGCCACCAAAGACAGCGGAGGCAAGAAAAGACAGCCAGCGCTGGGACACCAAAGCGTGCGGTGCTTTACGGAAAACCCACGAAAGCAGATGATTATATCCAACACATCAAGATTGAAGTACAGGACATCTGTGTTTTTCAAACGTCCTAACCATAGTGACCTGGGCAAGTTTTATTTTTGTGACCGTTTATATATGGCGGCTCAGGCTCGTCCACCACCACTCAACATAATTGCTGCCACCTCATGCCAACGACGTAAAATGACAGCTATGTTCTTGCATTTGCTAACCAACACGACATTCCTAGTATAGCTGAGCCGGTCACATATGGTGTACTTCAAAGTGTGTTTGTGTTTTATAGCTTTCCAGATTTGAAAGTCTTCCAGGCGTATGGATGCAGAGCCAAAAACTGTGCTTCACATCTCAACATCTAAAACAAGCTGCATAAAACACACTGAAATATGCTTCATCATATAAAAATAACCATCAGTAAAAGCTCCAGTTAACGCTCAAAAAATTGCCCGAAAGGAAGTTTGTCAGCAAATTTCTTTCAGCTGGGTATGTATGAAAAATGCACCTGACAGTACTAGCTTTACCAGGAAAAAAAAAAAGAAAGTGAACCACACGAGGTTCTGACACAATCGTAGCTGTTCCCTAATTTGCCCACCGTGCAGTCAGCATTCATCTGCCAAGCACTGTCTATGGGGAGGAGAAAAAAGGAAGGTCATGATGTCTCTCCCTGGTGACATGGAAGGTTACCACCCAGGTTTTTAGAAACTACAAAGACAAGTTAAAGTTGAATAACAGTGGGCAAAATTTCACAAGATTTGGACACAGCTATGGCAGAAACTCAAACAGCAAAGTAAGAAGTAGGAACACCTTTCCTCCAACCCACCGAGTAGAGGTCACCATTTCCTTCCAGATGAAGACCTGTGGGCAAGCAGTGCTGAGACAAACATGCCACAGTGGCAGAACTAAGACACCAAACTTCACCGAGGCCGGCATCACGGCCTCTACACATAGATACTGGCCAGAGGTAAAGAGCTGTGGATCTGGGAGGCACCTCACTAGGTAACTGGCAGGAAAACGAGTGCTTACGTGAAAGGAGTTTAAATATGTATAGGAGCCAGTGCACTTGGAACACATGCTGTCAGCCACGAGACCCCCAAACTAATCTGGTGACATAACTCTCAAAAAACGCTCCTACCTACGATAAAACTGTCAAATCTCCCCTATGTTCATTCTAAGGTGAAGAAATGTGTAAAGAGATCAAAAGACTATCAAGTTTTTTTGTTAACCCTCTGAGCTGGTAACACAATACCTTACTGCCCACATAAAATGCCACCGCTATAATTTTGGTAGACCATAACAAACATAACTCCTTTAAAACATTAATTTTTAATGACCCATTAAGTACTGACATTATTCAAATCTAAATTCTAATTTAGATCATTAAAAAATTCAAGAAATAATGCTATTATTTATCAATAACAATGCTGTTTAACAAAGGAAAGATAGAAAAAAAAATCAGTTTTCCTTGTATTTTCAGGCTTTCTTCAGTAACGTTCTTAGAGCTATATGGAAACTAGCGGTGTGGCATAAATTCTGCCAAAGATGGGAAGGAAAAGCTGATTATAAACAAGTGGTACCAGTGCACCATGCTTCAATTAATAAAATGTCAAAATACCCAAAGCATTTCTGAACCTATATGCCTCATTATTTTTTTTTTTTTTTTTTTTTAATTTTATTTATTTATTTATTTATGGCTGTGTTGGGTCTTCAATTCTGTGCGAGGGCTTTCTCCAGCTGTGGCAAGTGGGGGCCACTCTTCATCGCGGTGCACGGGCCTCTCACTATCATGGCCTCTCTTGTTGCGGAGCACAGGCTCCAGACGCGCAGGCTCAGCAATTGTGGCTCACGGGCCTAGTCGCTCCGCGGCATGTGGGATCTTCCCAGACCAGGGCTCGAGCCCGTGTCCCCTGCCTTGGCAGGCAGATTCTCAACCACCGCGCCACCAGGGAAGCCCCCCCTCATTATTTTTTTAAAGGAAACTTAAGGGTTTTTTTCAAAACTACTTTAGAAAAATCTATGAGATCATTCTTAATATATCATGATGTTCTACATATTAAACAGACAGGTTAAAATATTTTCCCAGTCTGGGATACAAGACCAAAAAATAATTACCGAGCAAAATGAGGATAAAAATCATTAAGAAAAATAGATGTCGTCAGAACAAGAAGACTCTTGATACTATCAAGAAATGTTCAATTCTTCATCCTACACCCTTGTCTGTTCTCCACAGTGTCTTCTGTGCATTACTTAAATATTTGTTGTTTCTGACAATTCCATCCCTAACCTTCTCTCTTTACTCTAAAACATGCCCTCCCCGGTCATCTCAATCCCATGGCTTCAACTATCCAGGACTACTCAGGTGATTCCCAAATCTATTTTCAGCACACACCTCAACGGGCATCTCTTCCTGGATGTCCTGAAGGCATCTTAAACCTAACCCACCCCAAAGTGAAGCCTCTATTCACCGCAGCATGGCCATTTCCGGCATTGCCGATTCCTCCTCTCCCCTTTTCCCTATCTCAATAAAGGTCGCTACAATATGCACTCAGTCTGCTCAGTCTTAGTTACACAGTCTCATTATTTCTATGTTTTAAACGTGGAACTCTGATCATGTCATTGTTACACTTACAAATCTTTCAGTGCAGGGAGGTTCTAAACATCCATCAAGGAACTGGGCAAATAAATGATGGTCTTTTCACACCACAGAGTATTGTACAGTCTTCAAAAATGATGGCATGGGTCTATATTCATCAATATGAAAAGATGGTTGTGACCCTTTCCAGGCACTCTCCCTGCCCCTAACTCCACCGTCTGCCATGCCTTCCCCGCCCTAACTCTCCCTCCTCAGGACTCTCTGTTTAGTTTCTCAATCTGCTAACAAGCAAATTCCTTCCATGGTTTGTTCAGATTTCTGAAGCAGAGACTCTCATTGGCTTCATTTACCATCTTGGGCTAAGCAACTAGGCAGAAGCTAGGGGTCAATGACTCCTTGGATTTAATCTGCTCCTACCAAAAAATGGCTCTGGCCAAATGCAATAAAACTCTGAAGTTACTTTATAATTAAAATATTTCTAGAGAAATACCACGTAACTATATAATGAAAGAATCTGAGCAACAACCTAAAATCTACTGTAACTGGATTTAGTTTCTAAAATATATCCTTGGTATTAATAGACCTGATTATATCTCAAGCATACTTCACTTCATGAAAACAAACTGGTAAAAATGCATTAATTAATTCTGTGTTATAAACAGAATTAATTAATGTGAATTTTTAAAAAATTTCAGCTTTACTGAGGTATGGCTGACATAAAATGGTTAAGACATTTAAAATGTACATCCTGGTGATTTGATATATGAATATGAATTGTGAAGTTTTAAACAGCACAGCTGGATACAGAAAGCAGAGGTGGAGAGAGAAGTCAACACATGATCCTCAGCTGATTATCTGAAAGCAGACAGGCACTTACTGTATTAAAATGGTAAAGCAGAAAGCCAACAATGTCATCACTTAATTAGATTCTCAGGGCCTCCCTCCCCCAGAAGACCTCATCTGGAAGCTCAGTAAACATGTGTGTCGTGTCATGAGTAATTACAGCTCACGCTACTCAAATCTGTAGGCAAACAAAAACAAAAACCACATCTCTACCACTCTCTCAGTTGTAATTCTGAATGACTTCTCTTTCAAAGTAGATTTAATTCTTAATTTAAATATTCACTAACATCTCTTCTTCCTTCACTGAGGCAGCGTCTTCTCTGGGCCAAGAGCTGGGAACACAACGTGATCAACACGGCCCTGACTTTGTGGAGCTGATTCTGTACAAAAAGCACCCTCTCTGTTAGCTGGATGGATAACCGTAAAGTCGTAAACAATTTTTCCCTATTTAGAACTTTATCTGAGGAATTTCATTTTGGCTCCAGCATACAAAAATAAGCTGAACTCTGTGATTCACTCTTTCTAAAAAAATGACTTGTTATAGAGTTTTAAAAAAAAAAAAAAAGAAAGAAAAAGAAAAAAGCTTTAGCAGATAAAGCCGTTTTTTTGTGTGGAAGATCAGTACTCCCTCTCCATCCTCATCTCCCAAACAGAAACAACAAAAGGCTTAATAGTAGGGATAAAACTGAACCTACTGCAATATAAACATATATCATTATGCTGTACACCTAAAACTAATACAGTGTTATATGTCAATTGTATCTCAATAAAAATAAAACACTGTAAGAAAAAAATGGAGATAAATACGATATTCTATTTCCTTCCAGATTATTATCCAAGATTTTCCACCATCTCTTTTCCAGTCAGTTTTAAGTGTTTTTCTGAAGTAGCTTTATCATCCAGACAAAAAAAAAAAAAAATCTAAATCCTTTTAATCATAAAATTGGCTTAAGGAAAAGGAAATACACTCTCTTTTCTAAGCCCTCACATCCTTCCCTTTTGTCTATACCCAGGAAAGAGAAATATTGATAAGAAATGGACTCCAGCCAAAGCAATTGTGAGAAAAGAGAACAAAACTGGAGGTGTCACGATCCTTGACTTCAGACTATACTATACTGTCATCAAAACAGTACGGTACTGGCACAAAAACAGACATATAGATCAAGGGAACAGAATAATGAGCCCAGAAATAAACCCACACATCTATGGTCAATTAATCTACAACAAAGGAGGCAAGAAATACAGTGGGGGAAAGACAGTCTCTTCAATGAGTGGTGCTGGGAAAACTGGACAGCTACATGTAAAAGAATTAAATTAGAACATTTTCTCACATCATACACAAAAATAAACCTCAAAATCAATTAAAGACCTAAATGTAAGATCTGAACTCCTAGAAGAAAATACAGGCAGTACACTCTTTGACACTGGTCTTAGTGATCTTTTTCTGGATCTGTCTTCTCAGGCAAGGGAAAGAAAAGCAAAAATAAACCAATGGGACCTCATCAAACTTAAAAGCTTTTGCACAGTGAAGGAAACCGTCAACAAGACAAAAAGGCCACCTACTGAATGGGAGAAGGTATTTGCAAATGATAAGGGGCTAATACCCAAAATATACAAAGAACTCATACAACTCAAATCAAAAACAAAACAAACAAAGACAAAAAAAAAAAGACCAAAAAAAAGCAACCAAAAAAAAAAAAAAAATTAAAAAATGGGCAGAGGACCTGAATAGACATTTTTCCAAAGAAGACATATGGATGGCCAACAGGCATCATGAAAAGATGCTCAACACCACTAATCATCTTGCTCATGACCCAACCTCAGTGGCCTTCTTTCAGTTCCTGAAACACACATCCAGGCCTTTAGCTTGCTGTCCCTTTTCCCTGGATTGTTCTTTTCCCAGATGTCACACATGCTGCTGCTTTCTGGTATTTAGGTCTCAGTTCAAATGTCAACTCTCTAGACAAGCCTTCCCCGACCACCTCCTATGGAAACAGCATGCTTCACTCCCTCTGCCTCTTTCTTTCTGATTTATCTTCTTCCGAGCATTTACTACTATCTGCAATTATTACAATTTGCTTAGCTTTTTATTGCTCATCTTCGCTACTAAAATATTAGCTCTGCGAAAGCAAGGCTTGGGCTGTCTTCTCATCACCATCTCCTACCGCCTAGGCCCACAGTAATTCTCAGCCAGTATTACTGAACGAATCAAGCAGTTCATACTGTACAAATTACAAGTCAAATAAATGTGGCCCTGAAGTTTCAAGTTCCTGAACATGTTTCCTCCAGGAAACTCTTAGTAGGAACTTTATCATCCAGACGTGAAGCTGATTTATTTTGAGGCTCCCTCTGTCAGCGATGCTCTCCCCCTTATCTCAGCCTAACTGACCCCCCGTGGAGACCTCTGCTCATTCTCACACGCAAGGCTGCCCCAACCATTCTATCCACGATGGGCACGCACACAATTCCCTCGATCGCTCCATCCCATCATCCCGCTTGTATCTGCTTCATGGTCCTCATCACTCTCTGAAGTTACCTTTTTAATCTGTGTACTAGTTGGACTGTTTACCACAAACTAAATATTTTAGCTTCAGGAAAACAATAATCAGCATTCTTAGATCCCTGAAAGTATAGAACTTCCTGAAAAGACAGGCCCCAGGGACAGCTTTGTAACACAGCTCACTTTGTAACACAGCTCATTAAAACCCTCTTTTCAACCACAGAACAGTGCGAGCTCAGAAGAAATCGAGTATTACCAAGATTTTTTTTTTTTCCCCATTACAGAAGCTCATTTATCCAGGTGTCTAAACACAGGCAAGCATTCAAATGGAACAGTCTGTAAAGTTTTTTTTTTTTTTGGTAAAGTTTTTAAATAATCATCTATTTTCCTTCTTTAAATCTCATCACTGACATTAATTAAAAACAATCTGCTAAACTACCACAATCTACCAAGCTACAAAAATGGGTCTGTATCATGGGGATGGGGATGGGGGATCAATCTGTTGGACACAGACTGGGGTGTCGGTGGCCGAGAACCACTGCTGGGGCCGTGCACCGCTGGACAGCACTGGGCTGTAAATGTGCAGATTAGAAAAACCCGCATTTCTACACCCAACCTGCTAACACAGCTCAATCTTGGCGCTCCAATTATATCTACTAACACTGTATATCATATAAATAAAGAAAAATCATCCTCTACAGTACTACCTACTTAAGTTTAGTAACCTACAATGAATAGTTATCTTTCTTCTCTTTTGAAAAGGTGAAAAGTCCTAGTTAATATACATTTACTTCACCTTCAATAATCATCAAAAAGTACTGCTGGCAGGTCTGTAATATCAGATAACTTCCTAAGTTATCTTAGCTTTTGCTACGTTGAATATGTTATGGAGATGAGATTACAAACCGAAAGAATAAAACTTTCATTATTTACAAGTGAATTATCTATTTTACAGACAAAGTCTGAAGTAATTTGTTACACCACACTTTAGACACTAGCTCTGAAAGTCAAATTTTTTTAAAAGAATACGCATCTGAATCCGTAATGTATACTGCATTTCAAGTCAAATAAAATGATTAAAATTTTTAAATTGGAAAATAAGACAGATATCAAAGGGTTATTTCAGGAAAATTAATCTGGCAGCAGTATACCATAGAAATTAGATAAGACAGATAGACAGATATATATATATATATATATATATATTTTTTTTTTTTTTTTTTTTTTTTTTTTGCCTCACTGTGTGGCTTGTGGGATCTTAGTTCCCAGACCAGGGATTGAATCTGGGCCCACGGCAGTGAAAACGCTGAGTCCTAAACCCTGGACTGCCAGGGAAATCCCCAGGTAACATAAATCTTAAGGAGGCAAGTCCACATACAAACTCTATTCCCACAGTTCCTTTCATTAAAACAGACACACGTTGGTAACTTGTATATTAGAATACATTTTTAAGAAAAACACGAGTATGGTTATTTAGTTTTCAGTACCAACACTGTCATTTCACCATTCTTCCCTATAAAAAAAAAACTAAACAAGCAATTTTAAACGTGGGTTTATGCCCCACTCATGGTCACGCGTGAAGTAGGTTCAGTCAATTGCAGTCCACATTTTTTCCAAATAGAACAGGAAAAAAATCAAGTTACAAGGATAACTGTCACATGCGTGTATCCAGCTAGACCAGGCGTGGGTCCTGAGGCAGAATGTATTTCTAACTGTGAGTCTTAGGCAAGAGAATTTCAAAACTCCAGGCCAGATGGTTGTGATGGTCTCTTTTTGCTCTAAAAACTTTACTTTTACGGTTAAATCTGTCCTCACCTGGAAATAAAGGGAAATGAGTGGCTTCTTTATTTAATGTTTAGCTACGTTTCTTTTAATGGCGGGCAGCGGAGTCTGTTGAATTAATTACGCTAATTTAAACAACAACTGGGACTTACTGATGGGGACACTGAAGCAGTGCACAGACTCTGGGAGCGCTGGACCAGGGGGCTCAGGAAGGACAGAGACCGAAGGGCTCCGGGGCCTCGGCAGGGCACCTGCGAGCTCGGCCTCGCCTTCCACCACAGTGCTGTGAGTTCCTCGCCGCTGCACAATGCAATCAGCCCTCCTACCCCTGGATAAACCAGCAACAGCAGGGAGGGAGTGCAGACATGGTCTCTGGGGAAACAAACTCTCCACCATCCCAATTTGTCTAAAACATCTGATTTTTATGGCCAGAAATTAACATTTCATTTTTAAGCACTATGCACTAGGCATAATATTTGGTTCGATATGATCAGTATACATAGTATATGTGTATATTAAAACATTAAATTATACACCTTAAACATATGCAAGTTTTATCAATAAAGCTGGGGAAAAATGAGAAATATAAAGTATGTTTTCAACAGATAAAGGAGACTGTGCACTATATGTAAGAGCAAGTCTTTTAAAATGATGAACATTACATTGAACATTATAATAAGGACGATATTTTTCATTTCACATATTCTTAAAAACTTGGGTTATTAAAAGTCATATTTTTCTAAAGCACTTGTTGTGAAAATAAATCCTGGTGTAAAGCATTTTTAAAATTTAAAAATTATTTTGCAAAGTGAATCACTCTATTTTTTAAAGTCTGTATCTTCATACGTCAGCTGCCACTAAATGAGATGTCCCTATGCAAGAAGAGTGCCTGCTGTGATCTGAATGTCTGTGTTCCCCCAAAACTCCTATGCTGAACCCTAAAGCCCCAGGTGATGGCACGAGGAGGCGGGGCCTCTGGGAGGTGGTCAGGTCCCGAGGTGGGGTCCTCGTGAACGGGATTCGTGCCCTTGTAAGAGAGGCTCCGGAGAGCTCCCTACCCGTTCCCCCATGTGAGGCCACAGCGGGAAACTGGCAGCCTACAACCCAGAAAAGGCCTTCACCAAAACCCGACCATGCTGACTCCTTGACCTTGGCCTTCCCAGCCTCCAGAACTGGGGAGGGGGGGTAAATTTCGCTTGTTCATAAACCACGGAGTCTGTGGGATTCTGTTATAGCAGCCTGAAGAGACTAAGACAGCCCCTCGGTTGGGCAACCAGAACAACTCCCCTTCCCGCCGACCCGCCCTGCCCTTGGGGTTCCTAACCCACTCCTCTCACCATTCCGTGTGTCTGCTGCACACCCTCTCCCTGTGTCACATCCTGCTTCACGCTGACATTCTCTGCCGGTCTCCCCAGAATCCACGCAGAATAAAATCCACAAGGACAGGAACAAGGGTGGCAGCACAGTGTATGTGCAGAACAAGCACTGGGTCAGGAGTCAGGGAGGCCCGAGATTGTCACTGTTCTGTCACCAACTGGCTACACAATCACCATCTGTTCACTGCCTCTTTGCACACCTCTTCCAGTAGGAACTGAACAAGTAGCTACTAACAACATCCATTAATAACGTTTCCTTACTTGTTGTAAAAAGAGATGGTAATAACTGCCCTATTTACTTTTCCTAGTTGTTACCAAAAAAAAAAAAAAAAGGCTAAATGCTTTATAAGCTGTTAAGCACTACAGAAATAGTAGGGTTGTTTGTGTGTGTGTGTGTGTGTGTGTGTGTGTGTGTGTTAGGGTTTTTGCAAGGCCATACGTATAAACGGGATGAGCATGGGCTTGGGAGTCAGCAGATACAAGCTAAGCCCGAGCATCAGCATTTCTCACCTGTCTGGCTTTGGGCAAGTTAACTCACCTTTCGGAGTGTCAGTTTCCTCATCTATAAAACAGTGATACTAACACCTGTATCAGATATTGCATGGATAATTAACATCTGTAAAGTATGTTCAACTCTCCTCATACCTGACTTCATCCCCACAACTCTCCACCTTCGGTCCTAACCCATTTTCACACTACAGATCCTTCAATCCATGTGACTCCTCACCTCAGGTCTCCAGGAGCATCTTTAGGGCAGAGACCATAGACTTCATCACCAACGCCTAGCCTAGAGTACATAGTGGGAACTCAGTAAGTACATTAAAGAAGTGAATTCCCATCCATCTTCTTGGTAAATATATAAATGTAACATAACAAACTAAAAAACCAGACATTTCTAACAAAATGCATATCAATCTTACTTCATTCCTTAGTACAACAAAGACCCACTTTCACTTACATACATCCTTATGTTTTTCAACAGGTGCTAAGAAGAAAAGAGAAGCTTAAGACAAGACTTAGAGTAACCTTTATCTTTCTGACTAAAAATAAGATGTAAGACCATCAGCTCAAGATTTTTAAACTAAAAGGCTATCCCTTTACTTATTTTGTTTTTTTAACCTATTAGGTAAAAGGATCAGCATTCGAAACCACCAGAAGCAACAGAGGATGGGGAGCTAAAATCTAGACCCTGAGGCTCCCAGAACGAAGCGAAACCAAAGAGCTGGTTTTCCCAGCTTCTAGCAGTAAGCCAACAATTAATTACTTGGAGTTGATGTAAGGGCTAAAATCTTTTGGCCAGTCCTTATCCTAGGTTCTCTTCTTCATTTCCCAACTGAGGACTTGACTTCAGACTATATTACAAAGCTACAGTCATCAAAACAGTGTGGTACTGGCACAAAAACCAACACACAGATCAATGGAACAGGACAGAAAGCCCAGAAATAAACCCATACACTTATGGTCAATTAATCTACAACAAAGGAGGCAAGACTATTACATGCAGGAAAGAGAGTCTCTTCAATAAACAGTGCTGGGAAAACTGAACAGCTACATGTCAAAAAATGAAATTAGAACACTCTTTAACACCACACACAAAAATAAACTCAAAATGGATTAAATATCTAAACGTAAGACCTGATACCATAAAACTCTTAGAGGAAAACATAGGCCGAACACTATCTGACATAAATCGCAGCAATATATTTTTTGATCCATCTCCCAGAGTAATGGAAGTAAAAACAAAAATAAACAAATGGGACCCAATTAAACTCAAAAGCTTTTGCACAGCAAAGGAAACCATAAACAAAGCGAAAAGACAACCCACAGAATGGGAGAAAATATTTGCAAAGAATGCAACCGACAAGGGATCAGTCTCCAAAATTTTCAAACAACTCATGCAGCTCAATACCAAAAAAAACAAATACCCAATCAAAAAATGGGCAGAAAACCTAAAGAGACATTTCTCCAAAGAAGACATACAGATGGCCAAGAGGCACATGAAAAGATGCTTAAAATTACTATTAGAGAAATGAATATTTAAACTACAGTGAGGTATCACTTCACACAGGTCAGAATGGCCATCATCAAAAAAATCTACAAACAATAAATGCTGGAGAGGATGTGGAGAAAAGGGAACCCTCCTACACTGCTGGTGGGAATGTAAATTGATACAGCCACTGTGGAGAACATTATGGAGGTTCCTTAAAAAACTAAAAATAGAATTACCATATGACCCAGCAATCCCACTCATAGGCATATATCTGGAGAAACACTTGGTTCAAAAGGATACATGCACCCCGATGTTCACTGCAGCACTGTTTACAATAGCCAAGACATGGAAGCAACCTAAAAGTGTCTATCAACAGAGAAATGGATAAAGAAGATGTGGTACATATATACAATGGAATATTACTCAGCCATTAAAAAGAATGAAATAATGCCATTTGCAGCAACAGGGATGGACCTGAAGATTATCACACTAAGTGAAGTCAGTCAGACAGAGAAAGACAAATACCATATGATATCACTTACATGTGGAATCTAAAAAACAATGATACAAATGAACTTACTTACAAAACAGAAACAGACTCACAGACTTAGACAAGGAACTTATGGTTACCGGGGCGGGGGGGGGGGGGCTAGGGACAGCTTAAAAAAAAAAATCATCTCAATTCCACCTCAAAAACGCTTCTCCTGCAATTCCACGGCCTCCAGTGGTGTCTCTCCCACAGCAGAGTGACTGTAACATGAGTCTGATGCCTTCATCCCTGGTTTAAAGCCCCATCACTTCCAGGATGAACTGACACTTGGGGGACACAGAAGCTCACCCGTGCCCTGTCCCCATCCAACGCTCTGGCCTCGGTTCTCATCGGCCCCGACATGCACCCTGGGCTAAAGCTGTGACGGTGCACACGGCTCTCACACCCTTGGCACTCACGCACCACCTACAACAGGCGCTTCTGTGCCCACCTGGCAACCCCTTCAGAGCCTTCAAGACTCAGACTAAGAGTAGGACCGAGCTTGGTGCCTCTGTACTCCTGAAACGTGCGTACTACAGTTTGCTTATGTTTCTATAATCTCCAGTAGAAAGTGAGCCACTGAAGGACAGGGACTCTTTTTCATCACAGCAGGTAATACAGAGTACACGACAGAAGCTCCACAACTAAACTGAATACATTAATAAACGGCCTGACTGACTTCAGTTTTATTATAAATATAAAGGTTACTGTGAGATCATCTGGTAAAATAAGCACCAGTTGTCAAGTTATTTCCATGAGAAAGTAATTTGGAGTTCTAAATAACTGTTACAAATAAACTCAAACACAATAAACACGGTTGTAAGATATCAAAAGATGATGTGAATTTGTAACTGAGGCGTACATGTTACCTCGAAATACTAATGGAGCCCAAACTAGGTACATGATCCACAGGAAACAGAAAGACCCGGCGCTGGGCATGAAGAAAAACCCTGCTCAACAATGGCTGTGAGAATTTAAAATAATTTTTCACAGACGAGCTCTGCTCATAAGTTTGTAAGGCATTATTATACAAAGGTGACTAGAAATAAGTACCTTCTCAACCACTACTATCATGTTACATTTATATAATCCTTTTCCTCTAAAGTGCAATTTTTAACCTTCTTCAATGGAGAAAAGATTTTTAAAGCTCCTACATGGGTACAGGACCCTGAGTTCAGTGACAGAGGTGCCAAGGAAATCCCAACAACAGCTGCTGACTGGACCAGTGTGTTGGCAGTTGGCAGGGAGGGAGGGAGGGAGAACAAGGAGGAAGGACTACACGATGCTCCCCCAGCTTGGCTCGTCCGTCCCACGCTTTCCGTGTGCCCAGCAGAATGGGTGGTAACCGGGGGATCACCATGCACAGTGTTAAACCACCGCCCAGGAAGACCTGATCACAGCTCTGCTTCACCCGCCCACAAGGCTACGGGAGCAGAAGCCAGGGCAGAGGGCCGCGCAGACTTCCAGAGGCACACGGCCCTGCTCCCTCCCGCCTACAGCCCCGCTCTCCTCCCACCCGCTCCTCTCGGCCCACCTCCCAGGACTTCCCCCCAGGACTTCCCGGATCCAGGCAAAGACGAAACTACAGCCAGCCAGCCGCGGCAGAGCTGGCCTGAATCCCGCCTGCCTCCGCCCCTCCCTGCGCTGGCTCCGGGGCCGCGTTCTCAGAGCCTCGGCTTCCTCATCCGGAGAGCGGGGACCATACACTGTCCTCTAAGGATTGTTGTAAGATTTAAATCATGTGAGACGGGGGGGTGAAAGCTGGAAGCACACTGCCTGGCACAGAGTAAGCTAAACGAAAAGGGCTTCCAGGTGGGGTGCTACGTGAACATGTACACAGCTGGATATAAGCAAATCAGCACACTAAGTGCTTCACAGTGTTTTGCCGGGTTTTGTTTGCTTGATGCAGGCTGGAAAAAAAAAGCCAACAAACCACCACTACCACCACCAAAAACCCCAGAAAAATAGTATGAAAATTTATTCCACGATCCTGTAACCACAAAAAAAGTTACAGACCCTCAGCTTCGGCTCGTAGCCTCCTCACCATCTAGGAAGCCCACCCTATTTTTTAGCCTCATCTCACATTTATGTCTCCACACAGGCAACACTGTAATTAGTGACACATACGCTTTCAGGTCAAACTTGGGTCAAGAATTCCTTCAGGCCAGTCACCTCTGTCCCCCACCCCTTTTCCCAACCACTGAAACCCCATTAATCATTCATCCTCTGAAGCCTTTCCTCATCCTCCCCGGCAGAAATCATCACGCCCATCTGTACGTTCCCGACGCCTATGGCTTAAACTCATACTTAGAGCACTTATTTCATGCTAATTAGCATTTTTTCCAATCTTCTTCCTCACTGGATTCTAAGTCCCACATCACTCAAGTGGAGGTGTCAGTGGTCAGGTGAATGCACAGACCACAAAACGTAATAAAATAGAGTAACGCTTCTTTACCTACAGGAATGTCCTTCTTGAGGGTAAACAAATATTTCCATCATCTTTCTGTGTTTTAAACACAGCTTCACCGGCCTGCCACTACTACAAAGCAGTGTAACAGACAGCAGCAGGGATGCGTGCTAACTTTTTAGCTTCTGTTTTCTGAATATCCAAGAACTTCCCTTATAACAATCCTGACAGTTCACTGAGAGGACATTTTATGCCTTACTTATCAAATGATTTATCAGCCCACTTTAATTTCCATTAATTAAGCAGAGTGTTAAATCTTTTTGCTACTCAGTAAAAGAAAGCACTTCAAAATAAAATTTTTGTTATATGATGATGATTGTTCCAAAACAAGATCTGAGTAAATAATAAACGTTATTTTATAAATCAAATATGAAAATCAATCTCCTTATTTCATATCACACATACTATATACATTTACTTTAGTGGGGTTTTATAAATATCAACTCTTATTTCCTACATATACAAACACGGCTGGAAAGCTGATTTACAACCAAGAGTTTGATTCATAAGCAGTCTGCGGTTTAGATAGTATGAGTCCAAATATTTAAGTGCTCAAATTTGCTTCAAATTACAGCACGCTAAATTAGAAAGTCACGGTTTTAGCTCATTCCGATTCTAATTCTACTTTTGCTACTGAATAACAGTGTTACCCTAGGCAAATCACTTAACCTCTCTAAATTCTAAGTTTTATGTATTTGAAATGACTCTGGATTAGATCAAATTTCCCAGATCACATTCTTGATCATAGAAACCACCTTGAACACTTGTTTGGAAATACATGTACTGACCCGTCTTCTAAAGGCTCTATGCTAGCAGCTCTGCCCTGGGGGCCGGGGGTCTGTGTTCAAAGTCCCCACGGACTCGTGTCCCCCAGGCTCCTCCTGACTGGGAATTTTTCTACCACACGCTGGTTCCTGATCTCTAATGCTCTTTCGGGCTCTACAGTTCTATGGATTTAAGATTTTATGACGTGGATCAAATCCCCCAGCCCAACCTGATGACACCAAACACGATCTACGTGCAACTTCGTTTTGCTGTGGAGGAAAGTTCAAAAGCTATCATTCTTAACATCTGGCTCCACTTGCTGTACAAGTCCCTCAATTTTCACGCCATCCTACATACCAGTATTTGTGCTGACAAATAATCTGATCGCTAACCCGATCTGGGCCAGAACACACTTCTGGTTGAAGGCGCTCCCCTGTGGTTTCAACGCACACAACTCGCCGTACGCCTAACGCCGACTCACGTGTTAGTGTCAGCTCTCAGAGCCTGTGCTTCCAGCCCTGCAACTGTGCCTGGTTCACATCTGTCCTTTACTCACATATGTGTGGCAGCCATCAGGCAGACCACAACTACAACCCCTTCTCGCAATCTGACAGATAACGATTAGGTGCTGAATAAACTTTACTACATCATAGCTATTAACTGGCTTTGAAACATAATGCCTGAAAACACTTGCCCATGGATATAAATACAGAAGAAAACATTTTAAAGGCTATACTCTCAAAATCTGTCTTTATAAGTACTGTGACAGAAAGCATATGCTCTCCAACGGGTGTTCTCATTTTAAAAAAAAGGCATTGCTTGCAATCCCCACCCACCCCAAGTTAATAAAATCTGGTTAGTCAAACTTGCCTTAGAATGATATTTCCGCTACCACCACACATTTCTTTCCCCCAAAAGGCTGTGAGGCAGCAAACAGAAATAAAAGATCTCAAACATGCCAAGATAATTTAGAGGTGGGAAGGGTGGTAGGGGTCAATATATTCAGTACAGTTAAACATACCAGTTTTCATTATACTTCTCAAAGAGCAGGACAAGGCAGGAAACTGATTCTTCGTACTCTAAAAGCAGACCAAACAGTTTCTCAGGAAACAAAGCTTTTACCAGTACTCTGAGAAATTTTCCCACATAGGTCTTAGAAAATAGTTATACTACAGCATCGTCAATCAAAATTTCACAGCAACTGGAAAACTTTAAATCAAACTGTAAGAAAAACTGAAAGTATACAATTAAAACACAGATCAGTAGGTGCGACACTGCAAGGGTGAAGGTGATGTAGTCAAGCGTGAGTGCCTGATGCCCACAGACAGAAGCAAGACCCAGAGAACCAGAGGCCGTATCATTTACATCATGTCCCTTAAACCTCCTCTACTGGAGTCAGATTTAACAGCAGGATCGATACAGAGTGAAAGAAACCTGACAGGAACGCGATTAGTCGTCTACCAAACCTGTATCTTCACACACACAAGCTGCACTAGGAAAAATAATGAAGAAAATGTGGTAAGTTTGTTTCACTCTTATTAAAGAGGATCTAAAATAGATAACCTCCTCTAACGCTAGAAGGACCAGGTCATGTGACGTGTATCTTTGGTACCTGAAAGAATGGGTACTGAGCAAGCACAGAGACTCAACGTCGCGGACGTGCTTTATAACCATCCATTTGGCCTGAACCGTGGAAGTAAAAATAATCAGAGCAGGAGCGTCCCGCAGCGCAGCGACTGTAGAGAGGTGGCAGTGAGCACCTGTGGGGACACCTGAGTAGAACCTGCTCAGCCCTGGTGCTGGCAAGCCATTCACGTGTATGACGTGCACAGAGACAGGTGCCCAACCATCAGCGGGAACCCGCAAGGTGGACCTGAAGCCGTCAGTGAGAGGTGAAAATCTCACATCTGATAATAAACACTCTTAGTTTTCCTTAATAATTCTATTATAAATCTATTAGTAAATTCATTAAATTTTTCTTGAGACGTTATTCTCCATTTCTTGAAAGTAATAGTGTTTTTTTTTAAGAAGGAAAATAGGCAGGAAGCAAAAGTGGGTCAATCATCTCTTTCAGCACTATATTTGGTAAACTAATTTTCGTTCATTCTTTGAAATTCTTCAATTTCAAAATTTCATATAGTCTTCTCGTATATCTCTCTCCTTCCTCCGAAGTAAGACAACCAGTCTCATGCAAGAGCATGATTTAATTAAATGTGCGAATCCACTGTTCTAATGCCATTCTCGACGATGCCCAGGGTTTTGTAAACCTGAGCTAAAGCGGTACCGCAGATGGAAGCAGCATACGATGAACTCAAGCATCTGTGTGTCTCCAGAGACTATCATGAGAGAGGCCTGCCTGCTAGTCCCAAGCCAGCGCAGAGCCCTTCATTGTGTGTTTTCCACAAGAATGAATTCAAGTTGTTAAATAAACTAAAATATCTGATATGCAGACATTTACCAAGAGGTCGTCCAAGCATGTAAATGAACACTTACAAATCCCATCTCTTTCCTCATGAGAATAAAAGGATGCACTTTACATCTCTTCCAGTCTCTATGATGGAAAAAAGTTTTTAAATCAAAAAAGAAATCACTTTAGTTTAGTTGAAAATTATGTAGTTGTTTCTCCCAGGTATTAGAATAGCACCAAACATCCCAAAATAGTTTATTAAAATCTTCCTTAATTTGTTCACTTTGCTATACACCTGAAACACAACACTGTAAATCAACTATACTTCAATTTAAAAAAAATGTTCCTTAACCTGAAAATGCGGCTTGTAAGAAAAAAGGTATTTTTTCAACTCTAGGCAGAGATGACAATCCGATTGTAAAACCTATGTCCCTCTGTATTATAATACAATTCACAAACGTACACACTTGAAACAAAATGATCTTGGGTGTATAAAGACTCACCATCTGTATGGGTTTCTTGTGGAGATCGCGTTCTGTTACCAGTTTTTCTTGGTCAGTGACATAAAGACCTTTCTGTGCTAAAGCCTGGATGACAGCATCATGGCCCAAAAGGGGTTTTGCAGCGTCGCTCTTGAGGATGAGGCTCCCAGCGCGACAGTACAGCTCGGCCGAGAGAAGCAAATTAACAACAGGCGGCTTGATGTGCTCTTGGTCGTACTGGTCTGTGTAAAACGGCTCTCCAAGCTCCTCTGGCACATTTTCTGCAAAGATTAAGGGGAAACAATTTCTTAACAAGATTTCTATAAAAGAAACACAGTTTATCTAATAATTATTCATGTCTTAAAAGTTAAGATTCCTTCTAAAAATAACAAATAACCCTTTAACTGAAAAGATGATTTATTCGACCTTGGCAGGTAATCTGGAACGAGAAAGAGATAGAATTTGCCTTTACAGAAGATAACGGTTCCGCGTATATGCTAAAAAGCGACTAGCAAGCGATCAAGGAGAGACGTCTTCTGTCCAGCGAGTCTGCGGAAGGTATTCCCACGTGCACGCTCGAACACGGAGAGTGAGCTACAAGGCTCCGAAAAGCCCATTCCAGCGAATCCGCTCACGTTCAAGCGGTCAACCAGGAAACGCACGATAACAGCTATTTCCGGGGACCGCCAGGCCTCGACGCCTGGGAGTATAGAATCCTTTGCCCACAGCTGCCCAGCTCGCCGCTGCCAGGCAGAACCCGCCCGCCGCGTGCCGTGCCTCTGCCTCCCGCCTGGCCTCTCCCTTCCCGCTGGCCCGCGGCGGCTGCTGAGGGGCAGCTACCGCCGCGGTGCACGGAGAACCACCCTTGCAAGTCCCCAGCACCAGGAAGCCCTGTTTCCTCCGCCTTCCCTCCGACCCCCCACCCCACCCCACCCCAAAAAGCCTTCCTGGGCACCCAGCTGCTCCCTTCGGGGGAGACAGACAGGGCAGCTGGGCGACGGGACGGTCTCTGCGTTTCTGTCTGGCGGCCAGGCCATCCCCCGGGAAGAACGGCAGGCAAGGACGGGCATCGTCCCCCACGAGGAAAGGCGGGCAGCTGAGCAGGACGCCGGCGTAGAGCCACAGCCACAGAACCTGGCAGCTCTGGCCCGACACCAGCCAGGCCCCCGCCTGCCTTCTCCGGGGAACGAGGGTTCGGGGCCACGCGCCGCCCAAGGAGCCTCCTGAACGGGCAGCTCTAGCACGAGCTCGGTAACGCCTCCGCGCTCAGCAACGTCGGCCTTCCAAAGGGCGTATTCGCAAGCATTAATATACTCCGCAGCAGTTTTATCTTACAGTTTTTGACAAGTCCTATCATTTAGAAAGATATTTTCATCAAATAATAGTATCATAATGATTGCACGTTCACTTTATATATGAGTATGGTTCTAGAAATAATCCTTACCCTCAAGGAGCCAGCAGTCTACAAATAATCTAGACAGACAGGTAAAGTTCAGCAATTCAGAAACTGGAGACAACACTAAGCAATAAATGATCAAGGGGCTTCCCTGGTGGCGCAGTGGTTAAGAATCCGCCTGCCAATGCAGGGGACACGGGTTCGAGCCCTGGTCCGGGAAGATCCCACATGCTGCGGAGCAAATAAACCCGTGCACCACAACTACTGAGCCTGCGCTCTAGAGCCCGCGAGCCACAACTACTGAGCCTCTGTGCCACAACTACTGAAGCCCGCACACCTAGAGCCCGTGCTCCACAACAAGAGAAGCCACCGCAATGAGAAGCCCACACACCGCAACGAAGAGTAGCCCCTGCTCGCCGCAACTAGAGAAAGCCCACACGCAGCAAAAAAGACCCAACGCAGCCAAAAAGAAATAAATAAATTTAAAATGAAAAAAATAAAAATAAAAAAAAAGAGAAAAGAAAATCAGAGGAAGCATCAACTCCGGAAGCAAGATCATAAACTTAGTTTTACATATGCTGAGTTTGAAACCATAGCAAAAGTATCCAAGTGGAAATATCCAAAAAGCAGCTGGGAATACAGGACTCTGCAAAGAGGTCAAGAGTAGATGTACCAATTTGGGATTTTGGAGACATCTAAAAATATCATCCTCATTTAATAATTGAAAACACTTTCCTTCCTTCATAGCTGCATTAATCAGTAGTGAGCCAGCCTTAGACTTAGTAGCTGCCTCAGCGTGGTACATGAGCTCCGTTGTAATCTACAGAACACGGTGCTGGCGCTCACTTAAATTTTAGTATCACAGGAGCTAAATGGAAGCTGCTCATAGAGCAAATTTGAAAGGGAAATTATTTGATTTTAAGATAATTATTATAAAATGTATACATAATAGATTTTTTTCCCCCATAACAATAAAACGTGACTAATGCAGGTGACTTGGTACCTAAACATTAGCTGTGCAAAGAAAAGTGACTGCCCATTATCAGGATGACAAACTTCACCACACCTGTACATCCGCTTACATTTATTTACGGCTTTTACATCCATTCTCACACATGATCTTTATTACAACTTGGTGGAACTGTCAAATCAGACAATACACAGAAAAATATTAGGAATGTATAATACTTAATAAGGGCCTTTATGTGCGGGCACTGTCACAAACATGCATTCTGCCGTTCAATACTAACAACCCTCTTGCCCCTATTTTACAGATAAGGAACTCAAGAAAGGTTATCTTGCCCAAGGACACATAGCTGATAAATGCAGAGTCTTAGCTCTAAACCTTGTAGCTAAACAGATTCAAAAATGACAATGGTTTGCCAGGATCACCAAGCTGGAAGGTGGAAAACATATAGCTTAGGGGCTATTTTCATTTTATTATGAGAAACCCACAAATCTAAGTGATGAAAGTGTAAGTTTCAAAAAAGATCTCAATGCAAGGAAAAGGGAAGGGATCCACAGCAAGTCAAAGAATGTTTCAAGAATATGACAAAAACAGATTATTCCACCCCAAAAGAATGCAAAACTGCATATTGAGTATTGTAAAGTAGGTCACTTTTAAGAACAAGTCTTCAAGAACTAAATATGCTTAAAAGAAGACTTCGAAAATGTCCATCATTTTGCCAACAGTACAAGACTATCATTTTTTAAAAAACAGTTTGGAGTTGTATCACATTTTTAAAACAAATGAACTGAAACCACATATTAGAAAATAAACAGGCAAAATCAAAGATAAGAGGTTTCACCCTCCCCCTCACCTCCAGAGTACAAGAAGGTAAGAAATTAATACTTCAAGAAACTGAAACTCCACTCCCAGAATTGCAAAGGGTAAGAGACAAGTTCTTCTTGTGCACCAGGACTTAAGCAAGAACCTACCTTACTCATGTCATTATAAATCCTGACGAAGGCTAAGCTTTGAAATTAACCATCACCTGAAATGCTTGGGCACAGGCAGAGGGCACAGAAACAGTCTTGCTCAAGGCACTTTTCTATAAAGCTGAGTTAGTACTAGTTGCATCCGTACACCAGCAAATGACACAGATTTCCTTAAAACAGTGAACGGTCGGGGGGTACAAGGGGAATGCAATTGAGAAATATCACCACTCAACCATGGGAACACTGCCTTATTTTCCAAATCTAAAAATTATGTCTAAGGCAATAACTAAGACAGAATTTGTGAGTTTCAAAAACTCCAAGTAAAAGTAAGCCCTACACCTGGAACTCTAAATTAACCGAAAGACACAAAAAAATGGTCAGTTAACATTTTTTTTAAAATCATAGGACCAGTAATCAAAAGTTACAATGAGACTTTGCCTATCAAAATGGCAAATAATTTTTAAACCCACTGTTGACAAGGATGTATTAAAATGAGTACCTCACAGAAATCCAAAAAAGAGGGGATATATGTATACGTATAGCTGATTCACTTTGCTGTAGAGGAGAAACTAACACAACGTTGTAAAGCAACTATACTCCAATAAAGAGTAATTTAAAAAAAAAAAAAAATAGAGTACTTCCTACATGACCAGAGGGCAAGGACCATAATTATTCCCCATAATACAAACCGTAGCATCTTAGTGCCTGATACATGGCAAGCATGCAATAAATATTTGATGAATGAAAATGTTATTATTTTTTTTAAAATTTTAGTCATTAGTCTTGTCCTAAAGGGACTCCCAGATTTCAAATTTCCCCTCAACTCCCAGATTCTGTACTAGTAATCCTAATTTACTCCTTGTACCTGCTTTGAAAAACCTGAGAGTTTTCCCCTAGGCCACTCTTTACTTCTGCAATAGTATCCCTCTCAAAACCAAACCTTTTTCAGTTAACCTACATTCACCACCATCAGGAGGCAGCATGACAGAGTGGGGAGAACTGGGGCTTTGGATGTAAAAGCTGTGTCTTACCTGACCCGGGACCGTGAGTGCAGGAATTGTCTGTCCTGAGTTCAGGCTCCCCAGCCGGCACAGGTGCGCAGCCGTGGCTGCTCTTGACTTCAAGTTCCTCCACCTCTGGGCCCACCACACCGCAGACGCTACAGGGTGCCACGTCTGTCCCTCGGGGCCTGGGCACCAGCTGCTCCCCTGCCCCTCATCCTCCTCCTGCGGTCGGCCCTTCCCATCGGGAGCTCGGTCAGCGGTCATCTCCCAGATACACCTTCCCTGACCCCAGGCAGTCATCCTGTTTCAATTACTACTATCCCGTAATGCTGAGGTTAGCTTATTTCTACCCCCTCCCGCGACGGCGCAGCCTCGAGGAGAGCAGGATACTTTGCTGTCCTCTGTCACAGCACCTAGACCAGTGCCTGGAACTCAGCAGGCACTCAAATATTTAAGCATGTACAAGGCAAAGTACCCAAACTGAGCCCGGCCTTCAAAGAAGACACCAGTGAAGTTAGCGCCCCTGCGCCCTCCACGCACCCAAGACATGCTGAAGTCACCTCCTCCACTCCTCTCCCTGCCCTGAGAGACGCAGGGACCTCTCCTGAGCTCCAGATCCTCACAACCCTTCACGTCGCAAAGAAACCCCAAACCCAAAACCAGAGCCCGGTTTCTCAGAGACAAGGGCAGTAGGAAACATGGAAAGGGGGGAATCAGAGCGAGCTCTGCGGAGCTGGACTGAGACGGGAAGTGTCAGCATGAACACATGGTGTCTGACGTGTACCTGTGACAGAGGGAGAAGCAGCTGTAGCTGCGTGTCACATCTGCATGTGCGTGTTTCCCAGCTCTGTCTGCTCAATCCCAGCGGCAGTAAGCCTCGCACCTATATCTCAGTTTCTAATACGCCTCCCATTAAAACGAACCAGGGGCTTCCCTGGTGGCGCAGTGGTTGAGAATCTGCCTGCCAATGCAGGGGACACGGGTTCGAGCCCAGGCCTGGGAAGATCCCACATGCCGCGGAGCGACTGGGCCCGTGAGCCACAATTACTGAGCCTGCGCGTCTGGAGCCTGTGCTCCGCAACAAGAGAGGCCGCGATAGTGAGAGGCCCGCGCACCGCGATGAAGAGTGGCCCCCGCTTGCCGCAACTAGAGAAAGCCCTCACAGAAACGAAGACCCAACACAAGCAAAAATAAATAAATAAATAAATAAATAAATTTAAAAAAAAAAAGAAACGAACCAGGACTCCTCCAGAAATGGCTGTTTCCTCCCGGGCTGGAGCAGGAAAACTGCAAGATCAGTTAAGAACATGTGTGTGTGTGTGCGTGCGTGCACGCACGTGTAAGGAAAGTAAGGAAAAGCTAACAAATGATGGGACCATGTCAAAAGGTCACAGGATTCAGCCGGAAGGAGATCCCACTGGCCAAATCTGAGACAATCTGAACATCAAAATAAATAATGACAATAAAAGATTATAACCCACTGAATAAAACAAGAATGTCCACCCTGATGTAAACAAATAAATGAATACGGATGTGAAAGAAAAAAAGGGAAAACTCTTCCTTGTAGTAGAATACCAACTAAAAATGGGATAAAATAAATGGGATAACAACTGATTCAAGCAAGAATCATTTTGGATGCTAAATTGGTGGGTTTGGTGAACGGGGTATTTCAAATTATCTCCCCACAAATTGCTTCTTAATTAAAGATGGAAAATAATAACTTTGTAGCGGAGAGAAGTGGCAGATACCGCCTGAAGCAAGTGATCAAAGTCTGCATCACCAACTGAACGTACATCGTGTGCCCCTGACACAACCCACTGAAAACACAGCACCTCTTCTGCAGTCGTCCCGCCAGGTTTGTATAACTTGAATCCATCAAGAAGACACATTAGACAGAGGCAAATGAGGGACATTCTATAAAATAACTGGCCTACTGTTTTCACAAGATAAAAATACATTTTAATAAAGGGAAAAAATCGACCCTGCAGGCTCAGACATTTGGGGGGTACTGAGAATTGTCATTTCCTACCTCCTGCCCCCACCGCCCCCACACGCATCTCGGCGTGTGAGGGAGGATGTCAAGCTGATCCTGGGAGGAACAGAGGGTAAGGAAACTGTGCTCTGGCTAGATATATCTCCTCTGGGGCTGCCTGGCTGCCCAGTGGTTCATCTCTGGTGCCTCCTGGGCATCCCTGTCCAAGTCCTCCGAGGAACACAGGCATGCTGCCAGGCAGGGGGCAACAAGGCACACCTGCTGCTGGAGAGACAGGTGATGGAGGTGGCAGGGATGAGAGGGGGTGCGAGGGCGGGTCAGCTGGAGGCGAGCAGGGAGGGAAGGAGGGAGAGTAGAGAGTAGGTGGTCAAAGGACAAGAAGGAAGAAAGCCAAAGAAGATGGGGTGGCACCAGGGGACAGGAGGAGGAGGGGGTCGGGAAACGTCTCCGGTTCCTGGGTCTCCATCACCTCTTGTCTGGGGCAGGGGTCTGTGTACTGTTCCTTCAGACTGTCTAGGTATTCTTGTTGGGACACTGCCCGCAGCCACACCAGAATCTGACCATCATCCCAGTCATGGAGCCCAGGGGCGGAATGAGGGCCCAGCATTCCAGAGAGGGCAGAGGACCACGAGGCAGGAGGTGGCCCAGTTGGTGCCTGCAGGGAACCGCCTGCTTGTGCCAGGGGCACAGGGCAAAGACAGTGCCCAGGGCAGGGGCCTGCCACGCAGCTCAGCATGCAGCTGGGGTGCTGAGGCTTCACAATGTCAGTATCACGGAAGACAGAGACAGACTGAAACGCCGTTCCAGGTTAAGGAGCCAACAGAGACAAGTCTACTAAACGTGATGCACGATCCTGGACTGCATCCTAGAATGGGAAAAAAAAAGCAGCAACACAGGACATTAAGACAATGGCAAATCTGAATAGGGGATGTGGATTAGATAATACGGTGTCGAAGTTAAATTTCCTTATTTTTATAATTTTACTGAGATCATCTGAGACTTATCGTTCATCTTAGGAGAGAGCCTGAAGTATTTAGGGGTAGAGGGTACAATGTCTCTAGTTCTTTCTCAGACAGTTCAGAAAACATTACGTGTGTGTGTATGTATATACAGACACACACAGATTTATGTGGGGGAAGGGAAAGGGAGAGAATCATAACGCAAATGGGACAAAAGGTTAACAACTGGTAACCCTGGGGAAAGGGTATGCAGGAGTTCCTTGTACTATTCTTATACATTTGAAATTACGCTGAAGAGAGTCATGAAACCTCAAAATGCCCCAAATCAATCTTCTCCCCAAGCGTAATCATTCCCGGTGTTCCCTGCATCACAGAAGTACAGCGGCATCTAGGCGTCCCTCAAGCCCCAGACCAAATCCATCACCAAATCCAGCCCAACCCTCCCCTTCTCGCAATCTCAGCTCACACCTCCTGGTCCTGGCTCTCGGAACTCTGCATCTGCACTACTGCATTACTCCTATACTTGTCCTTGCAATGTTCACACCTGTCCCCACTCCAAACCATTCTCTACTGGAGCCAGAATCTGCTTATTTCCCGTAGGCAAACTTGAGCATGTCACACACCCTGCCAAACCTCAGGGTTTTCAATGACTTCTGCTTCTTTAAGGACTCAAAGCCTTCCTCTGACCTACGAGAAAGACGTGACCCTGCCCCTGGCGGCCCACTCGGTTCCTGGAACCATGCACGCTCGCTTCCCCTGCAAAGCCTTGGCACACTCTCGTCACCACTGTTCAAATGCTCTTTCTCCCTATTCTTTACTCCCTTCCAGATTCTTGGGGGCCAGCGATCCATTCAGTTTGGTCCAATTTCCCCCCAATAAAGGGAAAGAACAGAACAGTTATCCTGCCTTTCCTGTACCTCAGAAAATGCACTTTTACTTCCGAGGCTATTCAATTCTGTTATAAAAGATGCATAAGTCTGTAAAATAGATGTGAAACCTTTTAAGACATTTGAAGTATAGATAAGTACTAGTAAGCAAAAGTTGTTAATCATGGACAGAACTCAAAGAATGTATCAAATAAAGGTAAGTGATTAGCAGCGTATGTATGTTAAACATAGTAAGGAATGGAAAAAGCAAAAGATACCTAATATTCATGAGGTCCCAAGGTGCTAACTATTCATGATACACAAGATACACCAGGCAATAAATATTCATGATATATTAAATATACATGAGGCTAAACAAACAATAGGCAATGAACACTAAATATACATGAACACTTAAAATTCATGAATGCTTAACTGGGCCACCCATCAGTGACACACATTCTGGCCTACGTGTGCTCTGCCCAAGGCGCACAAGACCCAAGGCTATTCATCAGGCTTCCCGACAAGCCACAGCTGTGGCAGGCATGCATGTCCTCTGCGTCTCTGGTGGAGCAAGTGTGCGGCCTTGTGTCACTGTGGGCCTCCTTGTTCGAACCTCAGCGCTGGTTGTTGTGACCGTACCATCTGTGGGCAAGGCTGATGGAGCAGAAAGAGACAGACAAAGAACGAGGCGTGGTGTGCTGCAGGATTCGGGGAGGGTGTGTTAATTCACCCCCCCTCTTTCCTTCCCCTCGCTTCTCCCTGTAAACTGATTTAACAATCCATGTGATTTAAGCACTCTGATTTGGTCTGTGAGTCTTCCTGCTCCGTGACCTCCAAGGTGGGTGCCTGGCACTTCATCGTGGGAATTTCTCCCCCAGGGCACCCAGACATTTAATACAGGGAAGAGAATTCCCACTAACAAACAAAGAAGTCATGACACAAAGAGAAATAACGAGACATTAAGTGCCTCCTGGTGGAAGTACACAAACCTATGGAGTATGCAAAAAAAAAAAAAAAAAAATCAAACTTGAATCTGTACAATTCTCTATATTTAACTGTCAATGTATAAGAAATACAGGGGACAAAAAGAAACCTGTTAAGCAATACCGTGGTGATCCAGGCCGTGGGAAACGACAGGACAAATACTATGGTTTCTCCAGTTAGTAAACTGTAAGGAAAACAAAATTAGATGGGAGGGGGAGCCTATATATTTTAAAAACTTAGAGAGACATACCAAATTGCAAAGGATGGTCCCTATTTGATATTGACCGGAACAAATGAACTGTAAAACAGAAAAGTGGAAACAAAAAGATGACTGGTGATGTGGAGCTGTGTGATGACGGCAGGACCACGGTAAAGTTTAAAAAGGGAGCGCCTGGGGACTTCCCTGGTGGTCCAGTGATTAAGACTTCACCTTCCAATGCAGGGGGTTGCGCGTTCGATTCCACATGCCTCCGGGCCAAAAAAAAGACCAAAACATAAAACTGAAGCAACACTGTAACAAACTCAATAAAAACTTTAAAAATGGTCCACATCAAAAAATCTTAAACAATAAACAAATAAAAATAAAAAAATAAAAAGGGAGTCCCGGGCTGCCGGAGACACTAGTATGTTTATAGATGCAATGACACGATGTCCGGGACTTGCTTTAAATAACCGGCGGTGGGGCGGTGGGGCGGTGGGGCGGTGGGGGGGTGAGCCGCTGGCCGTGGAGGTCAGACGCGGAGTACAGGGAAGTTCGCTGTCATCGTAGGTGTTTGAGATTTGCCATCGTCACACGGCTTCGTTTGCTTGAAGAGGAAGGAGGAGGCAGGAGAAGGGCAGAGAAGTTTCTCTGAGGAGCCCTGGGTGCCGTGGGACAGGACGTGAGAGAGGGCGGGGCGCGGGAGGAGCCTCCCCCCCCCCGCCCCCCCGCCTGCCCTCCGCCGACCCAGGTGCGCTTTCCGTGCCGCGGCGAACACGTCCCCGGCCGCCCCGCTCGCTTTCCTCCCCCGCTTCCCCTGCACACCTTCCGCCGCCGAGCTGCGAAATCCCGAGGCGCCTCCGGCTGCGCCTTCACCCCCGAGGCTGGGCCTCCTGTCCCGCTTCCTCGCTTCCCCTCTGGTCACTCTCTGCGGCTCTCCTGTCCTGGGGGCCTCCCCACACTCTCCCGCGGGGTGACTGGCACTTACCCACCCTGCGTATCTCCATCACCACCTCGCCTCTCATCCCCGAGATCTTCTGGGCCCCACGCGGGGCTCTTCAAGGGCCCAACGCACACACCCCCGTCGCGGCGCTGCTCCCTCCCGCCCTCTTCCCCTCGCACACACACCCTGGCCCTCTCCCACTGTTCTGTGCCTCAGCAAGGAAAGTCGGTCTTCCCACGCCCCACAATACCATCTTTCCTTCGCCGTGTCCAGCCAACCACCAAGTCTTACCTTTGACGCGCATCCACTTCCTTCCGTATCCATCCGCCTTCAAGCCGCTGCCACCTCTCACCTGGGCCATAACAACCTCCTAACTGCTCCCCCTTCACAACCCTTCGTCTCCCTCCAATGCATTCTCTGCTCTGTATCCAAGACATCTTTTTCCTCGCTGTGGTCAAATACACGTAACATTAAAATCGCCATTTCAACCATTTGTAAGTGCACTCCCAGAGATCTTTTGAGAAACAGTCTTCCAACAACATTACCAAGTTTAAAACACAAACTGAGTGGCTCAGGGTCCAGGAGGGAAGGAGACTTTCCACTAGACCTAGCCTTTTATACCTCTGGACTTTTGAATCGGTGCCTGTCTCACCTCTTCAAAAAATGTTATGTGTCAAAAGTAAAATTTCAAGAACTTATAATCAACACCTCTAAAATTTATCTTAAAAAAAAATGGAGGTAGCTAAAAAAGGATATTTCTGCTGTTTCAAAATCTGTTACAATACAAAATTCTACAAAACACGTAAATTAGAGAAAAATTTACGAGTCAGCACCCTCGTAATATGAATGTCATAGAAAAAAAGAATGGAAAACAAGAAGACAGTTGAAAGAGAGTCTTGAAAGTAGTAGTAAAATGCCAGCAGAAAAAAATGAAACCATCTACTTTGAAACTTTCCTTTGCTGAGGACAAATGTCTTTTAAAGTATTTCAAACATTTCAAGTATTTTTTATTCCAAGAGCCTAAAGTACTCAAAATTTGCTTGTAATTCCCATTTTAGAGATAGAAAATGGTTTGAAGGAGACGGCCGGGAGTGGGAACGGGGGTAGATTCAAAGTAACTTTTTAAGATCATACACACACATTCCCAGGAACCTGTATTTGTTAAATATGGAGTAAGGAGACGAATACTTTTTCAGTGAACTGAAATTCTATTTCTTTACCTCAAAAAACCATTTTCAGGTGCTTCATAAACTCGACTAGGCCTAACACTCGGGGTGCAACCGTGAGGGTTACAGAGGGAGTTCGGTTTTCTCTCTAGTGCTGGATTCCCAGCCTCTGTTTTATTTTTCCCAGTTCATAGTTGGAAAAAAAATTTTTTTTAATTTTTGAATTTTATTTATTTTTGTATACAGCAGGTTCTTATTAGTCATCCATTTTATACACATCAGTGTATACATGTCAATCCCAATCTCCCAATTCACACCACCACCACCACCCCGTCCCACCACTTTCCCCCCTTGGTGTCCATATGTTTGTTCTCTACATCTGTGTCTCAATTTCTGCCCTGCAAACCGGTTCATCTGTACCATTTTTCTAGGTTCCACACATATGCGTTAATATACGATATTTGTTTTTCTCTTTCTGACTTACTTCACTCTGTATGACAGACTCTAGATCCATCCACGTCTCTACAAATGACCCAATTTCGTTCCCGAAAAAAGTATTTTTAATAAAAAGAATTCTTTGAAATTATTAAAGAAATACAATCCCATTCCACAATGGGAAACAGAATATCCAAAGGTAGCCTAAGTGTGAGGTGGATCAATTCATGTTTCAATGTATATGCTTTTTCTTCTAAAGAAGGCAAAACAAATGCTTATCATCATGACTATTCAGCAAGCAGGGGAACTGAGACAAAGACTTTAGGAAAAAGCCCCCCAAAAAGGGAGCAGGTGGTAGAAGGAGAGCTGGAAAGACACTGCAGTGTCAGGGTGTCGCCCTTTAACCCAGAATGTTACGTTGATGCAGAATGCGTGTTTAAAAAGAAAAGGAGAAACCATGCAAGGCACAGGAAGGAAAGTGCTAAATGTGATCAGTGAATACAATTATTATCTCAGCAGAAGTACCACGCTGTGACTACTAACAAATGTGTAATACTAATTTAAAGATCATTATTTGTAATTTACCAATAGAAAAGGTCCATAAACTAGTACCTAAAAAACTAGATCCACTGGTGGGGGAGGGCGGGGAACGACCCTGAAATGACAGACCGATGCTAAATATGTTTCCTATTTCTGTACTAACTAGTCAAATACAAACAGGTTCGTTGAAGAAAAATTAAATATACTTTTAAATTCCACGAAAAACAAAAAATTTAAGACTTACATTTGTAAGGTTTTCATGCTTTCTTTGTGCCTTCACTTCCAGTATTATACTACAAAGCTGTAATGAACTCTAGGAAGAGTATAACACAGAGGTCAAAATACAAACTTTAGTATAATAAAGGTTTTGACTCTAATTTTTGTTCCACCATTTACAAGCTGGATGATCAAGGGCAAGTTATTTAACCCCTCTAAACCCATTTCCTCTTTTATAAAAAGGGCAAACTATCATATTTCCTAAATTCTTATTTTCCATTTGAATATCTGTGAAATCAGGACATGTTGTAACAAATTCGTACTTTAATGTCCAAAAAACCTTTTTAAATTGAAGGTGTATCTCACAGTCTTCATAGCAGTGATTCTTAAGCTGGGGTCGTATTGGCCCCAGGAGACAGCGGGAATGTCTGGAGACATTTCTGGGTGTTACAACTGGGGAAGAAGTAGGAGTGGGGAATACCACTGTCACCTAGTGGGTAGAGGCCAGGATGCTGCTAAAATCCTACAATGCATAGGACAGCCCCCTCAACAAGGAAGGAGCCAGCCAGTAGTTCTGCAGTGGGAAACCCTACCTTAGAGTGGCAGAAGAAGAAACAAAATAATATCTACTTAATAGGGTCGTTCTCAGAATTAAAATAAGGCATATAAAATGTTCAAAACTGTACTTAACACAAAGTATGTGCTCAATAAATCATAGTAGCCTTTTCAAAAATCCAATGTGCTTAGGATAATTTATTTATTTACTAAACAAATACCAAATTCCCTAACGTGGCCCTTCAAACAATCCCAATTTACCTTTCAAGCTGCATCTCCCACTACTCATCACATAAACCTCCTCCAATCCTGCTGGTCTATGTTGTTGCACTAACGGCACTTGGGTTCTGAGCTCTGTGCTGGCACACAGACCACATGCTCCACCCGCCACCCGTATGTGCCACTCAGGCATGGTTTAAATACCTGTAGCCTTTGACACTGTTAATAAGACCACCCGCCTGGAAACTTTCTCCTTCCAGGGCCTCAGTATCTTTACACTTTCTTAATTCTTTTCCTAACTCTCTGCTCTAATTCCATCTTCTTTTCCTCAGCCTCCTCCCAAAACTATTCTAAGTGTTCACCACCCTAGATTCTGTCTCAAATCTTTTCTATCGCTCTACAGTGTCATCTACTTCTGATTTCAATTACACTTTATAGGCAGAAGATTCCCAAATTGCTATTTTGTAGCCTCACCTGATCAATCATACTCCCTACCCACATTTACAGCTACCTACCTTACTAGATTTCTCAGATAAGGTATCTGGCCAACACATCAAGCTTAAGGCTCCCCAGAACAAAGCTGACTTGCCATTTAACTTGCTGCTCTCCATCTCTGCCAATGGCACTGGACTCACCCTCCCAGTCACCAAATCTCAAAAGCTCAAGTAACCTCATTCTCCTTACAACCTCAGGGGACCTCATCCTCTCCCCATGCACCCCAAATTCAGTCATTTAGAAACACTAGGGGGCTTCCCTGGTGGCGCAGTGGTTGAGAATCTGCCTGCCAATGCAGGGGACACGGGTTCGAGCCCTGGTCTGGGAGAATCCCACATGCCGCGGAGCAACTGGGCCCGTGAGCCACAACTGCTGAGCCTGCGCGTCTGGAGCCTGTGCTCCGCAACAGGAGAGGCCGCGATAGTGAGAGGCCCACGCACAGTGAAGAGTGGCCCCCGCTTGCCGCAACTGGAGAAAGCCCTCGCACAGAGACGAAGACCGAACACAGCCCAAAATAAGTAAAAATAAATAAAGAATTAGAAACACTAGGGATTATACCTTTGCAATGTTTTTTCTATCTCTTGCCTCTTTTCCATTCATTTGACTTCTCCCCAAACAGCACATGGTAAAGTGGGCTGCCTGAAATCAGGCTCAGAACACAGCACCATAAGCTGGGTGGCTCTGGGTGAGTCCCTAACCCTCTGGGCCTCATTTCCTCATCGGTAACACTGGAGTGATGGACAGTTTCCACCTCTCAAGGCTGGCATGAGGATTAAAATGAGATGACACACGGAAAGTGACCGACACACAGTAAGTACTCAATTAATATTAGCAGCATTTCCGCACGGCTGCTTCAAGCTCTCACGATCTCTTGCCCAGACTCCTACAAGAACTTCCCAAACAGGCCTCTCTACAATCAGTCTCTCTTAACCACAGTGCTGTCCGCTGACAGCACATCCTTCACACGTGCATGAGAGTCAGGTGTGAGACAAGTTTTTGAGAAAACGTGTTGGGATATACAAAGAAATGAAATAAGGGTTATTTAAAATAGCAGATGATTTTATATTCTGCTATATGTTTTGTAGTTTGTATCAAACTACATGGTATGAAAGGGAGAATGATAGTTGATAAAGTTGAAATGATAAAGTGACACTAGGAATTGGGCCTTAAGTGCCATGTTACGAACTCCAAATGCTGGGAATTCCCTGGCAGTCCAGGGGTTAGGACTCAGTGCTCTCACTGCCATGGCCTGGGTTCAATCCCTGACTGGGGAACTGAGATCCTGCAAGCCTCACAGAGCTGCCTCCAAATGCAAGAATTTAGTAAGGAAGAAGGTCATAAAAGGGTTTGCACCCATCATTTCCCCCAAAGCACTTAAAGCAAACTCAGTAATATCCCTGCTAAACGGGTTAAGCTGTTCAAATACATTAGACACAGCACAGTTTAACTTCCCCCTCTTCCGCAATTTGCTTAAAGTATCTAATTGGTTTACAGATTAAAATTCACCTAAACAAACTTATTCTTCATTTGATCAAAACTGTACCTGCATTCTTCCACAAAATAAACTATGAAGTTTTGGGTTATTTGGAATATTTTTAGTGTAAAGAAAAAGAATATGATTCCAAGCTCTGATAGAAGACTTCAAATTAAGTAAATACTCTATTTGCTTTCTAGGTATTACAATGCTAGCACTTTATTTACCTTTTATAGTTCAGTAACTTCATTCTGTGCCCAAAATTGATTTCTAGCTATCATTTGAAATGAATTTTCCAACATACGGTTCTAAAATTGACTTCTTTTTAATATGTCAAAAGTTAGAAACTTTCTAACGGAAAAAGACTAAATTGGTGCCTGAAGACCGGACATGTCATCATTAAAGAAGTGATTTTAGTAAATCATAACTTAAATTTGGGCTAATGTTTTGAATGATTAACTGAATACCACTAGCAATACCTCTGAAATATGTTGTCTACTAACATCTGCCATATAACAGTGTCTGCAGCAAATGCAGAAAATTTACATCAAAAGAAATGAAACATTACATTTTTTCAACTCACTCCATATAAATTTATACTTTGAAAGACTGTTGATTAAAGAATAAACAAAATGTACAAAGATAACATTCTTAATAATATAATTTCTTGTTACTAAGTGACTCTTAAGGTCTTCTAAGCTTGATTTTCATTCCATTTTAAATATGACTTTCATCCACTCTGTTGCCAAGACAACTGTAAGTACCAACAACGTTCATCTAAACCACCTGAGAGTGTGTTAAGATCTGCCCATCCTTTAAAGAAAATAAGTCAATAAGACTTCTAACGCGTGCTGTGTGCCCATTCTGCACACTGGCAGATGAGAGGCTTACTGTGCAGAGCGGGGTAAACAGCGTAGACTTAAGAGTCAGAAAGACCTGCACTGGCCCGCGGGATCCACCGCTCGCCAGATGTTTAACCTTGAGCAAATTCATCTGAGCTTCTTCCCTCACCTGCAAAATGAAGACAATATCTTTCCAGAGGGATGCTGTGGGAATAAACGAAGCAATGTGTTTGAGGTATCGGGCATACAAGAGGCATGCCTGCCCTCACCAACGTCATACCCTTCAGTCAGACAATCAAATCAAAGCTCATGTCTGCCCGTACTAAAACTGTGACCGTGGGGAAGTTGTTTCACCTCTCTGCACTGGCGTCCTCTCTTTTTTAAATGAGGAGTACGCCACCTACATCACAGAGCTGCTGTAAGTCCCAAATACACGACATAATGCAAAGCATCTAGTGCAGTGCCCAGGCACAACACACATTCCACGGATACTCTGTTCCTTCCTCTTCTCTTCTTCGCCAAGTGTGTTCAACACTTGTTTCTCAACTGGTCCAGGATCTAGTAAACTTGCCTGACAGGTATCCAGGGAGTAGGCCGTTTTCTGGTTAGGAACCCTTGTGAATCCAGGGCAACACTGTGACATCTGTACTACAAGTTTCCTCTCAGTTTCAGAAGGAAAGAAAATATTTTTGCTATTCCCTCTGCCTTCCATTTTGTACACATTGCTTTTCCACAGAGGTCACTATATCAATTTCACTCTTTCCATCTTTTCTAAATACTTAAATAGGGACTTCCCTGGCAGTCCACTGGTTAAGACTTCGCCTTCCAATGCAGAGGGTGCAGGTTCAACCCCTCGTCGGGGAGCTGAGATTCCACATGCCTCCCGGCCAAAAAACCAAAAACATAAAACAGAAGCAATATTGTAACAAATTCAATAAAGACTTTAAAAAATGGTCCACATCAAAAAAACCTTTAAAAAAAAAAAAAACTTAAATAGCTTTCATTTCTCCTCTAAATGGATATTAGCTTCAGTATGCTGCTTAAGTTAAAACCAAAATACATCTATTATTTTCACCACCGATATCAGTGGTGCCAGAAAACAAAAATATACTAACACTTTGTGTTTCCTCCCAGGTGTTACTCTACACATTTAGTTCCAAAGAAATCTTTAAAATCTAAATTATTTCAAAATAAATTTTTTATTATATTTACTCCTGATGCTAGTTTTAAAACCTTTAACATCGGGACTTCCCTGGTGGCACAGTGGTTCAGAATCCGCCTGCCAATGCAGGGGACACGGGTTTGAGCCCTGGTCCAGGAAGATCCCACATGCCGCGGAGCAACTAAGCCCACGCGCCACAACTACTGAGCCCACGTGCCACAACTACTGAAGCCCGCGTGCCTAGAGCCCGTGCTCCGCAGCAAGAGAAGCCACCGCAATGAGAAGCCCGCGCACCGCAACGAAGAGTAGCCCCCACTCACCGCAACTAGAGAAAGCCTGAGAGCAGCAACGAAGACCCAACGCAGCCAAAAATAAATAAATAAAACCTTTAACATCTTTCTACTTCAATATCAAAGCATGATAATTCAAATAAAACAAAAGCTGTCATAAACACAAAATCGCTGTAACGTGAAGTTTCCCTCAAAACTAATTCAAATAGTTTTCTAAACATTGAGATTCATTTGCTAGTTAACTAAATATGCAGCCCTGATAGTCACCTGTGTATGTATCCAGCTGTGTATGTTTAAACAGTAAGAATGAATTAAAACATTTACCCACAAATTTTCACGGTCCTAAAATTGGAAATAAGCCATCCTCTTCCCCTCAAAAAAAAACAAAACAAAAAAACCCCTGTATTTAACATCTGGAGAAAAATCTGTAAATATAAGAAACTTCTCAATAAATATTTTACACATCCAATATTTATTAACTAGGCCACAGAAATCTTACAAAATAACTCAAAGTTATTAGATGAAATTACCTTCCATGAGCATCTCCACGTGAGAAGGCAATGCTTTCAGAGCTCCACAACATGGGCTCCTAAAGCAACAGCTAAGGAATTACAACAGGAGGCCCTTTTCCTGTCATTTTGCAAAGACTGGGTAAAGGCGGGAGTGTCTGACGCCTACCGTCCTATACAATTTGTGTCAACAGCACATGCCCTCCAAAAACTCTTCTATTTAAAAAAAAAAAAAAAATCCCACAGTAGGGAGTTGTTGTTTTTCTTAATTTATGAAGCCAAAATATTTGGGAAAAGGAATGTGTCTGAACACGAAGTAAAAATAGGACATGACACACAGCAAGCTAAATATCGGGTTTTAATAACTGGTTTAATAGAGCCTGAAACGTGTACGGGAGGACACGGGCTTCAAGAATGACGACAAAAATTAATACTGCGCTCCGACAGAGGCCACGGTACAGTCCACGGATCCTGAATCGCAGCCATGGTTACAAATGTCAAAATCAGTGTAGTCTGTGTGCCATCCACCTCCTTCCAATAATAACGAAACCAACTCAGATTTCTCGGTGGTGTAATCACAACTATGACTGTGGGGGAAATGAATGCAGCACGATGAGGAAAATACCACAAATTAAAACCACCCCATGTAAAAACATGACCAAATTGGTCACTGGGAGGGGGAAAACAAAAAACAAAAAAACACACCCACTTTTGCTATCCAATAAAAGGAATCTGGCCGCATCCCACCTGCCCAAATCAAGGGCTCCTGATTGAAGAGCAAACCTGCGTTATCCCCCCTCCTTTCTTCTCCCATCGCGTCCCCGAGCCTGTGCGCGGAGACACGCGCGAAGGAGACCAGAGGATGGGAAACAAAACGGGGACGCGCGCAGCCTGCGGGGACGGGGGGACGGAGGGATGGAGGGATGGGGGGCGGGCACCACGTACCTGTCCCGAAGGCCTTGGCCACCAGCCAGGCCAGATTGCAGGCGATTTTGGCCCTGGAGAAGTCGTAGTGGTCGAAGGGCTTGATGGCTGGAACAATGAACGTCCTCCTCCCGTCCCGGGGGTCTGCAGCATCCCCCATCTTCACGCGCTCGGGGCGCCGGCCCGCCCTTCACATGGTGCTGCCGGCCGCGGGGTAGGCGCTGGGGGGTGGGGGTCGGGGTCTGGGTCCAGGCCGGGGTCCGGGCCGCTCAGAGCATCGGCCCCGCGCGCCCGGCCCGGGATGAGGCGGCGCCGCGTCCGGCCGTCCCGCGAGCCTCCCGCGAGCGCGCGTGCGGGCGCCTCCCCTTTGTCTCGGCGCGGCCGGGCCCGGGCGCGGCGGGGGCGTCCTCAGCGGTCACGTCGCGGGGGCCGTCCCGCCATCGCGCCGCCCGCAGCGCCGCCCTCCGCTTGCGGCCCTGCCCTCGGGGCGCCCGCCGGCCGGAGCGCGGGGCCGCTGGGACTCTCCGGGGACGCGGCCGGGGGACTCGGGCGGCCCCCACCCGGCGCAGCCGGAGCCGCCGCGGAGAACGTCAAAGTCCGTGCGGCGCGGGCGCCGACAGCCGTCCCTCCTGGCGCCCGCTCCCCGCCACCGCCGCGCTGCCGCACCGCGCCCTCCGCCTTGCGGACGCCGTCAGCCCGGCGCTCGGGCCCCGCCCGGCCAGCCCTGCCCCGCGCTTCCCCTGCGGCCGCCCGCGCTGTAGCCGCCTCCGCCGCCGCAGCTGCGGTTTTCCAGCTGCCGCACTGGACCGAGCGACGGCGCGGGTCTGCGCATGCGTCCTCGCGCGGCCCGCCCCGCCCGCCGCCCAGCGGGGGTCCCGGCGGCCCGCGGAGCATGCGCGGTGGCGGCGGCGGCTCTGCTGGTCAGCCGAGTGCACATCCTGGCGTCCTGGCCCGGCGTGCGGCGGCCGCTGACCCTGCTGGAGAGGCGGGGAGGGAGGGGGAGACGGGCCTCGCTGTGGCTTTCGTGTTTTCGCGACGCAGTGCTGAGGCACAGAGAACTGATGTTTATTAAAATGCTTATTTAGTGGCACACACTTTGCTGCCAACTTGTGCCTAAACAATTCCATCTAGTCCTCTAAGTAACCCGAGGGGGTGGGTGTGATCGCTGATTGACCACAAAGGTATAGAGGTCAAGTGGGGTGATTAAGTCACACGTGAGGCTTGACCAGGATTGAGGATCTGGGAAGCTCCCCACCGGTGTTGATTTCATGACTTCAGGATACTTTACTCCATGCTCTCCACTTAAATGTCCTCTCTCGGGAGGGGGGGCACATCCATCAGCGCCTCCAAACAAAGCATCCGTTCCTGCACGAAGCCAACCGCATGACCTGGCATCCACAAACCCTTGTGGCTGCATTTTGTCAGAGCCGCTCCGTTATCCCGAAGGGGCATCTTCTCAGATGTCAGTGTCCTGGCTCGGCCGTGCTCCTTCTGTCCCCTTGGCTCACTCCTACTCAGCCCGCAAGGCTCTCACAGGAATCACCTCCTCCTGGAAGCCTTCCCTGACAGCTCTTGATCCTCCCCGTCAGGGCTGCCAGGCAGGTGCTCTTCTGTTCCCAGAGCACCGTGCTGTTCCGTCCCAGCTCTTGCACATACTGTACATGCAACCATCTAGGACTTGTCTGTCTTCCCACTGATGACAGTGTCTATCTCCCACACCCATGTAGGGCCCAACCCATAGTACTTGTTCAATTAATGTACAAGGACTCGGGATGGATATCATCGTAGTTCACTCTTGTTGAGCTTATTTAACTCAGAATTCCTCACGTTATCTCCTTTCAATACATTATCGAATTTTAATCATTGTCCAACCCTCTGTTATCTTCATTTCACACACATACAAAAAAGGAAAGCTCAGAAAAATTTGAAAATTACCCCATATCACACAACTAGTAAACTGGTTGACCCAAGATTTGAACCCAGGACTGTCTTACTCCAAAGTCCATGCTTTAACTACTAGGGCTTCTCTGGTACTCCCTGCCCTTAAGATGGAAGCAGGACATACAAAATATGGGGGGTGGGGAGGGGGCTTTGGACCCTACTATCTAAAAGGGCAGCTCCACTGGCAAGCAGGCCCCTTTGATCCCTACAAATACTCCCCCGGAACCTAGTAGGGCATTACAGATAAACCTACTAACAATATGGGCTACAAAAAGAACGTGAGTGACAAGAATAACACACCACAGGGTGGTTGATGTCATTTTTCAATAAGTGAATGAATATTAATAAAGTATTTCTCATGGGCAAGGCCTTTTGCTAGATCATTCAGGGGATAATAAAACTAGCATGTGAATAATAGTTGACACAGCACATTCATATGATAACTACCTTAATTCTCACATCCATGCTGTGAAATAGGCGTTATTACTATCTTCAATTCTAGATACAGGACTGAGGATCAGAGGGATTAAGTTGCGTGGGCAAGATTTCATGGTTGATTCATACCTGAGTCTGACTTCAAAAACAAGCACAGGTCTTCTGGCTCCGCTCCCCGGGCTCCTTTCCCTGTGCCTGTTCCCTCCCCAGATTACGGAGGCTGACATGTACATAAATAAATATAATACAATGACGTAAAAGAGGTAAGTGCACATAAAGTGCAGAGGGAACATCCGGTTAGAGGGATCAGGAGGGTTTCGTAGAGACTTCTGTTAAACCGAATGTACTTAAGTTCACCTTCAACGAAATCCTAAAGTGACAAGTCAAATTAAGAGAAACCTATATACTGGAAAGGTTGAAGAGAGATGCCAAAGCATTTCACCAGTCACCGTGACCATCTGCAAACCAATGCAAGATTCTCGAGGCCAGAAACCACGCCCAACCAACTCTATGCTGTGTTTGTGACCTAGCACAGTGCTTCGCTCACAGAGGGTGCTGGGTGAATGCTTGTTGAATTTTACTGAAAACGATTTCAACCTAAATAAACACGATGAAGAACAGAAGGAAGCACAGACAGTTGCTCTGCTTGTCCTTTGATTCAGTGGTGATGCATTTAGTAGCGATGGCATAACTATGACCCCAATTGGGGGGGAGTGTGTGTAGGAATGGAAAAAAAAAAATGCCTACACAAAGAGCAGCTTTTACTTTCAGGGAGGCTGTGAAACTTGGGGTCATAGTAGGAGGCTATTATTAACAGAGAAACACCCTGAGTACAAAGAAGAAGGATTTACTTTCAGGGAGACAGACACTCTAATAGCGTGCTCTTTGTGATACCTTCCGAATGATCCCTTTTAACAATTGGAAATCTCTGCAGAGTACCGCTGTCAAAAAGAAACGCTCTCCGCTGCCTTCTTGAGGTATCTGACTTCATTAAAAATCAGAAACAAAACCCAATGATTCTTTGGGCCAGCTTGTCCAACTGTACAACCATCCCTCTATTTTTTATCTCCAGGCTTGGAATCTATCCATCAGGCAACAGTTACACTATTCCTACATGTCTATTCCTCCTCCTCTCTGTTTTAAAAGTTGATCTCCTTTCTCCTGGAAAATCCACAATGTCAGCCAGACTTCCTTCCTTGGAGCCATCCTCCATTTCTCTGTCTTTGGATAGACTCATAAATTTATTCATTCATTCATAAGCCAATATTGATTGAGTACCTGGGTGCTGAGGCTGCAGTGTCGAACAAGAGAGCTGAGAAAGCAAATTTTGAATGGGAAAACTGAGAGATCTCGGGGCCTGGGCAGCCCAACTCTCCTCCCGTTGGCATGATTACATCTTCATAGGCTCAAAGCCTCGTTACTTCACCCACAGAAATCTTCATTGAGTCCCCTCGGAAACAGAGAAACACTAAACACTACACTACACTAAGCACTACAGTAAGAATGCACGTTATTTCTTTAACTGAATGCACGTATTCACAAACTGTCATCCATTTTCAATTAGTTACACTAACAGGAGCTAATGCTTATTGAGCACTTTGTGTGTATCAGGCCCTGTTCCACATACATTAACTTATTTAACCTTCACCACAGCCCGATTTTCCTCATTTGGCAAATGGAGTAACCAAGGTACAGAGGACTTAAGGAAGTGGTGGAGACCTTATGTTATTTTGAAACTCAAGGAACTAGAATAAGTCACCTTTGAATCAGCCAGGTTAAGAATGACTGGCAGGGGTGGGGTAGGTTTAAAAAAAACCAAGAATGCTTAGCTAACCGATGACAATAAGATGTTAAACTGGCTGAAGTATAGCCGCATCTGGTAAACCAAGTTGGGGTAGAAGAGTGTGGGCCGAACGGCGGGCACTCCATCATTTCTAGACACGGTTGTGGTTTTCGCCCGCAGAGCTAACAGAGTTTTACAAGGATTACCTCATCAACCTTCACAGCGACTCCAGCAAGGCCTGTGTGGTCTGAGGCCAAGTGTGGAGCTGGGGCAGCTGAAACCCTGGGATCCCCAAACCCTCCCAGCAGGGCCCCGTGAGTCAGTGTCTAAACCCAACCGAGAAGCCTGGCCCTCAGCTTCCCAGGGGTGTCCCACCCGTTTCCCAGATCCCTAAGACCTTTGTCCTTTATTTATTCCCTGCTCAAACCTGCGTCTCCAGTAATGGGCAATGCTTCTACCACTTTCAGAATCATTGAAGACGGGTAAGGATGTTGGAGGAAACAGAAAGAACACCAGTCTGGGGGAACTCCCTGGGGATCCAGTGGTTAGGGCTCCGCGCTCTCACTGCCAGGGCCAGGTTCAATCCCTGGTCAGGGAACTAAGATCCCACAAGCTGCATGGCGTGGCCAAAAAACAAAAAATCAAACAAAACAAAAAACAAAAAAGGGAGTGAGGGCTTCCCTGGTGGCGCAGTGGTTGAGAATCCACCGGCCAATGCAGGCGACACGGGTTCGAGTGCTGGTCGGGGAAGATCCCACATGCCGCGGAACAACTAAGCCTGCGCCACAGCTACTGAAGCTCGCGCACCTAGAGCCCGTGCTCTGCAACAAGAGAAGCCACCGCAGTGAGAAGCCCGCGCACCGCAACGAAGAGTAGCCCCCGCTCGCCGCAACTAGAGAAAGCCCGCGGGCAGCAACGAAGACCCAACGCAGCCATAAATAAATAAATAAATAAATTTATTAAAAAAAAAAAAAAAGGGAGTGAGGACCCTGGGGTCCACTACTGTTTGGCCACATGATTTGGGGGAACACATGTCACTTCTCTGCTCTCCGATTTCCACTTCTGTAAAACAAAGGAGGTAGAGTTAGGCAAATTCTAAGGTACTCCCAATGCCAACAGGCCACAATGGGAGGGTGACATCTCTGTACTTTACCAGACCATAACTGAAGGTTTAATCAGTCAGCTGGCTAGCGTTCAAGATTTAAATCTTTAGAGCAGACGTTACTTTTTTTATTTCCAGAAAGCATTATGATAGGATAATGCAAAAAGGCTAGGGGAGGTTACAGGACAAGAAATGGGGTCCTCCAGTGAAGGCAAGGACCAAATAAAAACTGGAAGGGGACTTCCCTGGCGGTCCAGTGGTTAAGACTCCGCATTCCCAACGCAGCGGGGAAGGGGGCACGGGTTCAATACCTGGTGGGGGAAGATCCCACATGCTGCATGACTTGGCCAAAAAAAAAAAACTGGAAGAAGTCTAGCAAGAGGGGAATGTATGCAGCTGTTTGTGGGTAAATCCAGTAGTTCCACTACTTGAGTCATCAAGGTCTAGAGTTTTAGAACGTCACCTAGTCACTCATGAAGATTTTGTTCTTTTTATCAAGTTCTTGATGGAAACATCCCACATACCCACCAGTAGAGGATTGTGTCAAGACTGATCAAATAAATTACGCTGTACATCGGGATCATATAGAGAGATCTCCAAGACATCATATGGTCAAGTAGAAAGGGGGGTGCAGAGTAGTAGGTTTTAGTTGGTATTTGGAAAACATGCCTGATATGTTACTATAAATTCAGATTATGAAGAATCAGGTATATATTAAAATGTGTGAAACTATCATAAAATAACAATAAAAAAATTCTCAGTACTAAAAAAACCCGAAAACCAAAAACCAAAAACAAAAATACATATTCATTGACTCTCCATGGATATTCCTGAATGTTTGAACAAGAAATTGGAGGAGTAGGTGAGAGACCTAGGTTCCTCTTTATATGCTTTGGTACCTTTTGATTCATAGGCATCTTTACTCATTCCAAACATTAACTTAATCTATTTTAAACTCACCTCTTCACTCTTTCCTGCTACGTGGCTTCGGCTCCCCCCGACCCACTGACACTGTGCTCACAAAAGTCCTTCACGAGCTCCTGTTGTGACTCCTGTGCTCCTGTTTCTCTGGCTCCCGTGACGTGTGGCACTTACAACTGCCCCTTTGTTCCTGAGGCCATCTTCTCTCTCAGGTTCTGTGGGCTCCGGGAGACCCGTGTTCTCTCTGCTGTCCTTTCAAGCCCAGCAGAGGAGACTGTCAAAACTCAGCCCTTGGCCCCCTCCTTCCTCTACACTCCTGCTCCTGGCATCACAGGGATGTCTTTATGGCTTCAACTCTCATCACTGGACCAGGCGGTTCGCTAATCCGTGTCTCAGCTTCTGACTCGCACGTGCTGCTAACATGTCATTGTCCTTGAGCCCTGCACCCAACCAATCCGAATATCTCTCACTTCCGTTCCCTCTCATCCACTCCCACTATTTCTCACTTTCTGAGCCCACAGGTGAATGTGAGAATCTTCCTAAACCTGAATTTTGGTGATTCAACAAATATCCACAACCAGCAAACTTTCATGGTTTCAGACTATGTGTCTGATACTGTCCTAGGCCTTTCACATACTGCAGCTTATTGAATTGAATAATAAGATAGCATGTACTCGAGGTATTAATCGCATTTTACAGCTGGAAAATGGAGGCCCAGAGAGAGTAAGAGAATTCCTCAAGGTTTCATGGGCAGAACAGAGCGGACACTCAAAGTCACGGCTCCTGATTTCAAGGTCAGGAATCTCTCCATCTGCACACACCTGCTTGCTTGCTCTGCCTGGCTTCCTAGACGTGGTCTAAACATTTGCCTTGATTCTGAGGATCCCCTATAAAATGGCTTTCGCTATGTTTGTATTTCCCCAGTTCTCCACTACATATCGAGCCAAATTGCTCTCAAGACCTTGAACATTTTGAATCCTTTCCCAGGCTTATTGATTTGGATGATTTTTTTCTAACCTCCTTCCATAACACCCTCCACCAGACCAACATGAGCTATCGAAATCCTCTCATCTTTCAATATCTGCCTCAAATGCCACCTTCTCCATGAAGCCTTCACTGCCCCACCGTTGGCTTCCAGGATCGATTTGTGCCCTTTCATGGTAAGTTTTGTCTTGAATTATAATTCTTTCTGTGCACCATAAGAGAAGAGACAATCTTCTCATGCAGCTCAATATTAAAAAAACAAACAACTCAATCAAAAAATGAGCAGAAGACCCAAAGAGACATTTCTCCAAAGAAGACATACAGATGGTCAGCTAACACATGAAAAGATGCTCAACATCAGTAATTATTAGAGAAATGCAAATCAAAACTGCAATGAGGTATCACCTCACACCAGTTAGAATGGACATCGTCAGAAAATCTACAAACAACAAATGCTGGAGATGGTGTAGAGAGAAGGGTACCCTCTTGCACTGTTGGTGGGAATGTAAACTGATACAGCCACTATGGAGAACAATATGGAGGTTCCTTAAAAAACTAAAACTATAATTACCATATAACCCAGCAATCCCACTACTGGGCATATACCCAGAGAAAACCATAATTCAAAAAGACACATGCACCCCATTGTTCATTGCAGCACTATTCACAATAGCCAGGTCATGGAAGCAACCTAAATGCCCATCAACAGACGAATGGGTACAGAAGATATGGTACATATATACAATGGAATATTACTCAGCCATAAAAAGGAACAAAATTGGGTCATTTGTAGAGACGTGGATGGATCTAGAGACTGTCATACAGAGTGAAGTAAGTCAGAAAGAGAAAAACAAACATTGTACATTAACGCATATATGTGGAATCTAGAAAACTGGTACAGATGAACCGGTTTGCAAGGCAGAAATAGAGACACAGATGTAGAGAACAAACGTATGGACACCAAGGGGGGAAAGCGGCAGGGGGGTGGGGCGGTGGTGTGATGTATTGGGAGATTGGGATTGACATGTATACACTAATATGTATAAAATGGATAACTAATAAGAACCTGCTGTATAAAAAATAAATAAAATAAAAATTTAAAAAACAAACCAAAAAAAATAAAGAGAAGAGACAATCTTATTCTGCTTCATAACCTCCATCAGTGCCTAATATATAATAGACCACAGGAAGTATTTGTTGAATAGAAGAAAGAATCAGTGAATTAACAGGTAACAAAAAATACACATCAACACACATTCTAAGACCGTGAATCAGACCAATATAACTTAACTAGCTTATACAGGAATTAAAAATGGAAAGTTAATCTCCTTAATACTATACTAAGTCATTTCCATTGGTTCCTAAATACTAGTCTATTATGTTTTATTAGAATTTATAGTGAGAAAATGTAGTGATTTTTTCCATAAACTAATTTTCTTCCTCTGAAGGACTATTTTTTATTATGAGATTGTTCCCTTCCTGATTTTTTTCTGTTAAAATGTCCTTTCTCTCATGGAATAACCATGATTACTGACGATGGTTGAGCTTTTTGTATCCTCATTTAGAGAAATGAAAAGTGGACAACCTGTATTTTCTCCTCTTCAGTTTATTTACTTATTCATTCATTTGGGAACCATCGCTGCTCTGTGAAATCCCAGTCTGGAGGTCACTGCTCTAATCGACCGAACTAAGTGAATTAGTCCTGCCTAGCTTCTTAAACAAAACTGGCTCCAAATAGCATTCAGAAAAACAAAGGACAAATGTGTTATTTTTGTGTTATCATATTTGCTATGGAAACAGTTATCACTCTCGTTTCAAATACGTTCATATTTGAACAAGTGATGGCATATGGGCTAAATTTTCCTTCTTTTTTAGTCACTAAAAATATAAATCAATTCTTCCTTTAAACCTCTTGTTAGGAGTTATGCTTCAACTTTTGTGGACCTCTTTCTAAATGGATTTCGAACTGCTGCTGAAGGTAGGATATGGTCGTTCCTTTCGTAATGCCCTATAGACAGCTAGAAAAATGTACTGCCCCCTCTCTCTGATGTTTGATCTTTTGGGCCAGGCTACTGGGAGGATGCTGAATATATGATTTTGATTAACAGAAACAAAATAAGGTGGCTTCCTTCTCCGGATTTAGTTTTCTCATCTGTCCCCATCTTCCTCCTCATTTTCTACATCAGAGAAATGCAGCTTCCTGTTTAGTTTCTTCTGTTGTTGATTTAAAGGTTCTGGATAAAACTGGAAGAGGAAAATTACAGCTTGAGCTTGAGCATTTGAAAAGGCAAAAGCCTGTGGCATCCAAAACGATATTGCTTATGGCACTTGGGTAACTCAACATTATTTTTGCCACTTGAGAAACACTTAGGGTCTTCAAAATCAAAGCTGGAGTTGAAAAGGCAGGAAAAGCAACAAATGGCCCAGTGGGTTAAAAATGTGCAGAGATCATCCTCCACGATTCCCAAACAAAAGACGTGTCCTTGAAAACAGAAGAAAGGCTCTGGAGCTTTAGCTGATCCATTTTAAATCTGCTTAAACCTGTTTCTTATTGCATTTTAAAACATTTTTTGTTACATCAGTGGACACAATTCAGAATAATAACAACCATTTGTAAAGAGTATCAGGAGATTTTTATTTGAAGGTAAATAGGATCGGAAATGCTCGGAACCACCTGGACATGTGCGAATAGCAAACCATTTTCTCACCACTGATCTTGTTTGTCTACATGAATATTCACAGGGCGGGGCTGGTTCAAGCAGGTTGGATACTTGTACATCATTTAACTTTTGATTTCATTTGAAATGAGTTTTGTTATTTACCTTCCACAGGCCACTTAGCTAGTTTGGCTAACTTTTGGGAGTGAGGATGGAACTGAGAGATGGGAGCAAAGACGTGGTGGGTAGGATCGGAAAAAAATGGTCGGAACCACAGCCTGTTCCCAAATCTTGGCCAGCACTTTTTAAAGTACGTATTTTTTCATTAGGAAAAGGGAAAACAGTACAAATAACTTAAGGAACCCTACATTAATACTAAAAACAATTTAGAATACGTTCTTCTAATTGCAATTGAGTATATTTTTTATACTTAAAACTCACAGCTTTTTCTCATGGTGAAAGCAATCTACATTTATTTCTTTGATTTAGAAAATACAGAAAAGCAAATGGAAAAAAGAAACACCTGTACTTTCACCACCCAGAGATATGCTTTGTATATACTTCCATATATTTTGTACCAAAATGAGATCATATTGTATATCCCATTTGTACCCTGTTTCTTTCACATAATAGTATTAGTAATATACCTTGATATTAATAATTATTCATCTAAAACATCAATTTAATGCATAGTAGAATTCCATTGTTTGGATGCATTACTTTTGTTTGTTTGTAACCAAACTCCTGTTACAGGATATTTTTGTTATTTCGAGAATTTTTGTTTTTATGATAAAGCTGTAAGGAATACACTTGAACATACATCTTTGCTTACTTCACTGATTATTCTTAGATACGGGTAAGTTCTTAAATGTGAATTGTCCATTCATTTTTGTTAAGTCTTTTGATATATATGCTATACTGCTCTTCAGAGAAGTACAAATTTTCATGCATACCAGCAATATGTTAAGAGTACACATTGTTTTTTAAATTTATATTTCTTTAATTGCTAACTAATGATGTTAAACATTTCTTCACAATTTTATTTGCCTTTTTTCTCTTATAAGACTAGTTTCCCATTTATCTATTACAGTATTCATCTTCTTGTATTGATTTGTGAGAGACATACTATATATTAAATATATTAGCTTTGTCTCTCAAATAGTCATTTTTCCAAATTTATCACTTCTTTTTTTTTTAATTATTCCAAATGGGTGCACCATTTTATTTTATTTTACTTTTTATTAGAGAATAATTGCTTTACAATGTTGTGTTAGTTTCTGCTGTACAACGAAGTGAATCAGCTATATGCATACCTATATCCCCTCCCTCGTGGACCTCACACCCCCCCCATCCCCCCCATCCCCCCCATCCCCCCCATCCCCCCCATCTAGGTCCTCACAGAGCACTGAGCTGAGCTCCCTGTGCTATACAGCAGGTTCCCACTAGCTGTCTATTTTATACATGGTAGTATCACTTCTCTTTTAATGTTACTTATAGCTTTTTTTTTTTTTTTGGTCGCACCACGTGGCTTCTGGGATCTTAGTTCCCCGACCAGGGATTGAACCCGGGCCCTTGGCAGTGAAAGCACCAAGTCCTAACCACTGGACCGCCAGGGAATCCCACTTATAGCATTTTTTTTATAAATGTATTTTTTTAAATTTATTAATTAATTTATTTTTGCTGCGTTGGGTCTTCGTTGTGGTGTGAGGGCTTCTCATTGCCGTGGCTTCTCTTGGTGTGGAGCACGGGTTCTAGGCACGTGGGCTTCAGTAGCTGTGGCATGGGGGCTCAGTAGTTGTGTCTCATGGGCTCTAGAGTGCAGGCTCAGTAGCTGTGGCGCATGGGCTTAGTGGCTCCGCGGCATGTGGGATCTTCTTGGACCAGGGATCGAACCCATGTCCCCTGCAATGGCGAGCAGATTCTTAACCACTGCGCCACCAGGGAGGCCCACCACTTATGGCATTTTTATGATGTATTTGTTTTTCTGTAGTCAACTCTGTCAATCTTTTCTTTTCCAGTTTCTACCTCAGATGTTAAACTTAAAAAGCTGTTCCTCCACTGCCACCCCGCCCAAAAGGTTATATAAATGCACATATAAATTAATAAAATACACGAATGAATGGTCACAGGTATTTTGTCTGCAGAGGTATTGAGACTGCACTGTTTTGATCTCGAGAACATTTTTACTCTATGTAGTAACACAAGCATTTTAGTCAGAAGTATACCAACAATGTTGATTGTGAAGATAGTGTTTTCACAGTGAGTGCCATTAGGCTAATCTAAATCTTTGACGAATTTTCTGTACTGTGAAGTTAAACCACTCTCATCTTTTTTCATTTTCTTTTGCTGTTTTACCTAAGTTATTTTTATTGGGATTAGTTCTTTTCCATGTAAATTTACAAGATTTATTTATTTTTTCGTAAGACCTTTTTGGCCATATCAAATTCTAACAGCAACCTGCGATTATAAGTTTTCTTTTGTGGCCTACAATTTTATTTAACAAGTTCAGCTTTCCTGAGTCACATTTTTATACCTCTAAGTTTGTTTACAAAATGGGATTCTCCAAGCAGCTGTTTATTTATTACTGCTTTTACTGTCTGTAACCTGGGCTGTTGTCTTTTTGATTTTGTGTGGATTATTTCTTTCAGTGATTTTCATTATGAGTTGGATAGTAGACTGACGGGTGACAACGTTTGTAAACGCCATGTTTCACTATAGCACACGAGAGAACAAAGTGGGACCCCTTTGCCAGTCCAGGGACAGTAAGTGATGCGGTGATTTAAAATATGTCCACAAATTCTTCTTCAGATGATGTGCCCTTCAAAAGTTGGATTCCCGTCCCTCGAGTGTGGCCTGCAAAGAGAGACTCAATTCTAAGGAAGAGGGAAGAAGCACAGGCGGCAGCACCCATCAACCCAGTCCCTGGAGACTAGGTCACGAAAGGCATGGCAGCTTTCGGCCTGCTCTCTGATCACTTGCTCCTGGAAATCCTGCTGCTATGTCACAAGGACACTCACGTGGTTTCTGGAGAGGTCCCCTCGGTGGAGAACTGAGGCCACGGGTCAACAGCCCTGTGTGGGCACCACCTTGGAAGCAGATCCTCTGGTCCCCGGTCCCCAGCAAGCCATCAGAAGAGGCCACCAGCCTCCTGGGAGGCCAAGCCACAGGGACTCAGCCAGACTGCTCCAGAATCCCTGACCCTCTGAAACTATGTAAGATAGTTTGGGGTTAATTTGTTCTCAGCCATCGTGAAGGGGAGATGACAGTGAGTTGAGGGGAGGGGTCGGAAAAGGCTTCCTGGAGGTGGCACCTGGGCAGTAATTTGCTCTCCATCAGGGATGCTACAGCTGGTGATGCCCTTCTCTGTACTGCTCCTCCACCCTTCAAGCCACCTCTCCTTTCAGCCTCACCTCCCTACCTTCCTGTCCTTACCTTTCTTCCCCTCCCTGGTCACTCTCTCCCCCTCCTTTCTCTTCCCATTCACACAGCAATGGGAAGGGTTGTATGAACCATTCTGGATTTTTGGTAGGAAGAATACAGCTTTGATGATCATGTATTACCCCTACTAAAAACATTCACTTCCACGGTACAGATTCCTATGGGATGGAGAGGTACTCCACACCCCCTTTCATCCTCCTAAGACGTTCATCACTTTGTGTCCACTGTGGGTGGGCAGCCCAGGATTTCAAAGGAACTGTTGGGGAAATAGATACTTTATTTATAGCTCAGGGGATGTTTAAAATTAACTGTAATACAAAAACAGGGCCCTTAAATAGTCAAATTAGACACTTGGTTTTTATTGATGAACAGAACGAAGAGAATAGAACCATAGTCCTAATATGTCTTCTGCCAAGAAGAAAATTTGCTGACAGAGGTGGGATGAACAGCTGTAAACTCAGAAGTCAAGCCTATTTGTACCGCTTTTCAGAAGATTTGCATTTGGTGTGGTGAAATTGCTTACCGAATTGTCCATTCTCCGTAGAGCTCTCCTGGCCTCGGTTCTTCCATCGGCTGCTTCAGTGTCCTCACAACATGGCAGCAGGATTCGCCTGGAGCAAGTGACCCAAGACCACAAGGCTTATAAAAGATGACTCGGTAGTTTACGTAATAATCAGATTTTCAATTTATTTACTCCTGTCACTCACATAAATAAAGCACCTTAATTGCCTCTTCCTTTTTTTTAATAGGTCCCTTGACAAATATTCTTTGGGGGCCATCAGCTACAATATGTTTTGTGTCTTGAGGTAAGTTCTTTCCTTCAGTAAACTGTTTTCCACCAGACACTTCCAGCTAAACATCCAAAAGGATAGTATGTCATTTTACAGAATAACTGTATGTAAGAAAGCAATAACACCCCATAATAATGATGTGTTATAGCAGGACCACATTATAGTATGACTGCACACAGAATTATCTCTTCTGAAACATAATGACCAAATACAGTAAATGTTTGAACTGTGCTAATCTATAAGTTGCATACCACCCTAACATCCAGGCCTGAACAGAATTCCAACATAAGAAAAGAGGGTCATTGCCTTAATTTAAAATCTCTTAACGAAGATTAGAAGCCGCATTCAATTTAAAAAAACCACTCAGCATTGCTTCAGTTGATGAAATGCTGGAATAACAATTGTAATTCGAAGGACTGTGTTGTGTTGCTTTAGACATTCCAAGGGGACTAGAGAACAATGCTGAGTAAAACAATGAAGGGGACAGTCTAGCCTAGTGGAAAGACAGACTGAGTGGCCTCAGAGGGCTTGTTCAACCCTTGAGCTCTGTGACACTTCAGTGGTTCCTCACAGTTTCATGAAAGTTAATAAAAATGGTTTTGTCATACTCTTTTTTAAAAAAAATCTATTAATTATTGTAGTTTAGAACAACATTACATGGTCTTTACTACAAGCTGTTTTTTTTTAACTGATTCAGTAGGACCCCAGGTACTTTTTTGCAGAGGAACTTCTCTAAAAGAAAACAAATTACCACTTTTTCCAGGCAAATATCTTAGTTCTTTCTAAATCCCAAACATTACGTAAAAGATGCTTGCCAAGAGTATGATTGGGTTTTGATCAAAGGTCTTATTGAAACACATACTTTCCTAATTGCATCCTTTCCCAAAACTTCTTACAATAAAAAGTGACAACATAACTAATGAAGGGAGAAAGTCAGGCTCTACATAACATGTTCGGTTTGCTTTACCTGGTGTGTGTGTTTTCAGAATTTGTAAAAAAACAAAACAAAAAACCTACCACCACAACAATCCCTTGAAGCAAAGTTGTATGACGAATAAAGTGTTCCAGCCAAGTTATACATCTCTGCAAAGGGAGGTTTGAATGGCAAGTGCTGGGCAGGACGGAGCCCTCAGGGCAGCAGAGCCCCTGGAACAAAGAAGCATTCAGGAGTCTCCAGGCCACTGCACGCTCCAGTCTGTCACTAGCTAAACATGAGGCTGCTGGAGCTGTTAGTGGGGTTTGCCTGGAAAACTCAAAGGCATGGAAAGAAACACATTGAAGTGTGTCTGGCATCTGCCCATGCACTGCACTTCTGATAGACCAAATATTATTTTGGCACATGTATTATTTCATTAGCTAATAATGAGCTTTTACCATTCAGCAAAACTAAGACACTTCAAGCTCAGTGTATCATGCTCCCAATTTGGTTTTTGTTTGCTTTTTTCCTTTAACTTCACATTCTGTCTTAAAGCACCTAACCACGTCCTAACCATCAATGTCAAACAATCATCAAAAACCACAGTTTACTGTTTAAATTTGATAAGTCACTTTTTTAAAAAAAGGCAATCATTGCAATCATCTTGGAGGTGTGCAGAGGCCAGCTTCTCCTCTGCAGGTTGTAATCTTATTTTAGGGCCTAATTAGAGAAGATTCCTTTTTGATACTTTACTGGATTTCAAGGAATGAGTTACAGAGAATGTTCTCCCGGAAAAGCAGAAATAAAAATAGTGTAAGAATGGATTAATGTAACAGTTCTCAACATTTTTTATTCTCAGCTGCCCATTTTTAACTCCCTATATCATTTGTCAATTTAAATACCTAAAACAGAAGAAACATGCCCAATTAGCCTTTTTAAAAAAGGCTTAAAAATACAAGAAGACTACACATGTGTAAAAGTTTAACTCACTATGTCCCTCTGCTGCCATTTTTGGGTTTTTCTCAGCCTGCGTGTGTCCCTTGAACTGCCCTCACACCCCACCCTCACCCAGCACCCCTTCGTGGCAGGTGGAGACCCAGGTGCATGAGGTGATGCTGGGAAGAGAAAGAATCACTGCATCCAGGTGCCCTCAGGGCCGTGAGTTCTCCCAGCTCTGCACTTGACCACAGGGTGACTTACCTCACTGGGACTCAGTTTTCCCATTTCGAAGTAGGGTGCTGAAGAAGGCGTTAGGAATGGCCTAAGTTAAATTAAATCACCTTTGGCATCTAAGTCTGCCTTTTAAAACAGTTTCTATAATTACGTAAAGAATTACCCACTCTATACATAGAAACAATGAAATACTACTCAGCCATAAAAAAGAATGAAATAATGCCATTTGCAGCAACATGGATGGACCTAGAGATTATCATACTAAGTGAAGTAAATCAGAGAGAGAGACAAATATTATATGATATCACTTACATGTGGAATTTAAAATATGACACAAATGAACTTATCTACAAAACAGAAACAGACTCACAGACATAGAGAACAGACTTGTGGTTGCCAAGGGGGAGGGGGTTGGGGGAGGGATGGACGGGGAGTTTGGGGTTAGCAGATGCAAACTGTTATATATAGAATGGATAAGTAACAAGGTCCTACTGTAGAGCACAGGGAACTATATTCAATATCCTATGATAAACCATAATGGACAAGAATATTTTTTAAAAAAGTATAGGTACATATAACTGAATCACTTTGCTGTACAGTAGAAATTAACACAACATTGTAAATCAACTTATACTTCAATAAAAAATATTAAAATTGAAAAAATAAAAAAAAATTTTAAGGTTCTGAACTTTAAAAAAAAAATGACCCACTCATATTATTTTCAATTTGCTCCCTTTATTTTTGGTCTTGGGCCTGCGTCTTTAAAAATTCTTTTCCTTTCCTCTGGTTCCCTTCTCCTCCTGGTTGCTCAGCTGTATTCCTCTCTATCCCTATGTTCCCCCCCAAGCCTGGTTCACAGTTTCCTTCATCATTCTCCCAATTTTATTAAATACGACTGTGTCTTCACTCTTTCACCCTAGTAAAGTAATTTTGGAAAACACTGCTTGATTTTAAATGATTTATTCATTTGCTGTGTTATAAGTAGAAAATGCTAGTATTAAATCAATGTATCATAAGACATTCCTACTCAAGTTCAAAATGTTAGAATAATAGGACTTGTATTCAGCAACTACTGCAACTATTTGAAGGTATAAATCAGGCAGGACTTGTTTTGCTTTGTTTTAAAATATTTCAGGAAACTTACTTAGAATATTTCAAGAACATTACAGAAAGTTACAGAAAATAGCATAAAGTACTGACCATTGATCTTTGTCAAATCTGAATATTTTGCTATATTTTCTCCAAGTTTTTAAAAATAAAATGTTACAGGTACAGTTAAAACCTTCTATATGTTTTCCCCATCTCATTCCTCACCCTCTGCTTCCCATGTATACATTATACACTGAACGTTTTTTCCCTTACTTCTTTTTATAATTTTATTACATATGAATGTGTAACAAATAAAACACGTTACTGACATATGCTTTTAAATTTTATATTAATGATATCAGACCATCTTTCAGTGTTAACATTTACCCATGTTGACCCACTTAACTCAAGTTCATTCATTTTGATTGTTGTATAGCATCCTTTTATATGAATATACTACAGTTTATTGATCCACTTTACTATTAGTGGATATTTAGGTGTTTTCTAATTATTTGCTATTGCAAACAGTGTTACAGTAAATATTCTTGTACTCTTGGGCACATGTGTGAGAGTTGCTGGGGGTTACAAAGATGCACCTTTTCAACCTAAATATGTATTTCTCAATGGCTCTCAAAAGTGTGTGAGTTTCAGGGGACTTCCCTGGTGGTGGGTGCAGTGGTTAAGAATCTGCTTGCCAATGCAGGGGACACGGGTTTGAGCCCTGGTCCAGGAAGATCCCACGTGCCTCGGAGCAACTAAGCCCGTGTGTCACAACTACTGAGCCTGCACTCTAGAGCCCATGAGCCAAAGCTACTGAGCCTGTGTGCCACGACTACTGAATCCCGTGTGCCTAGAGCCCGTGCTCTGCAACAAGAGAAGCCACCGCAATGAGAAGCCCGCGCACCGCAACAAAGAGTAACCCCTGCTCGCAGCAACTAGAGAAAAGCCTGCGCACAGCAACAGACCCAACGCAGCCAAAAATAAATAAGTAAATAAATAAATTTAAAAAAAAAGATGTCTCCTCGGTTGTAAAAACGTGTGTGAGTTTCTCCTGGTCCACATCCATACCAGCTCTTGACATCATCAGATGTTTACATTTTTTCTGATCTGACGTATGGAAATGCAAGATCATTTTCGTTAGAATTTGCATTTCTCTGATTGCAAGTGAGTTGGATCATTTTTGTTTCATGTTAATTGAATTTCTTCTGTGACTTGCCTATTTTCATCCTTTACCCATTTTGCTTCCCTTTTCTCATTCCCAATATTTCTTCCTTGTGTTTTTCTCTTATTTTCAGATTAGTCTTGCCAGAAGCATGTCTATCTCATTAATAGTTTTAAAAAGTAACTTTTGGGGAATTCCTGGTGGTCCAGTAGTTAGGACTCGGCACTTTCACTGCCAGGGCCCGGGTTTGATTCCTGGTCAGGGAACAAAGACCCCACAAGCCAGGCCGCACAGCCAAAAAAATAAGTAAATACAAAATAAAATAAAAACGAACTTTTGTTTTTGTTGATCTAGTCTCCCTTTGTTTTCTGTCTTGTTAATCACTGCTCTTACCTTTATTTCCTTCATTCTATTTTCTTTGGGTTTACAGTGCTGTTCTCTTTATTACTTCTAAAGTTGATTCTAGCTCACTAATCTTTACTTTTTTTCCTTTTTTAATGTGACTATTTAAGGCCATAAATTTCTAAGAACTCCTTAGTCTTTGACCCACAAATGTTGATGTATATTATTTTTCAGTTACAAGAATTGTCTAGTTTATATTACTTCTTTCTTGACATGATAATTATTTGTGTTTTTATTAAGAAAAATTTCAAAGCATTATGTTCAGAGAGCACATCCTATGTATGATACTGATTATTTGATATGTGTTAGGATTTTTATTGTGCTCCTGTGTGATGTATTTTATATATGTTCCACGTATGCTTGGACAGATTGGATTTTATCTAATTATTTGTTGCAAGGTTCTTTTTTTTTTTTTTTTTTTTAATTAATTTATTTATTTATGGCTGTGTTGGTTCTTCGTTTCTGTGCGAGGGCTTCCTCCAGTTGCGGCGAGCGGGGGCCACTCTTCATCGCGGTGCGCGGGCCTCTCACTATCGCGGCCTCTCTTGTTGCGGAGCACAGGCTCCAGACGCGCAGGCTCAGTAGTTGTGGCTCACGGGCCCAGTTGCTCTGCGGCATGTGGGATTCTCCCAGACCAGGGCTCGAACCCGTGTCCCCTGCATTGGCAGGCAGAGTCTCAACCACTGCGCCACCAGGGAAGCCCTGCAAGGTTCTTTATATGTGCATTTGATTAAGGTTGATACATGTGTTTTTCAAGCATCTGTATCTTTTCTAATTTTTGTCTGCTTTCTATGTCAATTACTGAGAGAGGAATATTCATACCTCAACAATATGCTTGTTCGTGTTTCAGTTTCTCCTTGTACTTTGGACAATTTTGGCTTCGTATACACTGACGCTATGTTATTAGGTGCCTGCAAGTTTAGAGTTATTATATTTTTCTGGAAAATTGTTTCCTCTTATCATTGGATAGTTACCCTCTTTGTCCCTGATAATGCTTTTTGGCTTAATCATGGAGCTTTCTTTTGTTAGAATTTACCTAACATAGCTTTTCCCATCTTACTTTTTCACCCTTTTGGTGTCCTTACATTTTAAGTTTCCTGCTTATTGATGAGAGACAAACAGGTCGTCCCTGAGGCTCATTCCCTCCTACATTTGGTAGCTTAAGGAGAAAGTAGCTCAGCAGATTAACTCGATGGAAGGACAGGCTGATACCACATCCTAGTAGCGCCAGCTTCCTCTTCCTAATAAGTCCATTTCTTCCATCAAGAAGATCCCACTGTTTTGCTGTAAAATAGATGTTCCTTGCCTCTCCTTCCAACATCCTTAGAAATATGTAGAACAATAAAGGGGGGGGCCTCTTTTTGGATCCTGTGACACATCACAAAGTCCCCACTTGAGCACATTTCTCTGGGGGATAATGAGAGATGGGAAGATCGTGTGCCCTCTGTTGTTCTTGGCCTCTAAGTTTCCTCAACAAACAGCACTTTAATTTTCCATCACATGTAGCTAGTGGTATATATTAGTCTGCTCAGGCTGCCAGGACAAACACCATAGACTGGGTGGCTTAAACAACAGAAATTAATTTTCTCCTAGTTCTGGAGGTTGAAAGTCCATGATCAAGGCTCCAGATGACTTAGTTTGTGGTGAGAGCTCTCTTCCTGGCTTGCAGACAGATGTTTTCTCGCTGTGTCTTCACATGGCCTTTCCTTGGTGTGCACATGTGCACATGCGCGCACACACACACACACACACACACACAAACAGCAAGCTCCCCAACGTCTCTTTTTATAAGAACACTAATTCTATCAGATCAGGGCCCCACCCTTATGACCTCATTTAACCTTAATTCTTCCTTAAAGACCCCACCTCCAAATACAGCCATACAAAAGGCTTGAGAAAAACTCCAGTATAAGCAGTGAGAGGTAAGATAAATGATGTAAGGTTATTTTTATATTTCTTTAAATTTAGAGAATTTATCAGAAACATTTAGTCAAATATCTCCTAATAAATTTGGTATGAAAACATGCGCTAAGTCAACTATCACATGAAGCGTTAATCATTCTGTTATTACTCTAATGTTAGCCAAGAAGGGTTTCATCTTGCATAACATCTATAATAAAGAGCAAAGTAGATGAGGAGATCATCTTAATGCATTCTGTAACTCATTCCTTAAAATTAACTATCAATTATAATTGTTTTGCCTAAATTCTAAAATGTCTTTTAAAGGAAATTTGGAATTACTGCTCTTTTTAAAAAAATAAATTTATTTATTTATTTGTTTATTTTTGGCTGTGTTGGGTCTTCGTTGCTGTGCGAGGGCTTCCTCTAGTTGAGGCGAGCGGGGGCTACTCTTCATTGTGGTGCACAGGCTTCTCATTGCAGTGGCTCCTCTTTGTTGCAGAGCGAGGGCTTCAGTATCTGTGGCTCATGGGCTTAGTTGTTCCGCGCGCGGCATGTGGGATCTTCCTGGACCAGGGTTTGAACCCATGTCCCCTGCATTGGCAGGCAGATTCTTAACCACTGCGCCACCAGGGAAGTCCTTGAATTACTACTCTTATCCAATATTCAGAGAGGGAAATTTTGATGACAAATCAATAACATATTGCTTTAAATATTTTATAGAAGGTGTTTTAAATAAGATACTTGAAGTGATAATCATTTTTTCAATAATCAATTTCCAGTACTTGCATTTAGGTGCAACTTTGCCTACCAAAAACCTTGAAAGAGCCAACGTACATCTACATTAGCAATAAAAACTGTCATAAGTCCTTTAGGTGGTGCTTGGGTGAAATCAACTTCTAAATACTCAGCTACAGTGACATGGCAGGGTTTCTTAATCAGAACTGTTTTGGTTTTGAGCAATAGAAATCTACTCAAGCCATCTGGAAAATATACTATATAAATGGTTTATTATAAGTAATTAGGTTATCACAAGGAGCCTCAAGAATGGGGCAACGTGAAGAATTAGACAACTAAATAAGAAAACCAAATTAGAAAACTAAGCCTCTGCACTCTTACTTGGGGACTCTGTGGCTTCCCGTGTTCATCACATTTCTCTCTTTCTCTCTGCAGACCTCTTTCCCTGTGTTCATAGTCAAACATTTGCCCCCATTCGCTCTCAAGTATAATCATAACGTAAACCTGAAAATGTATGAAAGGACTCTCTAATTTCAGGTAGCCATATCTAACAACCAGGCTCAAGGCTCAGGAGTAAAGGTGATTTTTTCAACAATTATCTAAAAAGTTTAGAATTCTTATTTTCATTCACCAAACTCAGGAAGGAAACTATTAATTTTTGAGTTGGTTTATCGCTGGAGTTTCATGAGATTAAATGCAAGTCTGAGGGATGTGATGGTTTCTTTTTCCAAACCACCATATTTGGAAATATAAGACATGCTCCAATTTTACAAAGAAATCTTTCATTGGGAAAATTAAATACTTGTCATCACACATGTATTGATCCTGCCTTGTTCTCCGTCCCTTCTTCCCGGGACCCCTTCATCAGTCCCCGGCCTCTGGCCCCCGTTGCTCTTTGCCTGTGTCCCAGGTAGGACTGCTCACTCTTAACTGTCCCTCCTGAGATACTAGCTGAGGTCAGAGCCCGGGCTTTCCACCACCAGGGACAAAGATCACGTGTCAGACATGTTGCTTTCAACACTCCAAATTAGTTTTAAACAAGTGAGGGGAAGATGAAGGTTTGGCTGACTTATCTGTGGAATAGGCAAATTCAGATCCAGGTGATGACAGATAATCTAGACAATTCCATTTCTGGACTTGTTTTCCTGCATTAGCCAGACAATTAACTCGGCAATTAAAACTCACCAGATAATCTCATCATCTTTCATTTGGCAGTTTCTCGAGACAAAGCATGGCTACTTGCTTCATTGGGAGCAAATGCTGATTTTGTACTTAACCTGCCCTGTGCCGTCATAGGGCACAGAAGACTCCTGCTGACTAACAGAGAAAGAATTGGAAAATGGGAGTTAGGTACAAGTTTCAACCTTTAGAGAATGAGGAGCCTTTGGGTTAAGGCTCTCCTTACATCGTTTAAATCTTTGAAATGAATCATGACTGATTCATGGCCCAGCTATTTTATTTTATTTATTTATTTATTTACTTTACTTTCTTTATTTAGTTATTTATGGCTGTGTTGGGTCTTCGTTGCTGCGCGCGGGCTTTCTCTAGTTGCGGGGAGCAGGGGCTACTCTTCGTTGCGGTGTGCGGGCTTCTCATTGTGGTGGTTTCTCTTGTTGCAGAGCACGGGCTCTAGGCGCGTGGGCTTCAGTCGTTGTGGCTCGCAGGCTCAGTAGTTGTGGTGCATGGGCTTAGTTTCTCCGCAGCATGTGGGATCTTCCCAGACTAGGGCTCAAACCCATGTCCCCTGCATTGGCAGGTGGATTCTTAACCACTGCGCCACCAGGGAAGCCCCCAGCTATTTTATGTCTAAAGGACTGACATCTTGATTTTTAAATTGACAACAGTAAAAAGTGAAAGTCTTTCTTTGAGAAACTGGTATCCTTTCAGATCATTTCTGTATCTCTCCAGAAATGATGTTGCAAAAGGCTAATGATATATAATCAGATTTACAGAGCAAATCAGTTCACATCATTTCATTGGTTCTACTAATATGCTTACTGGTTATGCAGAGGAAAATATATTGTTGTTCCCATCTCAGAAATAGAGAAAGTGGCACAAAGCCCTTTTAGAGTCCTGGCCCACAGATCGCTGGCAAAACAGGGAGTGAGCCGGTGGAGGCCTGCCTCCCATGTTTTGAAGTGCTATCTTTTTTCCTATTTCCTGGCTCTTCTGTGTTGAAACGCTTCATGCCTTTAGTTGGGAAATGCCTTCATTAGAAATACAGTTTAGTCATTCTGGCCTTTTGGAAGTGGTTGTAAAATGACTGATCCTCGTGTTTTGGTTTGTGTTGGGATGTTTCAGAGCTGGGCGGTCCAGAAGATAATTTAGGGGCAATAAGGGCTAGCAGAAAGCTCCCAGGAGGTGGGAAAGCACTGAATTATCAGCACCATTAACACCACCAACGAACACTCCCGAGAATCTACTGCAGGCTAAGTCTGGAGGCATAAGACCAAAACAGACAAACAAATAATCATGACGTAAACACTGCCCTCACGAAGTTTCTAATGAGGTGTGGGGCATAAATGTAAACGTAGATGACAACGTAAAGTAATAAGGCTACGTGTACGGTGAGCACAGTTTTCAAATGAAATTTGGGTGATGTGGACTAAGGGTACTTATGGGGGTGGAACCTCTTATTTTACTGCCAATCAGCAGATGGAGCTCAGAAGAAGGGGTGATTCTTAAGCACCTGGGCTGGTTGGTTAGACCTTGTGGAGGAGGCGTGGCTTGAAGGGAAGCCTTCAAAGAACATTGGAGCATAGACAGGCAGAAAGGAGGTAAGGAAGGCATAACAACAAAACAGGAGATGGCATGGGTGTGGGACTTCCGCGTACTGTTAGTTGGAATAGAGGGAATAAGTCATTAAGAAATAAACTCGGGGGCTTCCCTGGTGGTGCAGTGGTTAAGAATCCACCTGCCAAGGCATGGGACACAGGTTCGAGCCCCGGTCCGGGAAGATCCCACATGCCGCGGGGCAACTAAGCCCGTGCACCACAACTACTGAGCCTGCGCTCTAGAGCCTGTGAGCCACAACTACTGAGCCCATGCGCCACAACTACTGAAGCCCATGTGCCTAGAGCCCGTGCTCTGCAATGAGAAGCCCACGCACCACAACGAAGAGTGGCCCCCGCTCACCACAACTAGAGAAAGCCCGCGCGCAGCAAGGAAGACCCAATGCAGCCATAAATAAACAAATAAAACAACTAAATTTAAAAGAAAGAAACTTGAAGAGCACGTAAGGGCCAGGTGGTAGAGGGCTTTGAATGCCAGCTAAGGACATATGAGTTTACAGGTAGCGTATGGGCTGAACTTGGGTGGATGCAATTAGGAAGTGATTTTACTTACCACCACTTGCTGAAAACATACTCCAAATAGGATTTCTCTTCTTCACCCCTTGAGTGACTATTTGAGCAAGGTCCAGAGTTTTCAGGGCAAACTTAGGGCTTTGACTAAATATAAACAAACATGCCAGTCCCTCATCCGGTCAGAGCTCCTCTCTTGCCCTCCGCTCAGGCCAGACCTCTGGTTTGGGAGCCAGCAACGGGTGGGCGTCTGGTCTGTCCCTGCTCTATATCCGCCCCCCACCACGGCTCTTGGCTTCTTTAGGGTTGGAGACAGTGGCGGGTAAGGGATTAGAGGGAAAGTGGCAAAGTCTATTTCTCACATCTGGTGATGTTTGTAATTCTCGTTTGGCCACCTAATGTGTGGCGGGCATCCAAACGCTGGCTCTTTCACACAGCATGTAGCGAGGTCTTTGGAAGTCCCACCGGCTGTCCTGTTACAGCACTGTTCCTGGCCTTTATCACCTCCATCCCCTGGTGGATCACCCACAGTGTCCCTCTGTAGGGAATCTAGGCAGATGGTTCTCTTGGATGGGGTTCTTCCAAGATCATCCTTTCCCAGCTACTCGCCGTGGTACTCACTTTGTCCACTGGAAACATTGCACATCCTTGCTCCAGAATTGGACGATGCTCCCCGGAACAGCAGACTATTCCCACTGCTGCCTTTTCTTCCTGCCCTGACACCATGGGCAACTCCAGCTCAGCTCCCCACCCGATGAATTTTCCAGGGGAGAGTTAGGCACTAGTCCCTACCTTCATCCTGTATGACCCAATTTCCTGGGGACATTTTCTCCCCCAAATGTTATGTTTCCACATTAGTAGCAAAACATCCGGCTGGAAAGTGAGATTCCAATCTCCCCTCTTGTAGATAGCGCCAATCTCTATAAATGGGTCAATTGGGATCCCTTCTTTTGGTTTGGAGGTGGGAGGGGAAGCAAAACTACAAGACTTTCTACTCACATTTGAGTTCCCTTACTACCAAGAATCTCACTGATGAATCTCTTCTGTTATAAAGGTTGGAAATGGGGGATGGTATTGATTATTGATGGATCCATTTGGTCACCTCTTAGTTAGTCCTGCAGGGATGTGTCTAGTCTCTTTCTTAAATATGGGTACATTGTCACCCGTTGTCCAAGCCTTGAGGCTTTCACTGAAGTACTGAGACAAAATCTCCTCCCACATCCTGTGACATGGGAAGTGGGAGTCCAAGGAGGAGGAAGACATGAGGAAAGGGAACACATTTAAATTTTCTTCATTACGATTTGCCTAGGACTCTAGTGATCTGTCTGTGAGCTTCTGCAAACCGTCCTAAATGATACCATTGGCTTGTTGGCTTGTTGGGCTGTGGCTGCCTGAACTGAACTTGAGTGAGCTCTCACAGGCCCTAAAGATTGCAGTTTTGTCTCTTTGCCTCATTGGTATCATATGTCCAGCCACGCGAGTCCATCTACCTCTTTCCTGCTTCCCATTAAGAATCGTTCTGATGCTTTATTTTCGAGCAGTTGCTAGCTAATATTCTTTCAAGCTGAGCTTAAAGGAATATTTATGCACCTAAATGTGGGTATTATTTTCTCTCCCAAGTTATGTTCCTTAAAGTAAATCCGTTTTCAGCCACGAATGCCTGCATCCCATCTCCAAAATGAGTTTTCAGTACATTCCTCTTTGATGTGTGCTCTCCACGCAGATTATGGCATGCATTTGAGGTGTCGTGTGGGAAAACTTGGGGTTTATGATTTTTTAATTTTTAAAAATGTTTTGAACGTTATAGCAGTAGCCCATGCTTCTAATAACAAGTGCAACAACATGGAACGAACATATATAAAAGACGAAGCTAATTGTCTCCTCTTTTTCTACCTCTGCCCCAATGCCATCCATTCACTGCTGCTACCCTGAGATAACCAACGTCAGTATTTTGTTAACACATATACAAATATATATTTAGATATGCTGGGGGTTTATCTGTTATCATACTTTATACAGTTCCAGATTTTCCAAGATTCAGTACTGAATCCCAACTTTCTTTTAAGTACTCTCAGCCCATGCAGCCCAAATTACTTTTTTTTAATCTGACAGTTTATCATAGATTTCTCTGCAAGTTAGTAGATCTATGTCTATAACAATGTTTTCTAATTTCTTCATACATAATCTCCCTCACACACGTTATTTTACATAGAAGAGTTTATTCCGTGTATACTAGAGTACGTTCACTTTGCTTAGTCTTTCCATATTATTTATTTATCTGCATCCTCTCCTTCTCTCCTCTCCTGCTCCCCTATCCCTCTGACCACCCCTTTCTCCTCCAGGGAATTTGTGCAAACAAGATGATGCATATTTTTCTGTGTTTTTCTCCAGACATATAACTATACATAGATATGTAGATTTTAAACCATTATTTGCTTTGCAGAAGTGAAATTATATTATATACTCTGCTCTCATACTTTAGTTTTCTCTTGCAATAATGTCTCATCCAAATCCCTTTATGTCAACTGGCAGAATGCTAAGGCATTCTTCTTCATGGCTGCATAATATTTCACAGTGTGAATGAATGTAACATATTCAGCCATTCCTCTCTCAGTGGACATGCACTTTGTTTCAAATCTTTTTCACTATGAATGACCGCATGCAGGATCTTCATTGAGGCATGCAGGAGCTTTTGTTGTGGCACACGGGCTTCTCTCTAATTTTGGCATGCAGGTTTTCTCTTCTCTAGTTGTGGTGCGCCGGTTCCAGAGTAGGTGGGCTCTGTAGTTTGTGGCACACGGGCTCTAGTTGGGGTGCACGAGCTCAGTAGTTGTGGCACGTGGGCTTAGCTGCCCCACGGCGTGTGGGATCTTAGTTCCCTGACCAGGGATTGAACCCACGTCCCCTGCATTGTAAGGCGAATTCTTTACCACTGGACCACTAGGGAAGTCCCCTATTTCTGAGTTCTTTATTCTAAACCATTGAACTACGTGTCTTTCCCTCTTCCAAATCCACACTCTCTTAGTCACTGTAGCTAGATTACAAGCCTTACTATCAGGTAGAGTGATTCCTCCCCTTTTATTCTTCTTTGTCAAGATAGTTTAGCTATTCTAGGACCTGTTCCATATAAATTTTAGCATAAGCTTGCCTATGTCTTAAAAAATCTTTGCTGGGATTTTGATAGGAACTGCATTGAAGCTACAGGTTGATTTGGGGAGAATTGACATCTTTACTCTTTGGTCTCCCAGTCCATGAACACAGAATGTCACTTTATTTATTTAGGTCTTCTTTTATTTCATCAACATTTTACAATTTTCAGTGTACAGATCATCTACATGTTTTGTTAAATATATACCTAAGTATTTCATTTTCTTTGGGGTGATTGTAAATGGTATTGTGTTTTAAATTTCTTTTCCACATGTTCATTGTTAGTATGTGGAGATACCCTGGGTTTTGTGTGTTGATCTCTTATCCTATGATCCTGCTGAACTCAGTTCTAGGGTTTGTTTGTTTGTTGCAGATTCCTTGGGATTTTCTATGTACACAATCGTGTTATCTGCAAATAGGGATAATTTTATTTCTTCCATTCCAGATGATATGCTTTTTATTTTATTCTTGCCCTAGAGCAGCGACTAGACTTTCCAGTACTACGTTGAATAATAAAATAGTAATAAAAGGGGACATCCTTGTCTTGTTCCCAATATTAAGGAGAAAGCATTTGGTCTTTCACCATTAAGTGACATTTTAGCCATAGGATTTTGTAGATTCTTTGTGAAGATGAGGTAATTCCTCTCTATTCCTATCTTGTTGTTGTTGTTTTTTTTAATCTTGAATGGGTGTTGGATTTTGTCAAATGCCTTTTCTTTGTTAATTGATATGATCATTATGATCTTATGATTTTTCTTCTTTAGTCTGTTGATATAGTGATTACATTGATGGATTTTCAAATGTTGAACCAGCCTCACATACCCAGAGTAAATCCCACTTGGTCATGGTGGATATTTTTTTAAAAATACTATGTTGGAATCAATTTGCTAATATTTTGTCAGAATTTTTGTATCTAAGTTCAAGAGAGATACTTGTCTGCAGTTTTCTTTTGTTTTACTGTCTTTGTCTGATTTTATATCAAAGTAATACTGGCCTCCTAACACATGAGTCAGGAAATATTCCTTCTGTTTCTATTTTCTCGAAAAGACTAGGTAAAACTGGTATTAATTCTTCTTTAAATGTTTGATGATCTCTCCAGTGAAGACATCTGGGACTGGATTTCTTTTAAGGAATTTTAAATTACAAAATCAGTTTTTTAATGGCTGTAGAATGATTTAGTTTCTCTATTTCATCTTGATTGAATTTTGGTAGTTGGTGGTTTTTAAGAAATTTGTCCATTTCTTTTAAGTTGTCAAACTTATGAACGTAAAGCTGCTCATGGGATTCCTTGAAGGATTTAAAGTAGCATCCCTGATATTCTGTTTTGTGTCAGCTCTCTTTACTTTTGTCAGTCTTGCTAGAGATGATCAACTTAGTGATTTTTTTTTTTTTTAAGAACGAGCTTTTTTTTCATTGATTTTCTATGTTTTTCTATTTCCAATTTCATTAATTTTTATTCTTTTTTTTTTTTTTAAGTCTCCTTCTACTTGCTGCGGCCTTATTTTGTTTCTCTCCTTTTAGTTTCTTGAGGTAGGCACTTAGATGACTGGTTTAAGACCTTTACTTGCTTCTAATGTGAGTGTTTGATGCTATAAATTTCCTTCTCAGCACTGCTTTAGCTGTATCACACATATTTTGATATGTTGTATCTTTACTTTCCATTATTTATATTTTTAAAAAATTTCCATTGAGACTTTCTCTTTGACCCATGGGTTCTTTAGAATCATGTTGCTTCATTTCCCCATGTGCAGAGGAACTAAGACCTCTGGCCAACAGCCATCCAACTTGCTGGTCGTATGAGTGACCCATCTTGGGTGCAGATTCTGCAGCCCCAGGTAAGTCTTTAAGTGACTGTAGCCCTGGCCCACACCATGAGTTCATCTTTGTAGCCTCCTAGCTAAGCCACTCTTGATCCACAAAAACTGTGGGAGATGATTAGTATTGCTTCAAGCCCCTAAGTTCTGGGGTAATTTGTTATCTATCATGGATAATTAATACAATATAAGCTCTGTTCAGATTAATTTGTTATTTTAGCTCACTTTCTCAAGTTTTTTCCTCAACTGGTGGTTTGTCTACGATATATTCTCTGAATCCTTGTATATTTACAAGTATCTTTCATTCAAACTGATGGGTAAGTGATAATTCATCTGGGTATAGAATTCTTGGATTTCAATCCTTTTCTCTTAGCACTTTGCAAAGTTTGCTCCACTGTCTTTTAACCTCCAGAACTGAAGATAAATCACACGCCTGTCTGATTCTCTTTCTTTATAGTTTGCTCATTTATTTTTCTGGAAACTCATAAGATTTTATCTTTATGTTGAAGTTCAAAAATTTTACTCATATATGCCTAGATATGGTTCTCATTAATTATGCCTGGAACTTAGCCGTTTGAAGCTGCAGACTCTGGTGTTTCTTCAACGCAAAAATATTTTCTTCTATTTTTATCTCTTCTCCACCTGCTCCTTGCCCTCCTTCTAGAATCTATCCTCCAAGGTCCATCTTCCAAATCTCTTATCTTTATGTTTTTGTTTGTTTATGCAATTTCTATCTCTTTGTACTTTTGCTCTGTCATTTGAGATTTTATTCCATTGAATTTTCCAGGCCTCTAATTTGAGTCTCAGCAATGGCCTTCATTTTATTAAAATTTTAGTCAGAAAATAAAGGTTTGATTTATCTAGAGAGCCTCTTTTATGCTGCACATAGATCTCCTTCGTGTTATTAGTTTTTTCTTACTGTTTTTCTTACAAGTTGTTGTCTGTCTCTTCCAGCGGCTCTATTTCTTAAGGGACTTTATCTGATAGTTTCATTTGCTCCTTCTCTTTCTGGTTGTGGAATTCCTGGGAGAAGCTTAAGTATCAGTGGTCTAGGGAGGATGGAAGGACAATGGTCTCTGATTGTCTGATGGCATAGCAGCAGACAGGTCCTCAGGAAGGAAACCCTTTTGCTCCCTGATCTCCTTTAATTCTCCTGGCCTCGGTTTGGTTCTTCTCCAGCTCTTTGGGGTCAACAAGAATATACCCATGTACAAGGGGCAGAAATCAACCTGCTGGCAGGCCAACTATCATGGCACAATCAGGGGGTCTGTCTACTAGACATCACTGTTTTTAGTTCTTCACATCAGTTCTATCCTACCCTGCCCCCCAACCCCCGCCCTGCCCAGAGTGAAGAAGGCATCACACAGGTCTGTGATTCCCACCCCTCTTGCCTACTGAGTGGCCCCAGCAGAAGGAGTTGGAATGCAGTTGGAGTTGGAAGCAGAGGGAACGTGAGAGACAGTAAGCTGCAATCTTCCCCTTGCGTAAATTTGAAATTAATTATTTTTTCACATTCATTCAGATCATCTTTCATGTTAATTGGATAGTGCACTTTTGTGAGTCATCTAAATATAAAAACATACTTGGAACTAAAATTCCAAGAACATTTTATAGACTCCTTACAGAACTCCAGCCAACCAAATGATTTCTGTTCAGACTCTCCAATGTGAATGTTTATATGTAGACATCAAGCATGAGAAATGTCAGACCTGGCATAAAAACGGAACAAACGGCAGAATCTATGGTTTTAGAAAGGAACGGTTATTTGATCTCTGTGCAAACCTCAGCATATTTCTCCTCTCTCTTTTTTTTATCCTCTGGAAAGCTATAATTTGAATTTAAGAGCAGTAGTTAGGAGCAAAATGCTAATCAAAATCAGAAAACCATACATTAAGCCCTCTCATGAGTGAGGCACTATGTAAAGCAGAACCCAGCACCCGTTTCTGAAGACTCGAAGCACTTTTTCCGACCCCAGCATCAGCCCCTCACTGTCCCAAATTTCTTCTTGCTGATCCCAGGATTTCCCCAGATGGCTCCCTTTCTTGGCTACGAACAGTCCGGTTTCTCTTCCAGAAATCCCCTTCTCCAAGGTTAGCCTCAAAGGGGGCTACTCCTGCCATTTTTGAAGCCAGACACGAGCCTTTTCATTTGAAGGGCTTTCACTGCTCCACGTTATTGAGAAACAGGGAATTAAAAGTAAACAAATGTTGGAAAAGCTACAGAAGTTTAAGAACTTACCAAAAGTTATCTTAAATACGTGTCCTTAGGCCGCAGTAAAATGTAGCTGAGGCTGGGATGCCTCATCCAGCGTCTTTCTTTGGTTGCTCACATAGAGAGTTGTAAGCGCCAGCCTTGCGGGGCTTCCCCCTTCTGTTTCTATCACTCTTATTCCTCTGGCTACAGCTCAGGGAGACTTCCTCTCCCAGGCCCCCACCCTGAGCCCCTCTCCTTTTCTATCAGGTTCGGATATTCTGATGATCTTATTGGAGTAGAACTTTGGGTGCCCTAGTAATTCAACCAAATGCCTACCGGCATTTGAAGTGGGTCATTTATATCCCCAGAGCAGTTCTGTGTCTATAACCTTCATACAGGACATGTCACTAAATTATTCTTTAACAAGTATCACAGATGGAGGGAATTATAAAGCAATTATGAAGTCAGTGTCCTTAGTTTTCAGTAACAATCAGGCTCACGTGTAAGTAAGTCACAGCTCCAAATCTAAGTGGGGTAATGTAAGTTGGAGAAGAGGTTCAAAGCAAATTCAAATGATTAAGGACTTCCCTGGTGGTGCAGTGGTTAAGAATCCATCTGCCAAGGTAGGGGGCACGGGTTCGAGCCCTGGTCCGGGAAGATCCCACATGCCACGGAGCAACTAAGCCCATGTGCCACAACTACTGAGCCTGCGCTCTAGAGCCCGTGAGCCACAACTACTGAGCCTGCGTGCCACAACTACTGAAGCCCACACGCCACAACTACTGAAGCCCACATGCCACAACTACTGAAGTCCACGCGCCTAGAGCCTGTGCTCCGCAACAAGAAAAGCCACCACAATGAGAAGCCCGCGCACCACAACAAAGAGTAGCCCGTGCTTGCCACAACTAGAGAAAGCCCAGGCACAGCAATGAAGACCCAATGCAGCCAAAAATAAATAAATATATTTTTAAAAATTAGAAAGAAAATTCAAATGATTACTAAAGGTCTGGAAAATAAGAATATACTAAGAAGATATATAGTTTATCAACCTTGGTACTATTAACACTGGAGGATAATTCTTTGGAGGGCTGTGTGCATGTGTGTCCGTGTGTGTCCGTGTGTGTCTCTGTGTGTGTGTGTGTGTGTGTGTGTGTGTGTAGAACCATCCTGTGCACTGTAGGGTGTTTAGGGCATCCCTGTCCTCTACCCACTAGAGGCCAGTAGCATTTGCCCTCCAGTTGTGACAAACAAAAAAGTCTGCAGACATTGCCAAATGTCCCCTGGGGATAAAATCACCCCGGTTGAGAATGACTGGGTTAAAGGAGTTAAGATATTCAGCACAGGGGGAGAGATAAATTAGGAGTTTGGGATTAACATGTATATATAGAATAGATAAACAACAAGGACCTACTGTATAGCACAGGGAACTATATTCAATATCTTATAATAACCTATAACGGAAAAGAATCTGAAAAAGACTATATATGTATATATACAATTGAATATATATACAATTGGCAATATATATATATATATACATCTATATATAAAATGGAATCACTTTGCTGCATACCTGAAACCAACATAACATTGTAAATTAACTCTACTTCCATTTAAAAATGGTTTTTAAAAAAGAAATCATAAAAAAGATATTCAGCACAAAGCAGAGCTTTTAATACAGGGTTCAAATACACGAAGGGGCCTCACACTGATGACAGTCAGCTTTCTAATTCCACTGAGGACAGAGGAATTTCAACCCAACGGATTTGGATAAAACATAGTTGATTAACTTCTTGTGAGGCTTGTTACGTAACTACATGGGTTACTAAAAAGGACTGGAATTCCCTCCTCTGCCCATCTTTTTTTTTAAATTAATTAATTAATTTATTTATTTTGGCTGCGTTGGGTCTTAGTTGCTGCGCGCGGGCTTTCTCTAGTTGCGGTGAGCGGGGGCCACTCTTCGTTGCAGTACAAGGGCTTCTCTTTGCAGTGGCTTCTCTTGTTGGGGAACACGGGCTCTAGGCACGAGGGATTCAGTAGTTGTGGTGCGTGGGCTCAGTAGTTGTGGCTCGCGGGCTGTAGAGCACAGGCTCAGTAGTTGTGGCGCCCAGGCTTAGTTGCTCCGTGGCATGTGGGATCTTCCTGGACCAGGGATCGAACCTGTGTCCCCTGCACTGGCAGGTGGATTCTTAACCGCTGTGCCACCAGGGAAGTCCCTGCCCATCTTTAAGATGAGATAAGCCCTTTGTTTCTAAGGTAACTCTGATGCGGTCGTTCGTTAGAGGAGAAGATGTGATAGAACACCTTTCTGTTCCCCTCTGCCCGCGTCCCTTGATCTGGCACAAGGCAGGAGCCTTGCGGGGTTCGCGTACCTGCTACCAGCACCACCCTGTCGATCAAATGGGCCTTTGCCAAACAGACAATGTGAAGTATGAGTGTTGTTATTATTTTTACCTTATTAGGAAGAATAGAGGAATCCATAAAAGTGTCCTTCAGTGTTTTCTTTTGAAGATACATCTTAAAGGACTTGGAAGAAGTCTATCAGTTCTAAGTTCCATTGGGTATTATCTTACCCTGAATTATTTATTCACTGTAAGTGGTAAGAAGAAGTATTGTTGGCGTCTTTTAAGAACCACAGGGTGAGAACAAGAGGTCTGTGTAAAAGGAGAGTTTGACTTCCTAGAAAAGAAGCTGTTAGAAAGAGGAAGAAATGGCTTGATGCCTTTTAAACTTATTTATATTCCCACCTCGTTCCAGAAAGACTTAGGCTGAATTCTTGATAATGACGGAATTTTTAAGCTCTTAAATCTACAGTAATATTCGTTACTGAGCATGTGTGACAAAGAATTCTTGCAGCCTGTGATCAGACTAGGGCTTCAGATTCTGGCAGGACAGTGTAGAACAACGACGCTTTGTATATCTCTGCTATATAATAGCTCATTCATGCAAATAGATGAACTAATCAGATATTTTACTTGGTTTTTAATTATCTTATTTAATTAATTATTTTAATTGTTTATTGTGTAATTGTCCATTTAGGAGAGTTAGGAATAATCTCAAATGTATCAGTTAGGATTTTTTTCTATTGCAAGTTACAGAAAACCCACTACAAACTGGTGTAAGGAGGAAACCAAAACAGGGATGGAGAAGAGGATTTCCCGGATCTCGTGGCTAAGAAGCCCCAGCGGAGAGCAGACGCGAAACGTGGCTGGATCCTGGGCTAAAAAAAAAGTTCTTTTATTGTCATGCTCAACATGGCGAGATGGCAGCAGAATGAAAGGAACCTGCTTTTCTAGTAGCTGGAATGAGCCACGTGCCAATCCTGACCCAGTCACGCTTGTCTAGGGACTGTGGGGTTCTGAGAGGTTTGGCTAGGTCACAAGTCACCCCCAGACTCCCCCTCAACCAGACGGGCCGAGAGGAAGACTAGACTCCCAAACAAAACCTGGAATTGTGACTGGAGGTGGACCGAACAGGTGTTAGTCAGCCAAGAACAAATGTCTTTCACACACGTTCCTTGTATTTGAATATTTCAGTGAAACTCTCAGTTTAGGACAGTTACGCTGCAGTTTGTGATTCCTGCTCATCTGGTGTGAAACTCCTCCGATTCAAGCTTTGTTCAGCAAAGTGGAGTCACAACGGCCAGTGTCAACTGCCAGGCTAGTTGTTCTAAGGCGTCGGGTGCAGGACTGTGAACGCGTCCCTATGGTGAGTTAAGAGTGTTCCTCTAGATGAGGACTTTGTTTTTTGTTTGTTTGTTTAATTTTTATTGTGTATTGAAGCATAGGTGATTAACAATGTTGTGTTAGTAAGACAAATATATGATATCGATATGCGGAATCTAAAAAGAAAAATGCTACAAATGAACTTATTTACAACACAGGAACAGACTTAGAGAATGAATTTAAGGACTTGCCTTGTAACGTCATGGAAACCGTCACTGGCACAGAGTTAACTTCTGGAGACGAGAGGCCCTGGGGCAGCACCTGCCCACCTCCAGGCAGACCCCCCAGAGTCAGACACCGAAGGCTCTCGGCTGGAGGACCCGACCTGACACCGCTGAACGTCCAGGCGCTGCCCGAGGCCCTGTCCCAGCCGAGGGCGAGTCCCGCTCACAGGTGTCCTGAAACCATCACCAACCAGGGACGCTGCTGGTGCTGAGCCGCCTCCTTCCGGACTTCTCCTTGGCGAGGTCAGTACCCCTTCTCTGTTTTCCCTCCTCTTACTAAGCTGTGCTGTGTGCTCATCATGTGCACTAAATCCTATGATTCCTGAACTGAATACTGGCTCCGTTCTGTGTGTCTCCACTCCCGTGATCCTTATGCAGCCTCACCGCTGCACCTGGTGACAAAACCAGGACACGCTGTCATTATGCTACGTGGTCGCATAGCTTCTATTTAATATTTATTTATTTATTTATTTATTTATTTTTGGCTGTGTTGGGTCTTTGTTTCTGTGCGAGGGCTTTCTCCAGTTGTGGCGAGCGGGAGCCACTCTTCGTCGCAGTGCGCGGGCCTCTCACTGTCGCGGCCTCTCTTGTTGCAGAGCACAGGCTCCAGATGCGCAGGCTCAGTAGTTGTGGCTCACGGGCCCAGCTGCTCCGCGGCATGTGGGATCTTCCCAGACCAGGGCTCGAACCCGTGTCCCCTGCATTGGCAGGCAGATTCTTAACCACTGCGCCACCAGGGAAGCCCCATAGCTTCTATTTAGAGTTATCGTGGCAGAGATGCCAAGAGCCCCCCACGGTGCCTTCTTCCCTCCTTCCAGAGTAGGGAAAGTTTTACCCCGGCACCTGGGTCCCCAGACACACACTACCTCTCCCAGCTCCCTGACAGCAGGTGCAGCCACGTGGCAACGCTCCAGCCAGTGAGATGTGAGTACAAGTGATGTGTACAGTTGCTAGGTCTTGTCCTAAAAGTGAGTGTGGGTTAGGCTACTCTTTTCTAATAATATACATACATATTTTAATATAATATACATGTAATTTATTATATATAATTTATACTTCATTATTTATTATATTTTTAAAAATATGTACACCTGTATTTACCAACATTTCAAAGAGCAAGCAATGTTTACCCTGGGGAAGAGAAAACTTAAGACAGTGGTTTTAAAACCATTTTTAGGGACTTCCCTGGTGGTCCAGTGGTTAAGACTTCGCCTTCCAACGCAGGGGCTGTGGGTTCGATCCCACACCCCCTGCACTGGGGGAGCTAAGCTCCCGCATGCCTTGTGGCCAAAAACCCAAAACATAAAACAGAAGCAATATTGTAACAAATTCAATAAAGACTTTAAAAATGGTCCACGTCAAAACCAAAAACTCTTTAAAAAAATAAAAATAAAATAAAACCGTTTTTAAAGATTTTAGCATATGTTCTTGCTTTCTAACCACTGAAATAAATTTTTCACCTCAACAGAGCATCACGGCATCTCAGGAAAAGCCCCCAACTACTAGCCTTGGCTGCTCCAAGAAGCTGATATTGTCCAACAGGATGGCTGTCCCCTCACTTTCCCTAGACTCCAGGTAGGAATCACTGACTCGGGGTGGGGAGGAGAACACCGTCTCTAAGATTTGAAGTGCTGTCCTGGGAAATGGGGCAGACTGGTTCCTGGTGAAACGACAGTGAAGCTTCATAAAATGTGGCTGAGATTTCCTGCCATTGGAGGTGTTTATAGAGAGTGGATGGTTACCTACCAGGGATGCCGTCGAAGGACCTCACACCTTGCCTTTCCACCTCCACTTGGACTTCACCTTAATTTGAAAAGTGACCCCATGGCGTATGGCCCTGGGAGACCAGGAGACAGTCTGGCTGCTTTGGGGTCAAAACTGCACCAAAGGGCTTCACTGGTTGGTTTGAAATATTTGGTCTTCTAAACTCTCGTTCATTCCTATTAAGACATACAGAAAAAAAAATTCCAAAGACAAAACAAACAAGAAATCAGAAGATCACCATCTTCGCCAGGCCTGTTCCATCCCCCTTGACCAGCGTATCACTTGCAATCGACTCTGAAGAATCAAATGTGTAAGGACCAGGGAGCTCAGTACACTCATGAAGTCGGTGATATTTGATTTCTGAGTTTTCCCTTTTTTTTTGTACGATCGCCCCATTTCCAGGGACTTTTAGAAAAATCATCACCTTCAAGCTGTAGATGTTTCGCTGACGCCCGCCCTTGGGAAACAAGCTCATGAACTCAGCAAAGCCTGAGAATCTGTGACTGATGAGGTTTAATGTGCTGACTTGTAAAGGGTGTGAGCTCTGGACAAGACAGTTGAACTAAAAGGTACACCTCTTTAATTACAGGATTTACGCCAAAAAAAGTTGAACTAAAAGGTACACCTCTTTAATTACAGGATTTACGCCAAAAAAAGTCAAAGACAGTGGGTGGGGTTCGTGATCCTGTCTTTGCCTTTAGTAGAGAAAGCCTTCCTGGCAGCTCTTGAATTTTTTTTTTTTTTAACGACCAGTTTGTTTAAGTTAAAGCCAAATAAGGGTCACGCGTTACATTCAGTTTGTATGTCTCTTCTAAGCCGTGGGTTCCTCCTCTGTTTCAGTCAGGCTCACTTTCTTTCTTTTCCTTGAAATGTATTTGCCATTTTTTCCTGTAAGTTTTTCCACAGTCTGAATCTTGCTAATTGCATGCCACTGATGTTGTTTAAAAGTCTCCTCTGTCTCTTATATTTTCTGTAAATTCATACATCTAGAGGCTCAATCAGATTTAGGTTCAATTTTTTTGGCGTGAATACTGTGTAAGTGGTTTTGCGTACTTCCATCGGGAAGCACGGAATATCTGTCTGTTTCCGTGAGGCTGGGATTGTTCAGAGGCCTCAGGCCCTGCCAGGCTGACTCATAACACTATAAAGTTCTGTCCAGTTTTCACCTAATGCTTTTAGCAGCCGTTGGTGATCTTTGCTTACACCCGCTGTTTCATTGGAGGCTGCAGCCCTGTGATATTCTGGATCTATGAGGCCTGCTTCGCTTCTTAGCTGGAATCTCTCTACAAAGGGAAACCATTTCATCAACTAATGGTTACCCTCAGGTACAGTTTGTACAGGAAGGCCAGACAAGCGTTTGATTCTTTCTTTTTATTTATAAGTTGTTAGAATGATAGGTTGGTTCCTAAAAGAAAAATATGACTATGTCTTCTACTCACAAAACTTCTGAGGCCAGACGTGTGGGATTTTCTGTCCCATTAAGCAATTCTGACACTAACTACCCAAAGTTAGTGCAGACGGCTTAGGGGCACAGTCCCACAAGACCATCCCCAACTTGAGATGCTAGTTGCAAATCCCGGGCACCTGTACTTCCGACCAACCAGCTATAAATCGGAGATCCCCACAACCCTCTCCTCAGCTTGATCATTTGCTCACAGAAGTTAGGAAAGCACTTACTATCACGCATTTATTATAAAGGATACAACTCAGGAACAGCCAAAGGGACAAGATGCACAGGCGTGGGGGGAGGGGTGGAGAATCCACGCCCACCACTCCCAGCACTTTGACGTGTTCACCAACCCAGATGCTCTCCGAAACCTGTTGTTTAGGGTTTTTACGGAGGCTTCAATTTCTTAGGCGCGACCGATTAAATCATTGGCCATTGGTGATTAAGTCCATCTCCAGCCACTCGCCCCTCCCCCGAGGTCAGTGGGTGGGGCTGAAAGGTCTGACCCTCTAATCACCCCAGCCTCCCCTCAGTCCCATCCTTAGGGTCTTTTCTAAGTCACCTCATTAACATAAACTCAGGTGTGGTTGAAAGAGGCTAGATATAAATAAGCCAAGAGGCCTCATTTTACCCGATCACTCAAGAAATTCCAAGTGTTTGAGGAGCTCTGTGCCAGGAAGCCAGTGTAGACACCAAAGACATATTTCTTATGATTTCACAGTTCCCTGGCATCCTCCGTGGGTGACTCATGATTCCTTCTTTTCTTTTCTTCTTCTTTTTTTTTGTCATTATGAAATCTATCTACATAAAAGATAAACATAAGAAAGGCTAAGTAAAATGATTTATTACATTCATTTTCCAATTTTTTACATTGTGAAAGGAAATCAATTCCACATCCTACTGTGTAACATATTTAAGCTACTACGGTGTCTTAATCTGTTCCAGATGCTCTAACAAAATACCATAGACGGTTGTTCTGTAAACAAAAGAAATTTATTTCTCATAATTTTGGAGGCTGGGAAGTCCAAGATCAACACCGTGCCAGCAATTCGGTGTCTGGCGAGGGTCCAGTTCCTCATTCATAGACGGTGCCTTCTCACCATGTCCTCACACGATGGAAGGGGAGAGGAAGCTCTGTGGGGTCTCTTTTATGACAACACTAATCCCATTCACGAGGGCTCCACCCTTATGACCTAAGCATCTCCCCAAAGTCTCACCTCCTAAGACTATCATGTTGGGAGTTCAGATTTCAACAGATGAATTTTGGGAGGACACAAACATTCAGATTATAGCATATGATTTTTTTTTAAGTAATTGAAAGGTAAACTAAATACTGATTTTTTTACTCACAAGGTGAAAATTATAATTATAGACATACAAATTGATACTTGGCTACTTATAGAAAGCAAGTGAGGTAAAGTTGCAGCAGCCATATTCATAGTGAAATTTTATTCGACTTAGGAAATGTAGCATCTTCACGTTTCTCAAAGTTGAATCCTAATCCAGAAATATTTGTAATGCTTTTTTGGAATAATCCAAGTGGCACACTTATCTAAATCTATTACCTTTCAGAGAAACAAGCTAACCAAGCTCGTGGTGCAAGCTTTTGTACGACCCACTCTTATAAAAAGGAGATACTGGGACTCCCCTAGTGGTGCAGTGGATAAGAATCCGCCTGCCAATGCAGGGGACACGGGTTCAATCTCTGCTCCGGGAAGATCCCACATGCCGTGAAGCAACTAAGCCCGTGTGCCACAACTACTGAGCCTGCGCTCTAGAGCCCGCGAGCCACAACTACTGAGCCCTCGTGCCACAACTACTGAAGCCCACATGCCTAGAGCCCGTGCTCCGCAACAAGAGAAGCCACCGCAGTGAGAAGCCCCAATGAGGCAATGAAGAGTAGCCCCTGCTCGCCGCAACTAGAGAAAGCCCGTATGCAGAAACGAAGACCCAACGCAGCCAAAAATAAATAAATAAATAAATAAAAAGGAGATACTCTAGGTGTAGGAACAAGAATGTTTAAGGTGGAGAATATTAGGGCCCAGGAACTCCCTTTGGTTGTTATTTTACCCAATGAGAATCTGCAAACAGCTCCTGTTAGCAGCTCTCTCTACTCTGAGAGCCACCAATTACCTTAAACTGGAAAATAAATTCTTATCGTTTCGTTGGTAACTTGGTAGATTATTACATCCTTGTAAATCATTCAAATATTTTTGATGTGCCAAGGCCTACAAAGGTGTTGGTGACAAAAAGGGGACAATTCAGGGTCTCTACCCTCAAGGAATTACAGCAGGTGAGGCAGACAGGAGACAGGCAGGCAATCTTAGCAAAGGGCTCTGATAAAGCCTCAGTGTGATTCTTTTTCCTCCAAAATAAGTATTACATAATAATCCTGAGTGGAAACGTGTATCTTGTATTGGACAGCATTTCTCCGACGCCCCACCCGCTGGTCTTTTGCTTAAGCAAATTCTCCAAGGGGTACACACACAACTGCATCCTCGGCTCTTGACACAAATCTGGGCTGTTATGTAGCAAACACTTCTGACAGCGGGTTCTAGCCCAGCTGTGGGTCTGCCTGCATCGCCATATAAGGGCTTTCCCTTTTCCACCTTAGAATTCAGGGGCAGGTCACAACTGCAAAGATGTAAACGTTTACGTAAGTGGTCATTGAAAACCAGCGTTGGTTTCCAAGCTTTTTTCCATTTTTTTTTTTAAGCTCCAGACCCAGTATTTAAATGAAATCACCCCTTGGTAGAAAACTGAAGGCTGCTACCCACATTCCCATTTTCCAGGCGTGTCTGCAGAACTCCGGCTGTTTTTCAGAACACTGACTTCAAGGATAAAAATTCAAACATAAGCAAAAACTTTAAACTTGAAATTTCTTGCAAAGGCTTATGTTCATGCTCTTTAAGAACATATATCTTCTTGCTTCACATAATAATAATAATAATAATAATAATTTCTATTTATAGTGCTTTTAACTTTCGGAAGTGTTTTTCTATGAATTATAGCAGATTTTGTGGTCTGGTTCCCCCCCCCCCCTTTTAATGTAGTTATTTCTAATTTCATGGCCTATGTCTAAGAAGAAAATTTGATATTATTACCTATTCATGGATTTTTCTCACTGTTTAAGCAATGTAGCCTTTTGACTAAGTAGATCTCTTTTAAGCAAGTATGACTTGAAAGTTATTTTCCTTAAGCCCAGACATCATCTGATACTGATTGATCCACCCACCTGCAAAAAAGAATTAATCAACATATTAACATATGCTATAGTAAAGAGAAAATCTCCAATTCTTTAAAATACTTTTATATAATCTTTCAGACTATTTATAATCTATTTTAACACAGTCATTTTAATTCCCACAGTATATTATTATACTGTCAAATTGAAATTTAAGATTTTTCTTTTTTTTTTTTTTTTTTTGCAAAACACTGTTGCTTGTATTTATCACTGTGAAGGGATTACCACCAAATGCTAACTGGTCATGGGGTAAGGGAAGGATGTGCTAAAGTGGATTAAAGTATTAAAGCCAATTTGTGAAACCACACTGAATGTATTACCATCGCAAATTAAGATTTTTAAAGGGCAGAGGTTCTTGGGATGTAGCAAACAATGAAGAGTCAAAAATGGAAAGGCATTCAGCCTGGAATGAATCACCACACAAGATGAGAAAAGTAGAAACACCCACCAGATTTCATTATTTGATGGAGAAAAAAAAACCACGTTCCTCTATTTTACAATAGAGGACAATTAGAAGATGTAGGAATGGCTTGGGAGAATGGAGCAGTTTTCTTCTGAAGACACTTATTTAACTTAAGAATGGTCTTAAACCCAAGAACTTCTATACTTAATTCAAAGAAGTTACCTCGCTGAGACAAACCATTTAAACGAATAACTTTCTTTTTTCAACTTTTTTCTTACGACTAGAAACGCTTGTTCACTGCAGGGGATACAGATGAACAAAAAGATAAAAACCAACATAAGCTCACCCTCAAGGAAGAGCTACTATTAACACTTTAGAAAGCTTTCTTGAGATTCACATACTGTACAATTCACCCATTTTAAGTGTATAATTAAATATTTTAAAATATATGTACTGGGTTGTACAACCATCACCACAATATAATTTTAGAACATTCCATTACCCCAAAAAGGAACCCATTAGCCATCACTTCCCATTTTTCCCTACCACACAGCCCCCCCTACTCAGCCTTAGACAACCACTGATCTGCTTCCTGTCTCTGTAAATTTGCTTATTCTGGACCTTTCATATAAGTGGAATCACAATATGTGGTCTTTTGTGACTGACCTCTTTCACTTAGCTTAATGTTTCCAAGATTCATCCAAATTGTAGCATGTATCAGTACTTAATTTTTTATTGCTGAATAATATTCCAATGTATGGATATGCCACTTTTTAAAAATCCACTTATGACGCACATTGGATTGTTTCCACGTTCTGATTGTCGGGAATAACGCTGCTATGAATATTTCCGTACAAGTTTTTGTTTGAACACCTGTTTTTGAGTCTCTTGGAGTGTAGGAGTAGAATTTCTGGGTTACATGGTGACTCTATGCTTAACATTTTGAGCAACTGCCAGACTGTTTTCCAGAATGACTGTGTACCACTTTACACTCCCATCAGCAGTGTAAGAAGGTTCCAGTTTCTCCATATAACACTTTTTATTGTCTGTCGTTTTTCTCTTTTAAATAGCAATCCTAGTTGGTGTGAAGTGGTATCTCCTTGTGGTTTTGATTTGTATTTCCCTAATAAAAAATGGTATTGAGCATTTTTTTCTTACGTTTATTGGTCATTTGTATATCTTCTATGGAGAAATGTCTATTCAAACTGTTTGCCCTTTTAAAAATTGGGTTACTTTCCTTTTTATTGTTGGGTGTCAGACTTCTTTATATACTCTGGATATAAGGCTCTTATCAGATACATGAATTACAAATCATTTCTCCCAATCTGTGAGCTGTCTTTTCATTTTATTGAAATCATTTCTAGCACTAAAGTTTTAAACTGATCTATTTTTTTTTCTTTTGTCCCTTGTGATTTTGGTGTCATATCTAAGAAGGTTTTGCCTAACCCAAGGTCATGAAGATGACTCCTATGTTTTCTTCTAGGAGTTTTAAAATCTTAGCTCTTACATTTGAGTCTATCCATTTTGAGTGAATTTTTGTGTATGGTGTGAGGCAGGGACCCACTTTCATTTTTTGCATGTGGATATCTGGTCCCACAACCATTTGCTGAAAAGACTATTCTTTCCCCTATTGAATTTTCTTGGCACCCTTATTGAAAAACAGTTGACCATAAATGTAAGGATTTATTTCTGGACTTTCAATTTTATTCCACTGATCTAAATGTCTACTATTAATATTTGCCACGACTCCTCCCTCTTTTTTTCTGGGTATTTATTAATATTTTTCAAAATAATTGGACCATACTAAATACAGTTTTTAACCTTTTTTTTTTTTTAAGAAATCACTAACATCCCCTCATGTCATTAAATATTCAACATAACTTTTAATGGCTGCCTTTTATTCCACTGTACAGATATACAATATTAATTTAATTCCCTTTTGGTAAATATTTAGGCTGTTCCCACAACAACATTATCATCAAATGATGTAATAAAAAAATACGCCCAAAATATACCTTATGTGTATCAGTAATGAGTTTATAAGGAAAAAACCTAGAGTGGGAATTGCTATGTAAGAATATTTTTCAGTCCTTGATACATACAAGAGCTTAAGCATCCCTCAGTATAGACGGAGGTTACTGTTGTGAAATCTTGACTAATTCTGAATTCACATTTTATCATAGACTTACACAAAGAGGGACATCTCAAAACTAATAGTTTTTGATAGCTTGACTTAAAGTCAAGTAACCAACTCCTCCCCATGTCTTAAAAATCTCAGTTTAATGTTATTTTCTTCTCCTATATGAAGTACTGATTTGTTCTGCTGCACTAGGTAAACTGCCACTGAAAGTGAACGTTTCAAATGAAGCAACTGAACGAAACCACCAAGGTTTGTGGCAGGTGTGCTGAAGTTAACCCCACAGTACAAAATCTAAGTTGGATACGATGGGAAAGGAAGACAGAAGATGGCACATATGTTGGGAGAAAATAGAGAAGTTAATAGACTAGTGGTCCCAGTGTGGTTGAAAAATGATCACGGCAGGAAAAGTATGGCAGGGAAAGCTGGGAGGAAGGAAGATTATTGCCAGATAAAAGAATACCTGAATTGCTGCTCGCAATTTGTCCACTGCTGAGAAATTTAGAGTTGCCTTGGAAAAACTTAAGATCTCATGAGGGGACTTAGCTGGTGGTCCAGTGGTTAAGAACCTGCCTGCCAATGCAGGGGACGCGGGTTTGATCTCTGGTCCGGGAAGATCCGACATGCTGCGGAGCCACTAAGCCTGTGCGCCACAACTACTGAGCCCACATGCTGCAAGTACTGAAGTCCATGTGCCCTGGAGCCCGTGTGCCACAACTACTGAGCCTGCGTGCTGCAACTACTGAAGCTCGCGCCCCTAGAGCCCATGCTCCGCAACAAGAGAAGCCACAATGAGAAGCCCGCGCACTATGACGAAGAGTAGCTCCTGCTCGCTGCAACTAGAGAAAGCCCGCGCGCAGCAATGAAGACTCAACACAGGCAAAAAATAAATAAATATTTAAAAAAGCAAAAAAAAAGATCTCTTGAGAATATAATGTCCCAGAAACAGGCCTAATCTTGAAAGGGACAGTCCACGCAGCATCTTTCCCTCTGGAAAATGGACCCACACTGGCAGCGGTTTCTAAGTGTTCCAACGGGCATGGCTCTTGTATGACGTCTTCAGAGTATACCAGCTTTGCAGTGTTTAATCTAATGAAAACTGTATGTACCTCCCTTCGCTAAGGTCTACATATGCAGACTTTATAGTGTAGCGGAGCAAAATTTCCACCCCAAAATGTCTCTTTGCGATATGGATTATTTTGAGCTGAAAACAATCAAGGCCAAAAGACGCAGGGAGTAACTCTGACCTTCCCCCAGCTGCCTAAAAGAATTTCGAAAGAGGGCCTGTTCCCAAATTAGAGCTATCGCCAGAGATCTCTGCAAAGAACACGGGCCGGGTGTGGTGGGGAAGTCGGCAGGGGCTGGAGGCCAGAGTCCACTCTGTCCCATTGTGTCTGCCGGGCTCAGCAAACACTTGCTCACCAAGCATTTGCTTTTCCATCTCCATGTAAATTGCCTTCCACCCCTTTGAGGTCCCAAACAACTACCCCCAACTTCCTCTTTTGTCTTTAGTTGAAGACGGTATTTAAGGTGAGGGTTTTGGCCCTTTGGGGGAGTTACTCAGTTTTTGTGGGTCTCTCCCATGAAGACATGTTATGAAATTTTGTGTGATTTTCTCCTGTTAATGTTTCATGTCAATTTAATTCTTAGACCAGCCAGAAGAACCTAGAAGGGTAGAGGGAAATTTCTTCCTCCCTGACAATCGCTCAGTACCAGTCTATTTTTTCTAACCATCCAATGACTTTGTAAGTTCAAGTTTTTTTTTTTAAGATTTTTTTTTTTTTTGATGTGGACCATTTTTAAAGTCTTTATTGAATTTGTTACAATACTGCTTCTGTTTTATGTTTTGGTTTTTTTGGCTGCTGGGCATGTGGGATCTTAGCTCCCTGGCCAGGGATCGAACCTGCACCCCCTGCATTGGAAGGCAAAGTCTTAACCAATGGACCAGCAGGGAAGTCCCATAAGTTCAAGTTTTAGGATGAAGTTTTAGATTTGTAACACACACCTAGTTTCAACTAGACACCTCCTAATTTGGCATCCCAGAAGCCTCACCGCCAAGAATTATGTAGTTCTGTGAATACATCTGTGCCAGGAGTTTGGGCAGAAGGAATAATATGATTACCAAGATCATTAACTCTATGATGTGTTCAAGATTAGTAGGAAGACGTTTCTAAAATTATTAACAATAAAATATTTATCATGCTATTGTGTGTATTAAATTCATCTCTATACAACCTTTAATCTTCCTGCTCTGCTCTGTGGTTAGAATAAAGCAACTCAAGTGTCAACCATGGTTCCTTTTTCACCCTCCACATCCAGTCAACCAGGGAGAGCTAGTAACTCTACTTCTTACGCATCTCTTGATTCCGTCCACTCCTCTGTATCCCGATGGCCTCTACCTGAGTTCGGGCCACCGTCTGCTCTAGCCTGAATTACTACCTCAGCTTCCTCCCTCAGTTTTACCCTCAACAATCTTTTCTCCACATTGCAGCATGAGTGAGAAATAAACCATTGTTGTTGCTGTGTGCCACTGAAACTTGGGGTCACTTGTTACTGCAGCATAACTTGGCCTAAGCAGATGATACCTAACTTCTTTCAGTTCCTTGGATGTGCCATACTCTCACTTTGGGCCTTTCCCTCCTCCTCTTTTTCCTGTTTCAATTGTCCCAATTTATCTCTGGCCTTTCAGATCTCAGCTTAGATGTCATTTCCTCTGGAAGGCCTTCTCTTTTTCCCCATGTCTGGTTTGTGTTCCCATCCTACACATTCCTCTGACATTCTGTATGTCCCCTGTCACAGCACTTACTGTGTAATTATCGCCCCACCTCTACTGTAAGACAGAGACTATGTCTTTCTTGTTCATCATTGTATTCCTACGCTTGCCATGTGGTAGATGCCAGGAATCCCTTGAATGAGTAAATCAATTTTTAGATAAAGATTTTGTCATAGTGTTTATCAGGAAAAGTCACCGAAGGCAGAAAGTAGTTGAGTCCAAGTTGTGGTCTGATTTATTGTGATGACACAAGTGAAAAAAATATCCATGGCAGCCAAATTCTATCAACCTGTGCTTTCCTGTCTTCCCCTCGATGTAAGTTATACAGGTTTCCAAGCCTCCCATACTAAAAGAATAAGGAGTAATATATATATTTATAACTGAATCACTTTGCTGTACACCTGAAACTAACACATTGTAAATCAACTATACCCCAATTAAAAAAAAAAAAGGAGCAGCTATAAACAAATAGGTGTGAGACTGAAGGTCCCCGGAATCAAAGAACGATAGGCATGATTATTTGTGTACATGTCTGGACAGCGCATGAGGATAACATACAGGTCAGCTCACATTCTTGCAGCACTTCCGGTTCTAAGACACAGCCTAAGGCAAACTCTTAGCATGGTTATGCAGGATGTACGCATTCCACAACTCTTGTCTAACTGAGTCACCCTGGATAGTTTCCTGTCCCTCCCTGCCATAAAGCACAATGCACAAGAACAATGCAGTCATCATGCCATCTGTGATTCCCATGTAAACTACCACGGGTAAGGCTTTCCGTGGTCCCACAATTAAAAGACCATCTGAAAACCATGTCGGTGAAGACTTCTTGTGCAGAAAGCAGGAGTCGCAGCTTAGTTTAATTAGACTGTGCTCTGGTGAGACCTAAGAGGAAATCTGACTCTGAGCTCTTTACTAAAGAGCATACGGTGGGGTAGAGCCACATGTGAGGCCTGAGTGATTCTGAGGTTGACTTATTAACCCCAAAAGATGAAGGGCTGGATGTTTAATAGTAGGCTTCATGTAGCATGCCTAACTCACGTGCAGAAATGAGTTTAACTCACTAGGCTATACATTAAGAATGAAGCATCCCACATGTAAAAATTGCCTAGTTTTTGAAAAAGAAAAACCAGAAGAAAAAGACTGACTAGTTTTCTGAAAGTCATAGTAAGAACAGGCATGTATACAGCACGGGTCCAAATCTTCTATGAGAAAACTGATGAGAGTCAGGCAGGGCAGGGTTATGCGACACGTATTAGCTTGAACTATTTCTGAGGTTTCCAAAGGATTAGAAAGTGCTGGGAATGCTAGAAAGGATGGTTAGAACCAGGTCCCTTGATTGAAAGTTAAGGGGACATGGTTTTAGGCCCAACGTAAAGAAGAACTTGTGAATGGAGTCTAATGGATTTAGGAGACAGACCTGAGCTTCAGTTCCTGCTCTTCCACTACTACCTGTGTGACCTTGGGCAACTTGCTTAATTATCTGTTTCTTCATTAGTGCAATTCGGATAAAATACCTACTTTATAAGATTGTACTGAGAATTAAACATGATAATGTTTGTAAAATGCTTTGCACAATGCTGGCTAATGAAATGGTAATTATAATCAAGCAGAGATCTCCAATGAAGAACTGGGCTTCCCTGTAAGGTAAGAAGTTCACTGCCTCTAAAAGTACTTAATAAGTCAATTGGTCATGTGCGGTGAAACAGTTCCTCCTGTCTGGGTATGGAGAGTGGCAGGGACCATGATTGGACTCTGGTGAATGCATTCAAATCTAAGATTCTAAGACATACTGATGCTTCAAGTTCTTTGTACACACTGATTCTAAAATAAAATGGCCCCCAAATACACAGAACTAAAATTGCTGGAACTACAGGGAAAAATGGACAGATCCACCATTTTAATAAGAGAGTGACTGACCTATTTTATCTATTAATGGGTGATAGATAGGCACACTGATAGGCAAATCTGAACAAGAGCGTTAGTAAAGATGTAAAAAGTCTGAACTACCAAGCTTGATTTATTTGGTACATATCCCTGCACCTATCTACCTGCTGGTGAAATCAACTTTTCTTCTTTGGTTTAGACTATTTCTAAAAATTGACCATGGACCAGCTCATACCGCAAGCCTCAAGGATCTTTGATTCTCTGGCCACAATGCAACAAATATATATGTACAAAACATAAATATATTTTGAATTAAAAAGTCCTTAAATAACTCATGGCTTAAAGAAGAAATAATAATGGACATTTTAAAATACCAGAACTGAATAAAAATACTATGTATCAAAACTTGTGGGATGCAGAAAAAGCAGTAATTTGAGGAAAACTTATAGCCTTAGATGCTTACATTAGAAAAATAGAAAGATTAAAGATGAATATGCTAAACTCATTAACTGAAAAATAGAATAATCTGAAGACAGTAGTAGAGAGAGAAAAAACATAAATCAGTGAAACGGAAAACAAACTTGCAGTAAAGAGGATCAACAAGGTCAAAAGTTGATTCTTGGAAAATGTACAATGAGACAAACTTTCTGGTGAGATGGATTAAGAAAAATAATGAGAGAAAGATCAAGTCAGTATTAATGAAAAAGAGACATAATATTATATATAAAACATACTTTAAAAAGATAAAATGAAGAACTTTCTGAAAGTAAATATGAAACAGTTGAAAAGAACATTAAAACATATAACTTAGCAACACTGACCCAAGAATTCCTTAAGAAAGGCTGAATAGTTCTATGACTGTGAAAAACAATAAATCTAAAGGTAAAAATCTTTCTACCCACACGAAAAAAACTCAACACCCAGATAATTTATAGGGAGTTCTGCTAAACTTTCAGCAGACAGGTCATTTCAATATTATATAATTTATTCCAGAGAATAATGGAGGAAAAAAAAGAAATATTCGCCAATTCATTCTTTGATGCCTGTAAAACCATGGATAGTGTGAGAAAGGAAAATTACAGATTTTACTTGTAAACATAAACTTAAAAATCCTAAACAAAATGTTAACATAAAATATCAGATATATAAAATATATTATGGCCAAATTAGGCTTATTTCAGGAACGCAAAGGTGTTTAACATTTGAAAAACCTTTAAATTATAAATATAATTCTTCATATTGCTAGATAAGGGGGAAATGCTTTTGCTGATCTCAACAGATTAAAAAAGAGAGGAAAAAAGCATTTGATAAAATCCAATACTCTTTCATGGTGAAACTTTTAGCAAATTCAGAATGAAACAGAACTTCCTTAACTCGATAAAGGGTATTTGAAAAGCCTGCAACACACATCATTCCTAATGAGGAAACATGTGAATTAAAGTATTTTAAAACCAGGAACTAGACAAGAATGTCTGCTATCATCACATGTATTCAACCCTGTGCTGGAGATGGTAGCCAGCATGATAAGGTAAGAGAAAGAAAAGGAAAGGAAAAACAAAACTGTCATTACTTAAGATGTGACCCTCTAAATAGAAAACTAAAAATAATCTACATATTATTGGAAATATGAAGAGCATTTAGCAAGGTGGCTAAAATATCAATATATGAAAATCAATTTCATTTTTATAAACCAGCAAATAATTCAAAAACATAAGTTTAAGGACTTCCCTGGTGGCACAGTGGTTGAGAATCTGCCTCCCAATGCAGGGGACAGGGGTTTGATCCCTGGTCCGGAAAGATCCCACATGCCGCAGAGCAACTAAGCCATGCACCACAACTACTGAGCCTGTGCTCTAGGGCCCACGTGCCACAACTACTGAGTCCATGTGCCACAACTACTGAAGCCCGCACGCTTAGAGCCCATGCTCTGCAATGAGAAGCCACCACAATGAGAACTAAGAGTAGCCTCTGCTCATCACAACTAGAGAAAGCCCGCACGCAGCAACAAAGACCCAACGAGGCCAAAAAAATAAACAAATAAATAAAAAGTCACCAAAAAGTCTTATTAAAAAAACCCAAAAACATAAGTTTAAGAAACCATTTATGATAATAACATAAACTGTAATGAATCTAGAATAAATCTGACCAAAGATGAGCAAGTATCTCTAGAGAAAATTAGATATTCTATAGAAATCATTAAAGAAAACCTAAATAACTAGAGATATATAGCAAAATATTACTATAGGAATTTCAATCCTCCCCCCAAATTGACCTACAGAGTTAATGCATTTCCAATCATAATCACATCAGGACTTTTTTGTGGAAATTGACAAGTTGATCCTAAAATGTATATGCAAGAAAAAAGGGCCAAGAATAGCCAAGACAATCCTGAAGCAAACTTGCTCAACTGGACGGCAAAATGTACAAAGCTACAGTAATTAAGGCAGAAGGGTACTGGCACAGGGACAGAAAACTAGGAAGAGAATAGTGAGTCCAGAAACAGATGTTCACACTTTGGAGCCTTGATATATGACCAGAGATAGTACCGCAGGTCACTGGAGAAAGGATTCTAGTCAATGTATGGTGTTTGGACAATTGGCTGGCTATCTGGAAAAAGGAAAGGAAAGGAAATGGATCCCTATTTCACACCAGACAAAACCCAATTCCATATGGATTAATGATTTAAATGTAGAAGGCAAAACTTTAAAAGTTTTCCCCAAAATTCTAAGAAATACCTTTCAGATAGCAGGGTAGACAAGGATTTTTTTTTTCTCTTTGATAGACTTTATTTTCTAGAGCAGCTTTAGGTTCACAGCAAAACTGAGAAGGTACAGAGATGCCCCATTTACCTGCTGCCCCTACACAGGCCCAGGCCCCCCGTTATCAACGCCCCCCCCCCCCCACCAGATGGCATGTTTGCTTCAACGAACCTACAGACATGCATCATCGTTACCCAGAGGCCATGGTTCACATTAGGGTTCACTCCAGTTGTTGTACATTCCACGGGTTTGGAACACGTGTACCCCACGACAGTGTCACACAGAATAGTTTCACTGCCCTAAATATTCCCTGCGCTTTGCCCATTCATCCCTCCCTCCCCTCAACCCCTGGCAAGACCAGGACTTTTTTAAGACATCAAAGTTTGCTAACTACAAAGGAAAGGACAGACATTTAACTACGCTAAACTTAATATTTATCTAAAGATAGTATAGAAACAAAGAAAGTGAAAAGATCTTGGACTGGACCTTGGCCTGGTGGTGCCGGGTATCGCTCTAAATCAGCGGTCCCCAACCTTTTTGGCACCAGGGACCGGTTGCGTGGAAGACAATTTTTCCACGTACGGGGGTTGGCGGGGGGAGTGGGGCGATATGGTTCAGCCGGTAACGCCAGCCATGCGGAGCTGCAGATGCCGCTTCGCTAGCTCACCTCCTGCTGTGTGGCCCGGGGGTTGGGGACCCCTGGTCTGAATGACATTATTGGAACAACTGATGAAATTTCAGTGTGGACTGTATATTAGACATTAGTATCATATCAATGCTAAACTACCTACATTTGAAAATTGTTCTGTGCCAACATACGGAAACATCATTTTCAGAGGTGCACGCTGCAACTTACTCTCAAATGGTTCAGCAAAAATAATTTATATATTGTCTCTCTTACACACAAATATAGCAGACTGTGAACCTATGTGAAGGGTAAACAGGAGTTCATTGTATTAGTCCTGAAACTTTTCTGTAAGTTTTGATATTTTTTTTTCAAAATAAGTCAAAATTTTAAAAAATATTTGAAAACACATGCTATAAACAGGGAGAAAATATTTGCAACACATACAATTGACAGAAGATTGGTATCCAGAATATTTTTTAAAATAAAAACGCTTAGAAGAGGAAAAGAAACATGAACAATCAGCACATGAAAAAATGTTCGACATTATCAGTAATTAGAGAATGCATATTAAGACCATAATCTTGTACCAACTTACTCTCAGTAGACTAGCAAAAGTTAAGAAGTTTGACCAAAACAATGATTGGAAAGAATGTGGAATAACAGGAAAGGGCTGGTCCGTGCTGGTGGCAGTATAGATTGGTACCAGCACTTTGAAAACATTTTGGCATCATCGTGTAAAGCTGCATACCCCATCCCTCTGACCCAGTCCTGCTACTCCTAGGTTCAAATGGGACAAGTTCAAGAGGTGTGCACAGGAAGGCCCTTGCCAGCCTTGTATCACCGGGGCAGGCTCAGGTTTTGTCCGGCATGAGCTTATGTAATTGGAGATAAATCACAACAAACTGCAAATGTGACAAAACCCAGGAAGGTACCATATTAGTTTTTAAATTAACTGTCTCACACACCTCTATACCCTTTTCCTTCATTCTTTTGGCTGCATATGCTTAATCCCCTCTTTATATGACAATGATTTCCATAATATCATTTTCCATAGAGAAAATGAGAAGATTGCCCTTCTTCTAACATAGTTTACTGAACATTTTTTATTATTAATATTTGGGATGTAGAAAACATGTGTCTTCACATCCAGACAGACTCACTGTAGTTCTGTTATAGGGTTGTGACCTACAAACTCAGGGAATCTGACAAATTTTACTTTGTGTGATTCTCATCATTAAAGAAAACATGTAAAGTGCATTTATAAACATATAAGCATGACTACAATCCTGACAGGAGAGAACTTCCAGGTCAGAACTGGATCCTCCACTTACAATTTTACACATCTGAGTTTTTTCAGATTAGCTTCCAGCTTCCTACATTTCAAACTAGGTTTCTGCCCCAACACACACATACGTCAGGTGCTGGATGCTGTGGGACATTCCTATTCTGATATGACCATCTGTTCATGCACCTTCCTACCCTGGGGCGAAAAGCAAGAGCCTGACATTAAAGACTGCAAACCTCACACATACTCTCCACTGAACTCAAACGCATCCCTGATGCAACCCACCCTGGCTCAACCCCAAATGCCTGCAGCCATGCATCACCCAAGCTGAAAAGGGCTGAAGGAAGGGGGCGCGGGAATGTAAAGAGAAAGTGGTCCTCTTCCATCGTGGTTTAAATGTCTTCCTTCTGTAGATTTTACAAAAACACATGACCATGGGAACACACTGCCAAGACTCCTCTTTCGGGTCGATGGGAGAGACCCATGGGAGGGGCCCTGAAACTCCAATTTCATTAGCTTCATGGTCAGTTTGCCTCCAATAATAACAAAATACTGGAGACAAGTGTCCACAGAAAAATGTATAAACAACTGGACATAAACGACTTCACAGAAACGCAATGTTACAGCAGTGAAAATAAATGTTCTACAGCTTGCTTACACTTAACAACTTGGGTGAATCAAACAAACGTTCAACGATAAAAGCAAATCTCACAAGACTGTGTATCATTTGTATAAAGCTCAAAAAGAGAAAAGTCAAACAATATATCCTTTGGGAATGCCTCCACATATAATAAAACGACTAAGAATGTCAAGGAGAGACAAAGTTCAGGACAGTGGTGGTCGAGGGAAGAAGCAAGAGGTAGAACCCGGGAAGCGCCCGTATATATGCTCCACGTGGATAATGTGGAGTCACAGACTTCCGTTTTCTCAGTGTGCTTTAAAACTTACATATTTGCCCAACATGTGATTTCGTGTGCATCCAGTATTAGCCTGAAAGTGCTGAAGTCCTGGAGCCCAGCGTCCCTCCTTCCGGTCCCGCGCTTTCCCCATCACTTCACTGCTAGCGGCTCGGGACCAGCTCCAGCGAAGTGCGACGCCCCGGGACCCACCCGGCACGTGACTGTGTGACTGTCCCCGCCGTCGGGTGGGGCGGGTGGAAAGGTCCTGAGTATCTCACGTGCACACTAAACCTGCTCCGTTAATTCCAGTTATTCGCCGACTAGAAGCAGATCAGGGTTTGAGGCCCACGGGGTCTCACCCGCTCCCCGCAACAACCCCCCTACCCCCGCCTCCAAGCTTGCCGACCACCCACTCCCACCCCCGCCCCCGCCCCTTTCCCGGCGCCTTGACTCTTTTCCTCCAGCCCCGCCCACTCGATTACGCGAATTTTTCCAAGAGGATCCCCACGCCTGCCCCTCCCCACGGAACCCGCCCGCTCCAGCCAGTCTCCGGGATTTACAACCGGCCGGAAGCCGGGAAGGGGGCATGGAAAACGCGCGGAACCGCCCGGAACCGCCCCCTCCCTTCCGGCCTCTCCATCGGGCCCCGCCTCCCGCGGCGGCCCCGCCTTCCCCGGGCGCCGCGGCGCTTCCCAAAAGCCGGAGAAGTGGATCCTGCGCTCCGCACGGTCCCCCAGCTGCAGGGTGGCCGCGTGGCCCGGGCTCATCGGCCGGAAGCCCGGCCCAGCGCCTCAAGGGGGAGCCGCCCCGAGACGGAGCGGACGCAGCCGCAGTCCGCGCGGGTGAGCGTGCCCCCGGCCCCGCGGCTCGGGCCTGCCTCCTGTCCTACTCCTCTCGTGCGGGACCCGGGCGCCGAGCCGCGGCGGCGGGACGGGCCCTGCGCAGTCCCCTCCCCCTCGCTGTCATCACCCCCCCCTTCCGGCCTCGTGCCCATGGCAGCGCCGTGACGTCACGCGCCTCTGCGTGCGGAGCCGCGGTGGGGGGGGCGACGCACGAGGGGGTTGACGTCGGGGGGAGGGACGACGCCTTGGGGCTGACGTCGCGGGGGAGAGGGGCGACGCCCAGGGGGAGGGGAGGGGCGTTGGGGCGAACGGGAGCCGCGCGTCTGCAGCCCCGCCCGCTCCGCCTCTGTTCCGTCGCGAGGACCTGCGTTCCGAGCTCCTCCCTCTCGAGTGCAGCCGCCCCTCCCCCACCCCTTGACCTTTTCGGAGACTTGAGGTTGTAACTCTAGAGCTTCACTTGCAATTTCGTTGGAATTTTTCTGGAAAAATGGAATCTGGCAATGTATCCTAAGAATTTTTGTTTTGAGAAAAATGTTTCTTAGCATATTTGGCAGCAGATTAGGTTAAAAGCCTGTTTACCAAACGCTGTCATTTTGCAAAAACCTGTTTTGTTGTAAATGGGAAGCGCTGTGGTTGGAGGGTTACACACGCTGAGAAGGTGTGAGCTTCAAGTCCCTCAGCCTCCAGGTGCTGAGTCCCCCGTGAGAACTGACCGCACGCAGGATACAACGTAACAGAACACGCGTGTGTACTTCGCGCTCAGCTCTGACCTTGGAACCTAGTAAACTACTGCACACATGTTACTAGTGATGCTTGTGGCTTGTTTTAAAGACTCCAGTTGTGAAATAGACCTTTTTCTTCTTGTGTTTTCGTTTGTGAACGTGTAACAGAAGGGTTTACCCCAGAATTTCTGTGATGTCTGGTATGTCAAAGTGCAAGGCAGTCCACAGACAGAGGTCAGTGGTGTGAAGCCGTGTGCAGTGTATGCAGACAGGACTGTCTTCACCCGGCGGACTTGGGTGGGGGCGGAAGGGAAACTTGATGGGAGCATTGCCTTCTTTGTTCTTTTGAGACAAAACCCGGGGACATGATGCACTTAGGGTTCTGTATCTGTGACTTTATTGAGGGTAGAATAAATCTCAGTGTATAATTTCTTCCACAGAATATTGAAGGATGTTCGTTCCAAGATCCCTGAAAGTCAAGCGGAATGCTAACGATGATGGTAGAAGTTGTGCAGCCAAGAAAGTCAAACCAGAGGCAGAAGACCCCCAGCTGGGTGCAGGCGGGGATGGTCCAGCCGACGCCTCGGGTACCAAAGAAGCTGCACTAGCGGCGCATCACGGCGCCCAGCCGTGCCTTCTCCCCGGGCCTGCCAGCCAGGTGCCTGAGGGGGGTCTGGCTGGACCCGAGCGGCGGGCACAGGACAGCGATCTCCTCGAAGAGCCGGTGAAGTCCTTCTCCAAAACCCAGCGCCAGGCCGAGCCCGGGGAGCCGGTGTGCGTGGTATGCGGGCGGTACGGAGAGTACATCTGCAATGAGACGGATGAAGACGTGTGTAGCCTGGAGTGTAAAGCGAAACACCTTATGCAGGTTAGGGGAGCGGAGGGGCAGTTAGCGCCGGGCGGTCCCCAGAAAGCGGGTTCTGAGCCAGTGGCTCCACGTCCTGCTTCGTACGTCTACACCGAGCACGCCTTCATCTCGAACCTTCGGGAGGACCAGATTGAAAACCTCAGACGGCAGCTGGGAATCGTGGTTCACGGGCCAGGCGTCCCCCGGCCCATCATTGACTTTGAGCATTGCGGCTTCCCTGAGGCCTTAAACCTCAACCTGAAGACCTCGGGCTACGAGGTCCCCACCCCCATCCAGATGCAGATGGTCCCCGTGGGGCTTCTGGGCCGAGACGTGCTGGCCAGCGCGGACACGGGCTCTGGGAAGACGGCCGCCTTCCTGCTTCCTGTCATCATGCGATCTCTGTTTCAGGTAAGGTAGAGCTCGCCTGTAGGAGCCTCAAGAACAGTCAAGGTGTTTACCAAGTGTCATCTTCAACTACGTTAAAATTGCAAACTGAAACCAAGTACTTAGACCTTTAGTCACTGCGACTACATTTTATTATATTGAACCAGTGTCTTCATTGAAGGTCTAAAAAATTGCTTTCCTTAGAAAGTGTTGTCTTTTTAACAAATTTTCTATTCAAGGAACAGGCTTTGGGTTTGGGGCGAAAATCCTGCTGACCAGGTGAGCTGTGATTTTTGTGTCAATCTAGCCTGCTTTGATTTTGTGTTTTGAAAAACCTGATACCAAAGTCAGAACACTATTGTAGAGTTTCAAAATATACCACTAAGCATGATCTGCGTTTCATCTTAAAATGATACCACCTTGCCTTACTCGTTGGTTTATAAGCACTCCTGCACATAATTAGTTTAACAGACGTTTTGAGTAATTATTTGCCAAGTACTAGAGAGTTTGTGAGGTTTGGAAGATGGCAAGGGGGGAAGGACTGAGAAATGTAGGCAAAGGGAGAAGAGATAGAGGAAATTCTGGAACGCTAAAGCGTAGTAGAAGATAATGTGAGAAAAAAATAAAAGACCAGATTTTCAAAATATAGATGAAACTCACCGGAAGACCAAAATAGAATATTTGTATACAAGTATACCAGTAAGGTCCCTGGACAGAGAAAGAAGTAAATCTACAAGAGTGCTGAGGGGAAATCGAGGTTAGGATGCCAGGCTTCACCCAGATCTTCAGGGCAACCAGCAGGTTTCTCTTCCTAGGAGGCTGGCTGGAGGTCGCATGGTTCAGTCGATGGGAAGCCAAGCTTCAGTTTTCCCGCCTTGATTGAGGCAGACGCCTCTCCCTGGTCCTGATTGTGGTCTCTCATTGTCTGTCTGTGCTATCTGAGAAACGGGGGCGATTTATGCTGGTTTTGGAGGAGAATTCTGCAGCTGAGCAGAAGGCCGGTGGGCTGATGGGACCACGTTCAAAGGAAAGCGCTCCTGGGGCTGCCTCGAGGCTCGCGTCCACAGCAGCAGAGCTCATTGCTGGTGTGTTTCACGTCTTTGCAGAGCAAGATGCCATCCGCGCTCGTCCTCACGCCCACGCGGGAGCTGGCCATGCAGATAGAGCGCCAGGCCAAGGAACTGATGAGCGGCCTGCCCCGCATGAGGACCGCGCTCCTGGTGGGGGGCCTGCCCGCCCCCCCGCAGCTCCATCGCTTGCGCCAGCGCGTTCAGGTGGGCTCCCTGGACCGAACGCCTTCGCAGAGGACCTAAGCAATGCAGGAACTAAGGGTTTTCGCCCCCTGAGGAACTTCAGAGTGTGATTTTAGGTGGCCTTTAAAGTCTTGCCACGTGAGCCTTAATTTTAAAGTTCGTTTTCTGTGGGGAAGGACAGGAGCACAGGATAGGGGGGTGCCTTTTGTTTTCCCAACGCTGTCGGATGTTCTCACAGCCATGACCACCTTTAATCATTGCGTTTGCTCTGGGAGGTGGGGTGGCATACCCCCTCTTTCACGGGTGAGAAGATGAATCTCCGAAAGGTGGGCCTTATCTCAGGATCGTGGCTGACACACTTTAGAGTGTGATTCCTACAAGCAGGGACGTTGTCCTTCATCATCACAATCCAGTTACAGACTCAGGAAATTCACGCTGGTCCCCTGGGATGCACTAGCATTGGTGTCACGGCCTCCGACCCCGCTCAGGTTTTACTAGTTGTCCCATCAGCTTTTTTCCATCAAGTTCGGAGTCTTCCGTTGCTTGTAGCTGTCATGTCTCTCTCAGTGTCTTCAGTTTGGAACCGATCTTTCCTTTTTTCTCAGGACCTTGGCACTTTTTAAGGATTATAAGCCGCTTACTTGGAAGAACAGCCCTCAACTGATTAGATTCCAGTTACGTGTCTTGAATTTAGTTCCTTAACAGAACATCACAGAAGAGATGCTTTTCTTTTCATTATATCCTTTTAGATGGCACACAGTTTCAATTTGTCCTTTTACTGGTGCTTTTATCTGTCAAGTTAAAACTGTAGAGTTTGTTTGTACCCTTTGTGTTGAATAAGTATTTTAAGGGGAGTACTCTCAGGTTGTAAATTTATTGAGCTTCACCAAACTTTCCACTTATTTACTTTTTTATATCAGTACGGACTCATGGTTCCCTGCTTTTTTTTACAGGGTTATAATCTGTTTGACCAGTGGAAGCACCTTCCAGTTGGTTTCTGTGTCCTTTTATTATATCCTTGTCATTCTTTGACTACTTTCTTACTTTCCATCTAAAGAAGATGTTCCGTACTTACCTCGTTCTTTCCTGGCCTCAGCCCTGGAACTCTCTCCACGGAGCCCTGGCTCCTTTGGTGTGGAGACGAGTATTCAGAAACCGAGACCTGGGCTGTACCGGGGCTCCTTGCTGTTGAACTGTCATTGCTTCTGGGACCTCAGCCTACCCGAGACCATGAGTTCATGTTGATACTTACAGTTGTCATTCATCACAAGGTTCCTTTTACGTTTTCTGTTTCCATGTTGGTAACTCTGACGATGAGAAACCTGCCATCCCTTATCCTTTACGTAGTTATTTATCTGCCCCATCCCCCGGCATGTCGCCAGTGTCCCTCCCTCACAGCGATGCCTTCCTCCCTGGACTCTACCCTGCACGGCCTCACCCCTCCTTGCCCAGCTGCCTCTCCCCCTGCCGCCCGGGCCAGGCCTCACAGACTCCTGCCCTCTGGGAGGAAAAGCAACCGAAGCGTCTGTGTGCTCGGCAGAGCTGTCTTTCAAGAGTAAGGACAAGACGAAGACCTACTCAGATAAACAAAACCGAGCGAGTGTATCGCCAGTGGACCATCTAAAGGAACTTCTGGAGGAAGCCTTTCTGCAGATAAAGAAGGTTCCAGAGAGGAAGGTGGGGGGTGGAAGGAAGCTCGTGCAAAGTCGGCAGTACGTGTGTGGGCGAAGCTAAACAAACACAGGCCGAGCGAACAGTGACCAGGAACAAGCCGTGGTTTCCAAAAAATGGGGTGAATGCCATCCCACAGCGTGTAAGGACAGGCGAGATGCGATCGCGGTAAAGCATCGCCCTGGATCTTTCAAGAACAAGCTAAAAGTGTCGATTAACTTTATATTAAGTTATAGATTTGTTGACATTCAAGGTGAAGCACTCAAAGAATGAAAAAAGAGTTGATAACTTCCAAACCGTCAGAGTGGAAAATGGAAGAGAAGGAGTGAACTCAAGTCAAAGTAATTAAAATTGACTTGATATTTGTGGATGTCTGAAGTACCCACGCCAAACCCTGTGTTCTGGGGATACAGACCTTTTATCATCCGCGGCGACGTTACCACTGTGCGGGTGTGGACTGGAAAAGTGGGTACAGCTGAACATAGGAGGTCATTTGTAACTCCACCAGAGTTATCCCGGCACTGTCTCATTTAATCCTCACGATAGTTTTTAGCGTTTCCATCTTATGACGGGAGAACAGAGACTCACACCATTATTAAATGCTGGAGCCACGATTCCTGCTGAAGTTTGACTAAAGAGCCCCTACTTTTAACCACAACTTCAGCTAATATATTATAAAACTTTTGAGACCCTTGAATGACCTTAGAGTTCGTTGTACCCTGCCTCGTAATTTAAAAGTGAAATAGCAGGCCCAGAGAGGGCAAGGGATTTGCACTTGTTCACGGAGCCAAATAGCGGTGGGCGTGCTCGTAAGGCCCTCCCGGCGTGGCCCCTGCCAGGTTCTCAGGCCTCAGTCTCCTTCTCCCCCCCCTCCACCCACATCAGCCTCCCTGCCTCCGAGCCTCAGCAGTCACGATACCCTTCCCTCTCCCTGGACCTGCCCGTCTTGCTCACTCCCACTACTCCTGTGGGTGTTGGCTTGTGTTTTAGCAGCACTGAGTACGTCCCTCCATTTATCACGTCCTGTCCTGATCCTCATGAGCACGTGTTTGCTCCCTTTCTTCCTTAGTGTCATGACTTTCACGAGAGCAGAGACCAAGTCTGACTTACTCATCATCGAGTTCCGAGCACTTATACCAGAGTCTGGCATGCATTGGCCACTCAGTAAGTGTAGAATGAAGGAAGACGTGAGTGAACGAACGTGATCGAACTTTCTAATTTGCCTTTCCTCTTTTGTTCAGGTTATCATAGCAACTCCTGGGCGACTTCTGGATATAATAAAGCAGAGCGCTGTAGAACTTGGCGGTATAAAAATTGTAGTAGTGGATGAAGTAAGTAGTGCTGTTTAAAAACAGAGTTTTATATAATCTGGGAAAAGCGCATTTTAGTTATATAATTGCATCGTGTATTCAGGCATTTTCTCTCCCAAAGGAAAACAATTCAGGGATTTTTGTTTAATTGGCAGTAGTGGTTCTCAAGCTGGTTCCTGTGTAGCACTGCAGCTAAACTAAAATTAAACCACCACTGTCTTGTCCTAATCGATTGGAAATGTAAACTTAACAGGTATACTGTATTCGCAAGTGTTAAGTTTTTTAAAACATGCTGGGTGTCATTTGTCTACAAAAAAAAGAAAGAAATCAGTGGCAAATAACTCAGTGGGAAGTTTGGAAGTAGCTAATGATGCTTAGTTGGAGGAGCTTTTTTATGTTTTTCTATGTGGACACAGGTGTCTGTGGTTGTGATTTTCTGTGTTGCATAGAGCAAATAGGCATTTTTATACTCCGGCCTTGCTTAATAAGAAGTAAATGTGTTATTATTTGATAATAATCCATCACGTGCCAGCCGGACGGGGCACGGCCGTCCTGCCTGCGTGCTCGCTCGTCCCCGCTGGCTGTGACGGGGCAGAGGCCTGGGGTTACCCAGCAGTGATCAGTGCTGACCAGTGACAGCAACCTGGCCTGCGGCTGTGGCGCCAGGGAGCAGCCTCGGGACAGCAGAGGGTGTGGCCGCCACACGGCCAAGACCCAGAAGACGGGGGTTTGAGCCTTTACCGCGCCTGCTGTGAGACCTTGGGCAAGTCATTTCATTTTCCAGAGTCGTGGCAAGGAAGAGTAGTGGTTGTGAAAACGTCTCCCACTGAAGAGTCCCGTATAAATGCACGGTAATATCCAGTCCTTTAGAAAGTGCTGCTAAGTCAGCGTTTAGTCCTGGCGCGGCCTTTGGGGGACCTGCTCTGTGGCGTTCGATAGTCATCCTTACGCCACCCTGAACGTGCGGCTGGGTTTCCCCTGTGGATAAGCCCATGTCCTTAGGTTTCCCCTCCCCGTCTTACGAGCCTGAGGATGGTCCTCGTAGAGAATTTATTCATGCCCCCTTCTCTTCAGAGCGTTTTCGTTTTCTTACGTTAACAAGGTTTCTGGGGCACCCCAGGGCTGCGCTCAAGGTGATGGTGCAGGAAGGGTCTTGTCCGGCAGAAGCGCCCCGATGCCCAGCTCCTCGGTGTCTGGGGACGTGGCTCCTGTGTGGTCAGGGGAGAGGAGCTGGGCAGCAGCGTAATCGGTCACATACTGAAACTGAAGTTAGCACAGAGGTGCTCTTTGGGTGCAGGGGACGAGCCCTGGGTGAGATGGGTGGCGTCACAAAGAAGCTTTAGACACCCTCCAAGCCTACAAGGTGCCCTGTTCACAGAAGCAGGCGAAGGTCTGAATTTGTCCCGAGAGCCGAGGTTTGCCCTCCCCCGATGCAAGCTGTCAGTAGGACCGGGTGATGTGCTCAGGGTTCAGGAGGAGAAATGAGAGGGTCAGTACATTGGCTTCTCAGAGGCCATGGGACTTGACCTGAGCCTCGGAAGAGGGAAAAGGATTTAGAAGGTCAGAGGGTGCATCCAGTGTCCCAGGTGAAGAGACTGAGGCGAGCAGCCTCGGTCGGGTCGGGCAGTGCACGTGTGCGGGGCCGGCGGGAGAGACGGGCCGGCCTGAGGGTCCTGCGTGAGAAGTAACAGGAGGTGAACCCGGTGGCTGGCGGGGCAGGTTGCAGGGGACCCGGAAGGGGGGACGCAGGGGAGTTTGGCTGTGACCTGGGGGCGGTGAGGCTTAGATCACTGCGCAGGTGTGCCACGTGGCCAGTGGTGGTTTACGGGGTCTGCTGTTCCATGCGGGGGAATTAGAGGAGGAAGAAGAAAGCCAGCCAGCAGCCCAGACGAGGGGGGAGGGTCGGTGACGGGGTGGAGGCAGGCGTCGGGGTTCGCCTGAGGGTCACAGTGTCACTTACGGGACATGTGATGACACGTGGGAGGACGAAGGTGAGTGGAGACGCGCCTTGATTTAGCGCCCACGGGGACGGGCTGGGGCCTGGTGGTCACACTCGAGTTGGTTTTGGAGATGTTGAATTCCATGTGGGTGCTGGTGAAGGGGCAGGTACCAGACCATGCGTGAGAGTCCACGGGATGTGCTGGCTTCTCTAAGGAGGAAGTCGAGAGAGACGTGCAGTGGGCTGAGGCTCTGCCTTGTGCAGCTGAAGACAAGTCAGTGAACAGAGAGGTGGTCGAGAGCCCAGAGGGAACTGGGAACAAATGATGTCCCTGGGAAGAGAGGCCAGTGTTGGGGGGCGGGGGGAGGGGGCCGGACACATGGATGGTCAGGCCGGAAGTCTAAAACAATCCTTTAGGATTAGGAAAATCTGCTGTCACCCTCTGCGTCACCCGTGTCCCGAGGACTCTCTCCCACCCCATCCGCCTGCTCTTCCTTTATTCCGTGTCCGTGACTCAGAACCTTCCCTCTGGAGCCGCCCCGCAGACCTCAGGCCCCCTCGCCTCTGCTCCGGGGACCCGTGTGCAGACCGTCCTCCTGCAGTGCGTTCCCTGCTCCACCCCGGTGACCAGGCGCTCTGTTTGCCGTGTCCCCAGTGGCTGAGATGGAGAACCAGACCTCGTGCTTGGATGTTCTGGTTCCGTGGGTCTGGGGTGGAGTCCGGGAATATTTGCACTGCTTACCTTTAGGGAGGCTTGGGGCATACGGACCATCCTAACTGCCTGACGTACAGTCAGTGCTTATCCCGTGCTGAGAATAATGAATGCTTATCTATCTATCAAATCCATTTTAGGGCTTTTCTCGTGCTAGCCTCTGTTCTTGGTTGTGAGGATGTGATGGAAAGCGAGGTGAGCTGTGACACAGGCGTGTACACAAGGTGACAGGACAGAGGCGCCCGAGGAGAGGGGGGCCCCTCAGGCGGGGGGTGCCCTCTAGGCTGAGCGCTGCGGAGCAGGAGCTGCCACGTAGAGATCCATCTGGCGGAAGGGCTCTAAGCGGGAGAAGGGCCGCCGGCCACAGGAGGACAGGTGAGGACAAGTGGCGAGTGGGCAGGTCCCGGGGAGGGAGACGGGGTTGCAGGGGGCGCGAGGGGAGGCCGGAGGCCGGGCCGGGCCGGGCGCCATCCTGAGCGTGATGGGCTCCATGCTGGCGTGATGGGAGGGCTCGGGAGGGCTTGGGCCGAGGAGCAGCACCTGTGACGTGACGCGTTCTCGGGCATCTGTCTGATTGCCTGAGGTGAGCGGGTTCTGGTCGGCCGAGGCGGGAGTCGGGTCCACACAGACGTCAGCGGAGTCTGCGGGGCTGTTGATGGATCGGAGGTGGGGTGGTGGTGATGAGAGATGAAACAGGTGCCTGACGGTGCCGTCTCCGAGATGCGTGCTGGAGTAGGACTGGGTCTGGTGGTGGGAGAGACGGTCTGTTTTGAACATGTTAAGTTCCAGGGGCCTTGAGGTCCAGCTGGGGCCACGGGGTGGGCAGTGAGTCTCCACCACTTGAGTCCAGGAAGGCGGTTACGGCCCCGAATGAGGTTTGGGGCGTCTTTGACGTGTCCGTGGTGCTCAGAGCCCTGGAACTTGTTGAGCTTCCTGGAGAGAGAGCGTGGGTTGAGATGGAGGGAGCCTGGGACGCAGCCCACGGGCTCATTGACGTACAGAAATTGTCTGAAAAGGGAGAGCCAGGGAGGGAAGGAAGACCAGGGTTTGAGGGAGGGCTTGTCAGGATGTGCCGTGCTGTCATTTAACTGTATCGTGTTTCAAGGATGTGACTATAGTACGTTTCCCTTCTGGACCATCGATTCTGGAAAGGTAGGGTCTCCTCCCACGTCCTCACCGTCGAGCACACAGCATTGAGCTTGGTGTTCTTGTTGTAGGTTTGGAGCCAGTGGTCCCTGGTCCACACCCCAGCTCCACCACGTCATAGGGCACTGTGTCATGTGCCTCAGTTTCCACATCTGTAAAACGGGGTCACGATGGTGCCCACCTCCCACCATGCTCCCTTGAAAGGTGCCCAGCGTCCAGTAAATGCCCATCGAATGGGGACTGTCTGCCACCGTTGGCTACGAGTTAAGGTTTGCTGAGTGGAGTGAATGTTTAGCCTGGGGACCCTCAGGAGTGAAGTTTTGGTGGCAGAGATGGAAGTCGGATTGTCTGGGATTAAGGACATCGCGAGCAATGAAGAAATGCAGGCAACACCAAGAGCAGTTCCCAGAAAATTAGGCCAAGTTTGCTGTTTAATTAGGGGACACCTACGTTCACCTCTTACCTTATTAATGCTTACTCTGTATCCAAGTGCTGTCTCCCCCCGGGGACTCTGAGATTTTCAGAGTAGCCTTGTGTTAATTGTGAGTGGCTCTACTATTTGAATCACCTTAAATTTAAGTAGTGCTTTTAATTCTAAGAGATTTTTAAAAGTACATGTTCCCCCACATTTTAATCTGTTAACATCCCTCTAAGGTAGGTAGGAAATAGATTTATAAGTGGAAACTGAGGTGTAGAAACAGTAAGATTTTCTCCAAGGTCTGATTGATAATGGCTTTCAAAAAATACAGTTTAGACGGGAACCAGTCATGAATACTGTTTAGGTAGGGGCGTGTGTGTGTGTGATGTGTGTGTGTGTGTGTAAACGAAACAGAACTTTCATGAAACAATACTTACCCTTGTGACATGTGATTTCTCTGTTCTCATATTTTTTATTCTATCCTATTTTGTGGTTTTAAAAAATGCCATTCATGGCCCATTCTGCAGTTTGAGTAACAACTGTATTCTGTGAGTAATCCACGTGCATTAAAGAGAAGTTAGAAACAGGAGGAAAAACACCTATATCACCATTGAAATAACCGTAAATAACCATAGTCATTGTATTTCTTTTTCATTTTCTCCTGGCCTTGAGAATTCAGACATTGTTCTGTAGACACTGGGAAACTTTAAAGGATTTTAAGCCTGAGTGTATTATAATCAGACTCATATTCTCCACGTGGAGAACAGCCTTTAAGCAAGAAGGCTGGTTCCCAGGAGGGAGGGGAGGGCTTGAGCCAGGGTAGTGGCTGTAGGAAGGGGGAGGAGGGTTTCCAGACATAGTTAGGAAATGGAAAGTAAGTGAAGCAGTGGTGGTGTCTGGGTAGTGGGATGATGGGTGAGTTTAGTTTTCTCTACTTTGTTTTGTTTACCAGGTTTTCTACAGTGAGCATGTTATTACTTCTAGTATTTAATAAATAGTAATAATAATTGCATCTTAAAAAGAGTTAGACGAAGACTTAAAAATGGCAGTTGAATGTGGCACCTGGGGAGTGACTGATGAACTGAAGGAGCCGGTGAGGGGGACGGAGGTGAGCCCTGGACCGGACAGTGGGGGGAGGGCGGGGAGGCGGAGGAGGGAGACCACAGGGCTGGAGGACTCTTCCAGGAAGTTTGGGTGAGAAGAGAAACTGAAGGAATTTATTTCTCATGGTCTTATTTTTTCTGAACCAGGAGAAGCAAGGCCATCTACTGAGATGAATGGGACTTAGTGGGATTACTGAGGAAGGTGGGGATGTTTGCAGACACACTGTGGGCGTGTGTTCTCTCTGTCTGCCAGTTAATTGAAACACTGAGAAGGGCCATGCTGGTACTTTATATACTTTATCTCATTAATTCTCATTACAGCCCCAGGAGGTAGTTACTATTATCATTTCCATTTATAAAGGGAAAAAACTAAGGCTTAAAGCTCTTCATTAACTTGCTTGAGGTCTTAGGTAGAGCCAGGATCAAACCCAGACCATCATGATAATTTCATATTTTTTAAATGTCATAGAGTGAATAATATTAAAACAAGTGATCAAGCTTCAGTCTAACTGACAGCACATTAGTGGACACTAAAACAATTCAATGTCTTATTTTCCAAAATTATAGACACCCAGATTATATTTGAAAATCAAGATAGCCTGAACGTTTCTTTATTTTAAAATTAAAAACTTTAAAAAATTTTTTTCTGTTTTTTTCAGCAATACATTTATTGTGTTTTTTTTTTTAATGTTTATTTATTTTTGGCTGCGTTGGGTCTTAGTTGCGGCATGCGGGATCTTTTGTTGTAGCGCACAGGCTTCTCTCTAGTTGTGGCACACAGGCTCCAGAGCGTGTGGGCTCCAGAGCACGTGGGCTCTGTAGTTGTGGTTCACGGACTCAGTAGTTGCGGTTCACGGACTCAGTAGTTGCGGCACACAGGCCCCCGCGGCATTTGGGATCTTAGTTCCCAGAGCAGGGATTGAACCCTCGTTCCCTGCATTGGAAGGCGGATTCTTAACCACTGGACCACCAGGGAAGTCCCTCAATTGTTTTTAAAAACCAGCAATGCAGAGGTATATGCAGAAGTGAAAACCCCCAAATTAAATTTTTTTTGTTTATTTGAAACCATATTTTATTATAAATACATGTTCATGGTAAAAAAAACAAATTCAGGAACTTCCCTGGTGGTCCAGTGGTTAAGACTCTGCGCTTCAAATGCAGGGGGCGCAGATTCAAGCCCTGGTTGGGGAACTGGGATCCCACGTGCTGCACGGTGTGGCCAAAAAAAAAGATCAAACTGCAAAAAGCTATAAAATGAAGAATGAAATTGTTCCCCCCAGCTCACAAGTCTTCTCCCCAGAGTTAGCAATTAACTTTTCTGAGTATATACACAAATGGTCTCATGTTATACATCGTGTTCTCTATTTTGCTTCTTTCCTCCTAGCAGGGATAAAGAGCTTTCTGGTCATTTTTCATGCTAGCACCGTGTTATATGGTATGGATCTACCATAATTTACTTACCAAGTCTCCTCCTGTTGGATATTTAGGCTGTATATGGTGGGGTTTTTTGGCCACTATTACTAATGCCATAATAAAAATCTTTGTATATCATTATAAACATAGTTACACAATATGTAGTTTTACATAAATATATATTTTTCCCAGTTAATCCTTTGGCTTTTGACATTGTGGTGTATTTTTCCGTGTAAAGAGTTTTAAATTTTTTACGTTCTTAATTGTATCCGTTTTTTTTCTAGGGTGGCCCTGGGTTTTCATGTAGGACTAACTTTACAATGATTTTGTTTAGGCTGATACCATGTTAAAGATGGGCTTTCAACAGCAAGTGCTTGACGTTTTGGAAAACGTGCCTCATGACTGTCAGACCCTTTTGGCTTCGGCCACGATTCCAGCCAGCATAGAGCAGCTCGCAAGCCAGCTTCTGCGCGACCCCGTGAGAATCATCGCCGGGGAGAAGAACCTGCCCTGCTCCAACGTGCGCCAGATTGTGTTGTGGGTGGAAGAACCAGCCAAAAAGAAGAAACTGTTTGAAATCTTGAATGTGAGTGGTAAAGCCGGCAGCCCTGCTTTGTAGATTGCACTTGAATTTTTCACAGTTTTTTGTTTCTTTGGTTTTTTTGGCCACACGGCTTGTGGGATCTTAGTTCCCTGACCAGGAATTGAACCCAGGCCTTCTGCAGTGAAAGCGTGGAGTCCTAACCACTGGACCGCCAGGGAAGGCTCCACAGTTTTTTTTGTTTTTTTTGTTTTTAGAAATTCACGTTCTTTTATTTATTTATTTATTTATTTATTTATTTATTTTATTTATTTATGGCTGTTGGGTCTTCGTTTCTGTGTGAGGGCTTTCTCTAGTTGCGGCAAGTGGGGACCACTCTTCATCGCGGTGCGCGGGCCTCTCACTATCGCGGCCTCTCTTGTTGCGGAGCACAGGCTCCAGACGCGCAGGCTCAGTAATTGTGGCTCACGGGCCCAGTCGCTCCGTGGCATGTGGGATCTTCCCAGACCAGGGCTCGAACCCGTGGCATGTGGGATCTTCCCAGACCAGGGCTCGAACCCGTGTCCCCTGCATCGGCAGGCAGATTCTCAACCACTGCGCCACCAGGGAAGCCCTTTCTTTTTTTTTTTTTAAATAAATTTATTTATTATTTTATTTATTGATTTTTGGCTGCATTGGGTCTTCGTTGCTGTGCGCAGGCTTTCTCTAGTTGCGGCGAGCAGGGGCTACTCTTTGTTGCGGTGCGCGAGCTTCTCATTGCAGTGGCTTCTCTTGTCGGAGCACGGGCTCTAGGTGCGCGGGCTTCAGTAGTTGTGGCACGCGGGCTCAGTAGTTGTGGCTCGCAGGCTCTAGAGTGCAGGCTCAGTAGTTGTGGCGCATGGGCTTAGTTGCTCTGCGGCATGTGGGATCTTCCCGGACCAGGGCTCGAACCCGTGTCCCCTGCCTTGGCAGGCGGATTCTTAACCACTGGGCCACCAGAGAAGCCATCTCCACAGTTCTTGAGAGAGTGCTTTTTAGATGCAGCTTCAGGGGAACCTGCTATAGATGTTTAATAATAAATTGCTTTGCTTACTTCAGAATTCTGTAGGGTTCAAATAAATTTTTATTTGTGAAAACATGCAGTATAGACACAAGGTTGGTGTTTTTCCCATTATTATAGAAAAATATTTAAATATCAAGGTTATTCCCAAAGAATATTTTTTTTGTTTCAAAAATTTTTAGTAGTTTTATATGTAAGGTAAAGACAAGTTCTTTCTTGGCTGTTCTGTCCTTGAGAAATAGAATTTTTTTAACAGTAACTGGTTTAAGCAGAAATTTGTTAAGTGGGTGGTAGGTACAAGCGTAGTTGTTAAAAATACAGTATTAAGTTAAATATGGTTTATTTTGACTTACGAACAATTTTGGAAATTTTAAATTGCACTTCAAATCATTTCTGCAGTTTTAATGAGGTGATGCAGAAGTGTGAAGGACGTACACTGTTTGCCTTCTGTTTGTGCATATTTTAAAGAAAACACTCATTTTAACAGAGTGTGCCTTTTTTCCTTCTTAGCAGTGTTGGTAAACCCATTGATAACTAGCTTATGCTAATGCTCTCAGAAAAACGTCCCATTGTAAATTACGTTATAGGAATAATTTTAAATACGTGTTTTTAATGTTTCAGGATAAGAAACTCTTTAAGCCTCCAGTGTTAGTATTTGTGGACTGCAAACTAGGAGCAGATCTGTTGAGCGAGGCCGTTCAGAAAATCACAGGTCTGAAAAGCACCTCTGTGCACTCAGAAAAGTCACAGCCGGAAAGGAAAAACATACTGAAGGTGACACCCAGCGTTCTGTTTTCTTCTCTTTCCTGTAAATCTGTTTTGCCTCATTTTCAAGAGGTACCATATTACCTGCTGCTTTTTAAAGCAGACCTGTTTTTTTTAATGACCCTGAGAACTTCAGGCAAGCAGCGGTGTGAAGTTAATTGTTCCTCTTACTCGGGCTTCTGTGTTTTGGGAGCAATAAGCCTGTCCCCTAGGGATTGTCTACTAAATAGATTAATCATTCAGAATCTGCCATTTCTGAAATCAGATCACTTTGGACTGAGGCATAGAGTAGTTCACCTTTGGAAAAGGTTTGCCTGAATAAATTAATAGAAAAAAATTCTGTGTTGGGGTCGGAAGGCCTTTAAGCTACATATGTCTCTCAGGTGTACTAAGACCTCTACTTACTGTGAAGGTATTGCAACAACAGTGTTGAAGAAAGTGTTGAGAAAAGAAAGGATAATCTGAATGACAGAAAACCACTCAAGATAAATCCTCAATAATGAATTTTGTTGCTGTTTCGGAAAGGGTTTACTTGAAGGAGACTATGAAGTCGTCGTGAGCACGGGGGTCCTAGGAAGAGGCCTGGACCTGGTCAGCGTCAAGCTGGTTGTCAATTTCGACATGCCCTCCAGCATGGATGAGTACGTGCATCAGGTAAAGAGATTTTACGTGTTACCACCGTTTTGCTCATGAATTTTCTTATGCAAGGCATTGTCGTTATAATGGTAAGTTAAAGCACGATGTAAAACTGCATGTGCTTTTGCTTTTAAAATATATAAACTAAATTACGTTTTTCAAAACTATATGGATGCCTAGAATGCATTAAAAATTAGTTGGAAATAAAAAACTAAAATGGGGCTTCCCTGGTGGCGCAGTGGTTGAGCATCTGCCTGCCAATGCAGGGGACACGGGTTCGAGCCCTGGGCTGGGAGGATCCCACATGCCGTGGAGCAACTAGGCCCGTGAGCCACAATTACTGAGCCTGCGCGTCTGGAGCCTGTGCTCCGCAACAAGAGAGGCCGCAACAGTGAGAGGCCTGTGCACCGCGATGAAGAGTGGCCCCCGCTCGCCGCAACTGGAGAAAGCCCTCGCACAGAAACGAAGACCCAACACAGCCAAAAATAAAAATGAATAAAAATAAATAAAAATAAAGGAATTCCTTTAAAAAAAAAAAAAAGAAAACTAAAATGTTTATTAAAAAAAATTCAAGTGCTTTGCTTTTGGTGTAGTTTAATTTTCTTTATATTTTTTGTTTTCTTCAGTGAGCATATTAAATGGCTTTTATAAGCAGAAAAAGAGGGCTTTGTTTAAAAAGGTTGTTTTAAGTTGCTGCATCTGGCCAAAATAAAATCGATCCGCTGAAGTGTTTGTTTTTTTAGGAATCATGTCTTCATCTCCTCTTCATACCCTTATTCGCTCTAGACTTTCACCTTTCAGAGTTTGGTTCCTTTCCTTTGCTGCCAGAGATAACAGCATCTCTTCTTTCTCGCAGAAATAAAGCCTCTCTGAGCGCCACGTTATCTCACTGACCGCTACCTGTCTTCCTTCTCTGGCATCACTTACAGACTCTTCAAGTAAAGCCTTTCTCTGATGTTCTTAGAATCACCTCTGAATGTCACATTTACTGGGGTCGCCCACTGAAATGCCTGTAGCGCCCTTACTGAGTTGTTGCTTTATTTTTCATAAGACTTAATAATCTAGCAGTCTGCTTTCTCTCTCCCTCCTTCTCGCTCGCTCTCTTTTCCTTTCTAAGCTCTTTAAATGTTTTTACTTGTTGAATCTGGCTTGTTCTATTTTCGTGGCTGCATGGGAATGTATTATATGGATGTCCTGTAATTTATTTAACAAGTCCTTCACTGCTGGACAATCAGATGTTTCCAGTGTTTTGTTATTAAATAATGCTGCAGTGAATACCTGTGTATACCCAGCTCCCTGGGCCTCTCCTGCAAGTACATCTGTAAGAGAAATTCCTAGTGGGAGAACTGCTGGGTTAAATGATATGGGTATTTAAAATTATAGTCAGTATTCCCACGTGTCTGATTTTTAATTTCAGGGGTGGTAAGCTTCTGGAGAAATAATTTTGTATTGTTAACATTAGCTATCTTTGGCCGGGCTGCGTGGCTTGTGGGATCTTAGTTCCCCAACCAGGGATTGAACCCAGGCAGTGAAAGCGCCAAGTCCTAACCACTGGACCGCCAGGGAACTTCCTAGCTATCTTTTAGAATTTGGAGACCGTTGCAGTTAATTTTTAACTGCTTTTAATCTCAATATAACATATCTAGTATAAATTACATCTCAGATGTAATCCACATGCTGTACAATTTGCCAATTTAAAGTGTACAATTCATTGGTTTTTAGTATATTCATAGGGTGGTGCAGCCATCTGTATAATTGATTTTAGAAAATTTTCATTGCCCCCAAAAGAAACCCCTTGCCCCTCAGCAGTCACCCCAGTTCCTCATCACACGTGCACACACCCTCATTCTCAGGCAACCACAACTGTACTCTCAGTAGATTTATGTCTTCTGGACATTTCAGGTAAATGGAATCATACAGTATGCGGTCTTTTGTGACTTGCTTCTTTCACTTAGCGTAATGTTTTCAAGGTCCACACGTTGTTGTAGTATCTTATTGACAAATAATATCCCATTGTAAGGATACACCATATTTGTCCATCCATTCATTGGTTGCTAGACATTTAGGTGGTTTCCACTTTCTGACTACTATGAGTAATGCTGTGAACACCCAGGGCCATGTTTTTGTGTGGACATATGTTTTCAGTTCTGTTGGACATACACGTAGGAATGGAATTGCTGGGTCCATGTTGAACATCTTGGGGAACCACCAGACTGTTTTTCCATGTAGCTTCATAGTTTACATTCCCACCAGTAAAGTATAAGGGTTCCATTTTCTCCACATCCTCATCATTTACATTATCTTTTTTTTTATTATAGCCAGGTTCATGGATATGAAGTGTTTTTTTTTTTTAAGATTTATTTATTGATTCATTCATTGATTGATTGCTATGTTAGGTCTTCGTTTCTGTGCGAGGGCTTTCTCTAGTTGTGGCAAGTGGGGGCCACTCTTCATCGCGGTGCGCGGGCCTCTCATTATCGCGGCCTCTCTTGTTGTGGAGCACAGGCTCTGGACGCGCAGGCTCAGTAATTGTGGTTCACGGGCCCAGTTGCTCCACGGCATGTGGGATCTTCCCAGACCAGGGCTCGAACCTGTGTCCTCTACATTAGCAGGCAGATTCTCAACCACTGCGCCACCAGGGAAGCCCTGAAGTGTTTTTGATTTACCTTTCCCTAATGACTAATGATGTTGCACATCATTTCATGTACTCATTGGCCATTTGTATACCTTTGGAGGAATGTCTGCTTACATCCTTTGCTTTTAAATTGGGTTGTCCTTTTGAGTTGTAAAGTTCTTAATATGTTCTAGAGACCCTTATCAGAAACATGATTTGCAGATATTTTCTCCCATTCTGTGAGTTGCAGCTATTAATTTTTAGTTTTATTGAAACAACTCAGTAAGGTAAATAAATCAGGTAGAAACAAAAACATACTGAAAAACAGCATCTCCCCCTTATTTCTCCCCAGTCTCATTCTCTGCAGGCCATCCCTTTCAGCTTTTTTAGAGGTTTCTTCTTTTACAACGTTAAAAATGTTCTGTATATTGGCGGGAACTATCTATTCATTTAGATAATCTGAGTATACTTTAAGTTCTACATTTCAATTAAGGAGCAGAAATTGACCATGAGTGTGTATTTCCCTCCCTTCTGAAGAGTTTCTCAGTATATTTGGAGACACGTTTTGTTCCTTCTCACGGGTCTCCACAAATTTGTGTCTGTTTACTCTGTCAAAATGAGAAATAACTTTATGCAAAAATGGACTTGCTTCAGTCTCACATTTCAAGGCACTTAAGTACTATAAAGGAGATACAGTCCTTTTGCTCTTAATGCAATAGCTTTCAAAAAGTTTCTACCTTAACCCACCCACAATAAGAACTATCTTTGTCTCATTACCCCCTACACATACATACAAACATGCACACACACACACACACACACACGTGCACACACGTGCATAACTGAAACACAAGTTTCACAAACAATACTCACTTTTATTATTTTTATTTTCTTATTTGGGTTGTTTCTTTAACACTATGCTAGTGGCAGCCCACTAAATTGATTTCACAAGTATATTGAGGCGAACTCAAAAAATGCTCTCTGAACAAATGTTCACCTTAGTGAAGCTTCTGTGAATACTAGTCTTCATTTTCTTTCAAGAGACATTAACATTCTATGTGAACATTTTGAAAACGTCCTTTGCATTTCATTTCAGGTTGGAAGAGTGGGGAGATTAGGTCAAAATGGAACGGCGATTACTTTCATCAATAACAACTCGAAAAGACTCTTCTGGGATATTGCAAAACGAGTGAAACCCACAGGGTCCCTTCTCCCCCCCCAGTTGTTAAATTCCCCTTATCTTCACGACCAGAAGAGAAAGGAACAGCAGAAGGATAGACAGACGCAGAATGATCTGGTTACAGGGGCTAATCTCATGGATATTATTAGAAAACATGATAAAAGTAATTCTCAAAAATGATTTGTTATACCACGTTGAATAATTTTTATTGCATATTGTCAGTGAAATTTCTGTACATTATTCCTGTATGGTTTGATGAATTTGACATGCACATGAAACAAAAAGTTAACACGATGTAAAAAGTTTTAATAGACTATCAAATTTATACAGCAATATTGTATTTATTTTCCTTTTTAATTTTCATAAATTAAAAACAACAAAGTGAATTACTAAATGAAATAAAAATTTCTTCTCTCTGGAAAAAGTCCTTTCTTTTTTTTCAGTAAATACTCCTCATAGCTATCTTCAGAACCAGAAACCCACACAGCCCGACTCAGATGGTGATTCTTCTGTTTTATATCCACTGTGCTGCATGCGCGTTGGCACCTGGATTATTGTTGAATCAGTGAATATTAGGAGAAAAGTAAATGATTAAAAATGGAAGAAATGGTCAGTGCTCCTTTTGAAAGAAATGTTAAATATCTATTTTCTCTCTCCGTTTTCCTTTCGGCTGGATAAACGTAAATTTATTTTACATCTGATGTGGTCTTCTCATCAAATAATGTTGAGTTATGTGAATGTTGCATTGCAATATATAGTTTTATGTTAATGCCACTTTGCTGATTCAGTTGATTTATTTAAAAAATAAATTTAAAAAATGTATTAGAACTTCCCTGGTGGCACACTGGTTGAGAATCTGCCTGCCAATGCAGGGGACACGGGTTCAATCCCTGGTCTGGGAAGATCCCACATGCCGCGGAGCAACTAGGCCCGTGAGCCACAACTACTGAGCCTGCGCGTCTGGAGCCTGTGCTCCGCAACAAGAGAGGCCGCGATAGTGAGAGGCCCGCGCACCGCAATGAAGAGTGGCCCCCGCTCGCCGCAACTAGAGAAAGCCCTCGCACAGAAACGAAGACCCAACACAGCCAAAAATAAATACATGTAAATAAATAAATAAATTTTGAAAAAAAAAAGTATTAGTGTACTCCACACATCTTTCCTGAGCTCACACTATGTTCTGGACATTTGTTCAGTGCTCAGGACACAAGTGGACATTGTGCCTGCCCTCAGAGCATACAGACTGCATAATAAACCACCTTTAAAGTCTGGGTAATTTAACAAAACCAAGATGTATTTCTCACTTACGGCAGGGCTGGCAGCTCTCCTCTGGGTCTGAGTTCTTCCATCTCTTGGTGGCACCGGCTTAAACACGTGGCCTCCAGGGTCGGCCTGAGAAACACAGGCAGGTGCTGGCCTGTCTGGGCTCAGGCTTCCAGACCTCTCAGCTGATGATTTGAAACACTGGGAGGAAGGATGGGCATTTTGCTTTGATACAGCAATACTTTCATTTCTTTAAAAACCATTAGTATTGGTTTAGCTGGGTTAGTTAGGTGGTATGTGACGTAAATGTTGACACTTAAACAAGCATTATATCCTCAGCATCCTCCCCAGGGGTGAAGGACCAACGTGGGTAATTAAACCCTAGTGTTTGTGGTCTCCACCCAATGGGAACAGTGGGGTCAGAGTCTCCCCAGGGTGCACGAACCCTCAGGACTCCCTCTCGCCCCATTTCTGTCTGCCAACTGTTGAGCAGTATTCCAGGGGACCAGGCTGCGGCACCCTTCAGGCCCAGGGCACTGTCAGAGTTGCAGCGAACACAAGGCTGTGCGTGTACCAGGCGCTGTCAGCGTGTTGGTAATACTCACCAAGGAAAGGGCAGCTTTTCACGAGACTCAGACGTGTTTATAGATAAAAGCGGTATGACCAGAAAAGCAAGAAAGCTTTGCAAATCAGCATTTAAGCAAAAAACAAATACTGTCCGGGCTGTAACATCACCTCCCTGGTCAGCTTAACGCGCGGGCACCCTGGTTTCTGCTCCCACCGCTGGTCACACGACCCTGCGTCTGTGTTCACCTTCTTCCAGCCACGCGGGCCGCGTGCTCTCAGTTCCAGGTTTTGCATTGCGCGGGGCATGTGGACCACGCTCTTGGAGACTCACTTCTCAAGGCAACAGGTGGAGGAGACAGCGGTGGGGAGGGAGCCCTGACTCACAGGCTTGTGATGCGGACCAGACAGCAGCGCTGTGCAGAGCACGGCGGGCAGAGGGAAGAGGGAAGGCACCAGCGCCCTGCTCTTCTTCTTCCTACCCCGCCACCCCCACCCCTCTTTCTGGTCCTTCCTGCTTCTCCATATCTCAGCCTCTCACTCCTTGAGATCTTGGCAAACCTTCCACCTCTCCCATCTCCCCTCCTGTTGGGTGGCTGCAAGGCAGTGGTTTCCTCCCTTAACATATCAATAATTTACAGACCAGAAATTAAAACTTGTTTTCATTGGTCCCAGTGTTGCTAATATTTTTTTCCCAATTAAAGACGTTATTTTTTTTAAAAAGGTACCGTCTCTCATTTCATGAAAGAAAGAACGTGAGATCTAGAACAAGAAGGAAGGACATACTCTGAATGAGAGCCCCTTCTTCCCAAGAAGGGAGAGATGGCAACCTTACACCAACGAGCCATATGATAAAATTTTAAGTAATAGATGTTTGTGACGATTACTATACAGTTTGAAATTTTAATTAGCTGAAAGAACTAGTCATGTATGCTCTCAGACATTTGTTTTGCTCTTCTGCTAATTGTGTTACATGACAGAGGTACAGAATTCACTTTTTAATTGCTTTATTGCCAGATGGAAGCAGACATCTTTTGTGTGTCAAACACCTTACTGAAATTATAAGCGGCTTTTAGACTCTGCAGTACGCAGTGCCATTTTATAAGATACTTTCAATGGCATTCTATTCATGTTGTTAATACCAAGCACATTTTTCAAATCAGAATTTTTTTCCCAAAAGCCCAAGTTTGTGTGTGTGTGTGGTTTCATAACATCTTTACTGAGAACATTGCCACATACTTAAACTGTGACTCACACTGATGAATTTAATAAATCTAAGTTGGCTCCATGAACTGTCATATTTTCTGATAAAACAATACTATTTTCCGTTGGCAGGCTGAGTATTATTCCGGTTGTGCCCTTCTTTGGAATTAATATCAGCACAGCCCTTATTGCCTTGTTATATTTTCCGCTTAACACAGTCAACACAAATTTCGCTCCATAAACTAGGTAGGTATCCAGAGGTGACAGGTCATTCAAGGTGACTTTCTTGGCAGCCACATGTAAACCGACTCCGGACAGATAGGACTCTTTTGGTGTCTCCCAGGTGCACTCAGAGTGACCCCAGAGGCACTAGGGCCACAGTGTGAAAACCAACCAATGATAATTAAGGAAACACACTTCTCTTGTTCTGCTGTGGATGGGAGGACCTATTTTATAACGGCACATGTGGTGTTATTGGACAGAATTACAAATCAAGTCAGTATAAGACAAATGTTTACTTTTTGGGTGTGTTGACAGTCACTTGTAAAATGTTTACAAACAGTGATTTTAAATTCTGAATGTTAGCTTTCCGAAAAATTTGCATATCCTTCTTTTTCTCACTTCATCTCAGAAAGATGAAAACTTGGCCTTTTGCAAATTTTTTCATTAGAGGAAATTAATTCCATCTCTAATTTTCAGCTTTTCTCATCTGTAAGATGAGAAAAGGATTGCTTTAAACTTCTCTGAGGTCTTCCCAAATCTACATGTTCTGTGCTTCCTGCTTTTAAATCTCTCCCTGTCTGGAATATGCTTCAGAATCTCACAGGGTGGAGGAGTCTGGAGGAAACTAGTTTGGCCAGGAATTGATCATTATTGAGGCCAGTGCTGGGGGCTTGGAAATTCATTATTATTTGGTCTACATCTGATGTGCCTGAAATACTACATTCCAAAAGAAAAGCATACATATATGTGTATATATAATCTGCAATCCTATCCTTTTATTTGTGCCCTGGTTATAGATCTTCAATTCTCCACTGAGCCTTTGGCTCAAATTGGACCCATCTAGAGCCAAACTGACCACCTTCCTTGCAAAAAGCCAGTTTCCCTCTTTCCAATTTCCCTGTTGCCTGTGTGCGCAAGCTGCTCCCATCCACAGAGAACGGACTTGTGGTTGCCAAGGGGGCAGGGGTGGGGGAGGGATGGACCGGGAGTTTGGGGTCAGCAGATGCAAACTATTACATACAGAATGGATGGACAACAGGTCCTACTGTAAAGCATATGGAACTATGTTCAATATCCTGGGATAAACCATATTGGAAAAGAATATAAAAAAGAACATATATATAACTGAGTCACTTTGCTGTACAACAGAAATTAACACAGCATTGTAACTCAATGATACTTCAATTAAAAAGAAAGATCAGGGAGTCATCATCAGCCCATTTCTCTCCCTAGTCTCCGTTATCAGCTTAGTCACCAAGTCCTTCTGGTTTTCGTTCAAAATGTCCACATTCTTACGCTGCTACGGAAGCCCAGGACTCCATCACCTCAACTCAAATTCTACTAGCTGCTTCCAAACTGGCTTGTTAATTCTAGGACCCCTGTCACTCAGGATCTCTCCAATCCAGAGCAGGAGAATATTTTTAGAGGATAATTTCACTACTTCTCTGATGTTTCCTTGCTCAGAAAAATTGAGCACGCTTTTGACAGCGACAGCCAACCTGAGTCCCTCTGGCTGGAGTCCGGATCGGTCCTCCACCTGAGTGCACGGTCCAGCATTCTCCCCACTGCTCCCCAGCCCGAACCATCTGTGCTCTGCACTGGGACAGCACCGAACATCACAGCCTGGAGATGAAACGGGGACACATCACGGTAGCTACAATTAGCAGCAGGCCGTCAGCAACTGATGTGCCACTGGTGGTGCTGTCCGTCTCCCAGCACAAGCGAAGGAAAGCCAAGAATCTGCTAACAGAAGGGCAACTTAATTAGGGAGGGAATGTTTTCGCATTTTTTCCCTTGAATGCTAGTGATATTTTCATTGGGATTACAGACAACTGTAAATACTTGGAATCAGGAAATAATAAGAAAGTGAATTCTGAAACCAGGGCAGCATTTTAGAACTGACAAAGCTGCTATGATTTGAGTGAGGCAACTGAGTGCATTTAATTAAATGTGGTGCTTTGTGGGGAGGAAATTAAGACGTTTGTAAACAGTTGTTATGATTTTTGAGATGTTTCGCACAATTAAAGTAGTTTATGACTTTTGTGAATGCAAAAATATAAAAGATGCAGAAAATTCGTAATTGAAAATAGCATCTTACATGTGTGTGTGTGTGCATGCACACACACACACACACGGAAAGTACCTTTGGAAGAATAGTAAGAAGGGAAATGTGTAGTCTATGAGGAGAGAGCTGGGAGAGTTTCACTATATGTCCTTTTAATATAATGCACAGGGCTTCCTTGGCGGTCCAGTGGTTAAGACTCCACAATTCCACTGCAGGGGGCATGGGTTCAATCCTTGGTGGGGGAACTAAGATCCCACATGCCACGCTGTGCAGCCAAAAAAAAAAAATTAAAAAAAAAAAAAAGCACAATATGGGAAAAGAATCTGAAAAAGAGTGGATATATGTATATGTATAACTGCTTCACTTTGCTGTACAGCAGAAAGTAACACAACATTGTAAATCAACTATACTCCAATAAAAAAATTTTTAAAGAGAATACAAACTACTAGATATAAAATAAGTTACAAGGAAGTAATGTACAGCAAATGGAATATAGCCAATATTTTATAGTAACTTTGTATGGAGTATAATCTATAAAATATCGAATCACTATGTTGTACACCTGAAACTGTTGATAATATAATGTTGTAAGTTAACTATACTTGAATTTAAAAAAAAATAGTGTTCAAAAAAATAAGATAATGCACAGATTTCATATTTATTTATGGGTAAATGGTTACTAAATTTCCTTTTTTTTTTTTAAATTTATTTATTTAGTTTTGGCTGTGTTGGGTCTTCGTTTCTGTGCGAGGGCTTTCTCTAGTTGCGGCGAGCGGGGGCCACTCTTCATCGCGGTGCACGGGCCTCTCACTATCGCGGCCTCTCTTGTTGCAGAGCACAGGCTCCAGACGCGCAGGCTCAGCAGTTGTGGCTCACGGGCTCCAGATGCGCAAGCCCAGTAGTTGTGGCCCAAGGGCCCAGTTGCTCCGTGGCATGTGGGATCCTCCCAGACCAGGGCTCGAACCCGTGTCCCCCGCATCGGCAGGCAGACTCTCAACCACTGTGCCACCAGGGAAGCCCTAAATTTCCATTTAATTCTTTCAGATTTGGGGGTGGAGGGGAAGTGTGGAGTTTGTGTGTTTGTAAGTAGCAGACCTGGCTGCTGTGGTTAAACATGGAACAGGTTTGGGCGGGACGGGAGGTGGTTAAAGTTGAGTGCAGGGCACTGAGTGGGGCAGAGCATCAGCCCAGGGCCCCCAGACCGGCAGGCAGCCCCACTGGGTCAACATCTGTGCTGATGGATCATTAAAGCTGGGGTGGGGTAGCGGGAGGCACCTTCAGGGAGTTGGGGGGGACAGTGCAGAGAAAGGGAACCCCGCCCTCCACTGCCTAGTTTATTTCTCAAGGAAAAACCTCTCCCCTCCTAGAAATGGAAGCAGAAATGAAACTTCAGCTGGAGCCGAGGGTGGCAGCAGGGCAGGGAGCCCGGCATTGAGAGAAAACTCCGTCTATGAATGTGGAATCCATCTCCCCTCTTTCTGCCTCCAAGGTGCAGGGCCGGGAGAGAAAGGAGTACAGCCCGGAGGGTCCAGACCAGGCGCCCACACTCAGACTGGCGCCCACCACCCTGGCAAGGCAGGCCCCTGCGCCATCCTGATGGCCCCGTGCTGGGTACCTGTCACACAAAGGGAGAACTGAGCTCATGGTGTCCTCAGGTAAGAAGGTGAGTTTACAGCTGAGCCGGCGAGGAAGGAGTATCAGTTGCCACATTCCAGGAATGGGCCAGATTACGAAAGATTCAGACAGTTTAGGGAAACGGGCAGAAACGAGGCTAATGAAATTCAGTCTCGCAAAGCTGGAAGGTCAGCCATTCAAGCAGAATCCGTCATACATTTAAATGGAGCCTTAACGGGGAGAACTGCTGAAAATAATAAAGAAAGAGCCCGAGGGCAAAATAATATCATCCAGAGCCTAGATGCCAACGGGATTTCCTGCCAGAGCAGCCAAGGCGCTGGGGGCTCTCCATAAAGGCACCTCTCACGCCTCATTTAGAATCTGGGGGGCAACCCTGGGCTTGCAGCTACTCAGAAAAGGGCTTAACACAAGGCGGAGTCTTGTGTTAAAAGTGGAACAGGAGAAACGAGAGGGAAGGCCGGCCTGCAGCTCAGGAACCTGCATTTTCACCCTCTTCCCGAGCTGAGCACAGAACCTTTACCCTTTAGCTCGGGTGTCGCGAGTTTCTGAGAGGGGTTCCCCCAATTCTTTTCATGATTTTGCCCTCACTCTTTCGCTGACTTGGTTCTTCTCTCTGTTGTGTGTTTTTGCAGCAGAGCTTCGAAATCGATTGCAGGGAGCGAGCTGGGGATTTGAACCAAGAAAAAGGAAATGGAATGATTTTGAAATTAGCATTAATTGAGCAGAGTCAGGTACCTACGAGCTGTGAGCAAGCTATTGATACAAATTCATGAAATCTGAAACAGCCTCAAACTACAGACCTGCCGGGAGCAGGACCAACAAATGTCCAGACAGATGAGGTGAGAGACCACGGAGGGTGCGGCCGGAGATCGGAGCTGTGGAACTCTGTCCCCTTCGTCCAGCTAGAATGCCATTACCCTGTGATTGACGAAATGCATTTTGAACCCACCTCCTAAGACCCTGCTCTGTTATTCCTATATGCAATGAGAGAGAGAGAGAGAGGGAGAGGGAGGGAGATGCCCTACACCTGCACTGTCCAATATTATGGCTCTTAGGCACTTAAAATGCGGTTGGTCCTGGAAGTGTAAGAGACACACTTGGGTTCTGAATGAAGAACATAAAATCTCTTCTTAATAATTTTTATGTTGTCCATCGACAGATGAATGATTAAGGAAGATGTGGTACATATACATATATATACACAATGGAATATTACTCAACCATAAAAAAGAATGAAAGTTTGCCCTTTGCAGCAACATGGATGGACTTGGAGGGCATTATGCTAAGTCAGACAGAGAAAGACAAATAGTGTAATGCTATCACTTATATGTGGAATCTAAAAAATACAACAAACTAGTGAATATAACAAAAAAGAAACAGACGCCACAGATACAGAGAACAAACGAGTGGTTACCAGTGGAGAGAGGGAAGGGGCAGGGGCAAGGGGATTAAGAGGTCAAACTACTACGTAGAAAATAAATAAGCTACAAGGATGTATTGGACAGCACAGGGGATGTAGCCAATATTTTATAGCAACAATAAATGGAGGATGATCTTTAAAAACTGTGAATCACTATGTTGTACACCTGAAATGTATATAATACGGTAAATCAACTACACCTCAGTTTAATAAATTTATGCTGATTATGTATTGAAATGATATTTCTGATATTGTTGGGTTACATAAAATATATTATTAAAATGAATTAACCTTTTCCTTTCCTTTTCTTAATATGGCTACTACAGGATTTAAAGTTCTCACGTGGCTGACATATTGGACGGCCCTCCTCTAGACTTTCAAATAGTGGAACAGATTCCCAGGGCTGCAGTTTGCACTCCCCCTTGTTAAATTCCGGAGACCGGGTGCAAACTGATCAGCCAGAAGTTTGTTTTCACTTTCTTTTTTCAGGAAAATGATCTCAAACTGCTCAGGCCTGATTGTTGTCAGTTGGAGTGGACGTTTGGGGCCAATGAACAGTTGTGGTATGGAAATTTAATTAATAATATTGAAGACATGCAGCTGGGAGAAACAAAGGACACAGTGGAGAAGACTAATTCTGTGGGCATTATTTCATATCATTTCATACGAATTAAACCCATAAAGTGCACACAAACCTTCACCATGGCTTGGGGGAAACCCTGTTATCACGGAGGACAGAAAATGACATCATTATTCATCTCTGTGCTGCAGGGAACTGAGAAACATTAATCCAAGCAGAGCACTACACTCTCTGTCGAGCCCCAGACCATCAGATCCGAAAAAAAAAAAAAAATGCAGGACTCTTTCTGATGGCGGATTTCTTTTTTTCCTGAGTGAGTCAGAGAACAGACTGTGGTTTAAACCAAAAAAAAAAAAAAAAAAAAAAAAAATGAAGCCTTCTGCAAACGGGTAAAGGCATGTGGACGGGTGTGGAATGATTCATGAAGCTGTGAGACCGACCAGTCGCCTTTTCTCCCACTGAAAAGCCTGGCATGATGTATAATTCTTGCCATCCAGGTGGCCTCTTATTTGACAGCTGCCCTTTGAAAACCACAGATAAGAGAAGCAGTCACTCGGCACAACCTTTTTTATGCTGTGTTTTAAATGAGAAAACTCATTTATACGAACACACGCTGAAAAGGGGTTATAAAAACAGCTAAATTTGTATCAGTTTAGATAATTCTAGATACTCCTAGTATTACAAGTTAACAATAACAGCTATGCGATTCTAAACTATTTTGGGCTTAAGATGGACCACTGAGTGATTTATACACATTCAACATCCTTCCTGAGACCATCTTTTTAAACTTGTTGAAAGTTAAGTGACACAGAACCTTTCATTCTCCACTTTGGAAAAAGAGCTCCAATTCTACTTGGAAGAGTCAGCACCATTTTTAACAGGATGTCAAAAATGACGTTGGGCCATGTTGGCAAAGCGCAGAGGGGAGAAGACACCTGATCGAAGGTCAAACTTGGCCTGTTTTTTAAAAAAATGTTCTTCCTACGTGAGCCCCAGAGCTCCCTTTATGTAGAAATAGGTTACCCGGTAGACTTTGGGGTTGACAACGGTTCTAAATTTTACTAATCTCCTCTGGAATGAAACCAGCAGGATTCAAAGAGAAAAGAGCGGCTGGACTAATCTCTGAGTTCTTTTTGTATTAAAAAAAAGAAGGATTACTCACTTAATGTCATTGTTTCTTTTAAAATTCCTGGCAGTGTTGCCAAATGTATTTAGCTTATGAAACTGATCGTAAAGCTTTTCATCAGCCTCATCAAAACATACAAGCCTGCTGCTATAATGCCTGCTTCCAAGACTGTTGGTCTAACATGCACTAGAATTTAGAAAGAAAATAGAAAATATGACAGATTTCAAACTACCCTTATGTTTGTTTAACTCTTGTGCTTATCACAGTGCCACAGAAATGTGAGAATTAGAAACAATCTTAGTAAAAACAACAGGTCAGGGTAGTGATGCAGGGCACCAGCAATGGCACCCCATTTCCTGAGTTCTGAACTTGGCTCTGTGACTTAATAGGCTAATAAGATCAGGCAAGTTATTTAACAACTTGGAAACTCAGTTTACCTCATCTGTAAAGCAGCAATAATCACAATAATAGTACCTGCCTTACAGGGTTATGGAAATTAAATGAGATAATGTACGCACCTTACATAAAGAAGAGACTCAGGAATTGCTGGTTTATTGGATAATTTAATCCAGTCATTGAGTTTCACAGGTGAGGAAACTGCACACGTAGACCCCGCCTCAGTTCCCTCCACTGAGCCTCGACGGAGCTCAGCTCTGATCACTTCTCCTCCACTTCCCATCTGGGCTTTAAAATTAATCCCCAGAGTCCTGTTTGGTTACGGACCCCAAAATGCAGCCAGATACAAACACCTACACACCCAGAAAATAATCCTCATTTTAATAATTTAAAAATTATGAAATTGGGTAAATTGTAATAGATTTGTATCCTAAGAGACCATTAATTAGCATGAGTTAATCATTTTTCTTTAAATCTTAACATAATAGAAGGCTTCAGATGTGCTTGCTTTACTTCTGAACACTTTCTACATGTTTTCTTTTGGTTTGTCTCCCTCTGGTGGATTAAAAAAATACTTCCTTTCATTTTCAGAATAACCATGGATTTTTTTGGAACAGGTTTTGCTCAAGTTAAGAGTTTGTCTGTTGTCAGCCTGGTTCATGTTGTGGAACTTCTAGAAAACTATCTTTCCTGGATGGGACTCTCTGCAGAGGCTCAGATTCAGGGAGGGCACCTGCTCCCTGACACTACGAAGCTCATGCAAAGACACAGAGGTGTATTCAGAGAATGACGTGTGGTTTGAATGGCTGAGAATAAAGTACAAGGGATTAGGGGTGAAGGGCGATGGTAAGAGATGAAGTAGAAGGTTGAGCAGGGACCAAATCATTGGGCTTTTAAAGTTATGTTTAAATTTTATTTTGTAGGTAATGGGAGTTGCATTAGTTAGGATGAGGCTGCAAAAACAGGAAGCCCAAATAAGTAGCTTTTAAAACAAAAGGGTTATTTCTGTCTGTGTAAAAGAAGTCAGGAAGTAGGCAGTCCAGGGTTTGATATAGAGCTCCCTGTCATCAGGGATCCAGGCTCCTTCCAAAAAGTCCTACTCCATCCCTAGGGTGTGGCCTTTGTCCTCATGGTCCAAAAGAGCTGCCAGAGCTCCAGCCGTCACTTGCATTTATCCAATTGGACATCTACATTGGCACTTCAATCTCAGCTTTCCCAGAAAATACGCTGATTCCTACCCCCAAACCAGTTCTTCTGTTTTGTTCTTTAGCTTCCCATTTCACTAGAGGAAAGAGCAGTGAAATGAGGCTGTGAGGGAGGTGCAGGAGACTCTGAAGCTGAGGAGAGAGAGTTCAGAAAACAGCAGAAGAGTGATTTACAGGGGAGCAGTGACCAGTCATCTAAATGCTGCACAGAGCTCAAGTTGCACGTGCTCTGTAGGTGGACTTTTATTAGAGGTGCCAGTGAGGCTGGTGACCTTGGTGATGATGTGTCTGCACTTGTTTTGCAGAGCAGAGCCCTGTTCAGTGTTGAAGCTCGTGGCAGCCCTGACCAATGCGGCACCATCACATGAACCCAGTGTGCGGATCCCCCCCGCCCAACACCTACTCACCCCCCCGTAAGGTAACCTAGACGTGAAGAGATAGAACAGAAGCCAGAGGCCTCCAAGAGGAGGGCTGGGGGCACCTTTTAAAAATTTCTTTTTCATATGAGAGAGATGCTGAAGGCAGAGGGAAGTCGGGGATGTGCTGCAGGGAGGTCCCTGGGGAGATGTGGAAGCTGCATCCAGGATACAGGTGTTGCACTGGCCCTAAGGAGCAGGAAGGACACCTGTTTCTCTGAGGCCAGACCTAAACAAGGGCTTAAATGAAGAAAAGTTTGCAGCTGGTGGCAAATGAGGTCACAAACTAAGACAAAAATATTACCAGTAGAGCTACCTTAGATGACGAAAGCCACAGTTGGTTCTTAGTTCCCATTTATGGAGGCCTTTCATTCCATGCAATGTGTGTGCAATTTTCAATTTTCATACACATTATCTTTTTTTTTTTTTTTTGGGCTCGTGGCTTGTGGGATCTTAGTTCTCTGACCAGGGATCGAACCTGGGCCCACGGCAGTGAAAGTACCGGGTCCTAACCACTGGACCACCAGGGAATTCCCCACATTATTTTAATTCTCACAAATATGTAAGTTAACTATAAACAGTCAAAACATACATCAATTGAAATTTACATGCAATAATGTGTCGCATGTTTCAGATGGTTTCGCGTGCATTATCTAGTTTGATTTTTCTAGCTATTGTTGACGATATCCCCTCATTTTACAGGTCAAGAAGCCAAGGGTCAGAGAGGTAAAGTAATCTGAGTGGCAAGCAGATTGTATGACTTTAGATTCCCAAAGGAGGCGTTATTTTAATGAGTCAAATCTGAAAACAGGTTTGAACTACAGGGCATTTTAAACAGCTGCTGTGTCACCAGTAAGGAAGCATTCCCTCTGCCTGAACTGGAGGGCAGAGCTCTGACACCACCAGTGTCGTGTGGGTGTTGGAAGGGCTGCACGTCCTCAAAGTCGGGCAGCAGGCCAAGACTAGAGGCCCCGAGATTTCATTTCATTTCATTTCATTTGAGATGAAATGAGATTCCTTCAGGATGCTCGCCTTGGAATCTTGTGTGACTGAATCTGAACTTTCTACAATCCTTTTTCTTATTTTTTTAGTTCAATAGTATTTTATTTTTATTCTTTTAAATTGAAGTGTAGTTGATTTACAATATCATGTTAGTTTCAGGTGTATAGATTCCTTTTTCTTGTCTTCCATCAAAAAGCATAGACGATCTGAAGTTCTAAAAAATTTTAATCATATTAAAGCAAAATGGAGATTAGTTCTGCTCTCCCTCGGAGATCATTTGTCACTGCTTTCTCCTGATTTTTAATAGACTCCAGTGGGTCCAGTACAAAAGGACTCACTGTTTCATCTTGTGGTTATTTCTAGGGATTAAATCATAATCCTCAGCCTTCATAAAGTAAGATGTGTCATTACAGAGAGCCTGTAAATGCACGATTGCGGTTTGTCAACACTGGCTAGGGCTCTGCAGCGTTTTGGAGAGTGGTTTTAGGTGATGCAATTTAGTAGCTTACGTTTATGAAGCATAATCCTGTGTCCGGCTCAATGCTAAGCACTTTGCATGCACTATCGAATTTAATCCTCATGACAACTCTTTAGGGTAGGTGGCATTAACATCTGCAATTCCCAGATGAGGAAGCTGAGGTCCCCAGAAGTGACTTTCCCTGCTGGTCAGCTGTGGGCAGGATCTGAAGAGAGAAGCACCATGTCAGTGTAATATATAAAAGACCCAAATCCCTCTTGTGTAACCCGGAGGTGGCTCACAGGTGGCCCTTGATTCTGTGGAGTATTATTCCTGTGGCTGGAATTGAATCGGGAGCTTTGTACAGAGCAAGAAGAAGAGGGAAGTGTGGCTAGCGACCTGTGAAGGTCCTCTGTGCCAGGCACTGGGGAGACAGGGTGACATAGACGAGGCCCCTCTCCATCTTGGGCTCACAGCCTGGGGCGGTGTCTGGTCTTTAGGTCACACACTGTCTGCTTCTAGTTAATTCATAATTGTAACTTTAACGACACTTAATTGTTGTAATAGAATTTATTGTTTTTTTTCCTCATTTTTAACCATTTAAAGCATTCTCTCATGGTTGGCCATTGAGAGCTTTTCCAGTTTGGGGCCTACAAACTTTTTGGATGCCACTGAAATATTTTCTAAGAATAAAGTTTTGTAGTGCAGTAACTAGGTCAAAGAATATGAATCTCTTCACGGTTCTTTCAATACATTATCATATTGCTTTCTAGAGGGGTTTGATATTTACTCAACAAATATGTATTAAGCGTCTTTTATATATTGGGCCTTACACTAAGCAGTAGGGATACACCGTGAATGGGTGTGGTCTTTGCCCTCAAGAAGCTTACCAGCTGCTGTCACTAGAAATGTGTACTTTTAATTCTGATGCAAAATCACTAGCACCAAAATTAAAAAACATTTTCTTCACTTGTACCTCTTTTTTTTTTCACACTTGCATTTAATGGCTGGGTTTTACATTCTATTTTTATCTGAATTATTTTTGTGTGTATATGAATTCTTTATTGCGTGAAGTCCCTTTGCCCATTTTTACATTTTATTTATTTTCTTCTTCTATTTATAAACTTATTTACCTTATAACATTGAAAGAGATCTTTACATCTTGTCACACTTAATGTATTTTTCTAGTTAGTTTACTACATTTTATTTTTGTTATTTTGAACTATACGTAAGTTTAAAATTTTTATGTAGGTGTCAGTCTTCGTTTGCCATATCTTCTTTTGCTTCTAGACTTGATCATTTTCCCATATATCTGATAAGTACAATATTCTTTTTTTCTGATAGTTGCTCTATAACTTAATTTTAATAAATTTTAGCATGATTTTTAAAGTGAGCTTTAGAATGAGTACTTCATCATCCACTCAATTTTTCTATATAGTTGGGGGTCCATTTCGGTTTCTCTATGCTACTGAATACATTTCCATTATCTGCACTTTTTGCTGTTTAAAAAATACAGTTGCTTTATAATATTTGCTGGACTAGAGTCCCTCTCACAGATCTGGTTATTTTTCAGCATGTATTTTTATTGTTTTTTCATGCTTCAAAATCTTACTGTAATATTTATAGAAAGTAAGTTATATCTCACGACGTGGGCTTTGGAATTCTAGTTACACCGCCTCCTAGTTGTCTGATTTTTCACAAGTTTAACTCTAAACCTCAGTCCCTCATCTGTAAACTGGGGAATCATATTAATATTTACCTCGTAAGATATTCAGGATTAACTGAAAAAAGTCCACGTAAGACATTTAGCGCACTTCCCATCACCAGGCTTTGCACAGGAAATCCTAGAAAAGGGTGAATGATTCTGGTTCACTTGGGGGCAAACAGCCATTTCTGCACCGAGAATTCCTGCTGTGAGGCGGACGGACTGCGCTCACCTTGAACCGAGGCTGGACAAGCGCGCCGCGGCCCGCTTCCTAGTCCAAGCCCACCCGAGGGCGCCCGGCCGCCCAGAGCCCGCGCCCCCTGCGCGGCTATGGCCGCGCCCAGCTCCTTGCGCGCAGCCCGGAGGGCGGGCCCGTTGCCTAGGAGATGCGAGCTCGGATCCGCGCTACGGGCGCGCACTTCCGGGAGGACGTGCTTGCGCGGCGCCCGGCAGCCAATCAGAGGGCGGGGCGCGCGTTCAAACCGCTGGCCGGCGGCGGAGGCGTGAGCGGCGCGGGAAGGCCTGGGGCCTGCGAGGTGGGGTCTGCGAGGTAGGGGTTGCGGCCTGGGGGCGGCGCGTCGGTGCGGGCAGCGGCGGGGGGGGGGGGGGGGTGTTGCCGAGCGGCTCGGGCGTCCGGGCGGGGCAGGGGTCGCCCAGGGGGACGGGGCGGGGGTCCCCCAGGAGGGACAGGGGCGGGACCGGGCCTCGCCCTCCGCGCCGCTGCCCCCGCCAGGGCCGCCTTCGGGGCGCGTCGCTGTCCCGGTCCCGGCGTGACCGCTGAGAACCGGTCCCGGGGTCTGGGCCCCTCTTCCCGCCGTCTCACAGCGACCCTTCCCCGTTACCCCCCCGCAAAACAAAGAGCCATCTCGCTCCGTGTAAGTAGCAGCAGGTTTTCAGCTGCGGTTGAAGGTCCGCAATCTCTTCTTGCCTTTGTATTTGCTTCCGTAACAGGAAGATTCTCTGCTTTTAGTTAAAAGGTGACGGGAGATGCTTAGGTCCTGGCGAAGTTTCCGGTAATGATTGTTAGTGATTTAGAACTTTCAAAGGCTTACTTGAAAATGAACCTCTGTTATTTTGTTCCTCCAGAGCCGTAATCTCTGGGGTCGACTTTAAAAATACAACAGCCAGTTGCTGGATTAGCAGGAAGAGTCTATGTGGGAGCAGCAGAGAACTGCAGCCCAGGGCGAGCTTGCTGGAGCAGAAAGGGTGAACCAGCCCAGAGCAGAGGAGAGGCGCTTGTCTGTCCCGGCGCCTCCCAGGTAGTGTGGGCTCCGTGAGACCACCCACGGAGTCACAGGAATGTTTTGTTTCATATAAAAGTTCTATTTTTTCTATACTGTAGCCTATGAAGTGTGCAATAGTACTGTGTCTAAAAAAACGATGTATATACCTTCATTTAAAACACTTTAATGGTAAAAATGCTAACCATCATCAGAGCCTTCAGTGCGTCCTATTAGTAACATCAAAGACCGCTGATCACAGATCACCATAACAAGTAGGGGGCTAATGAAAAAGTTTGAAATATTGTGAGGATTACGAAAACGTGACGCAGACATGAAGTGAGCCGATGCAGTTGGGAAAATGGCTCTGACTTGCTGATGCAGGGTTGCCACAAACCTTTAGTTTGTAAAAAGCGCAGTATCTGTATGGGGTAGCCAAGCGCCTAAGACAGGTCTGCCTGTGTGAAGAGAAGGAGGGAATTGAACGACAGTCCGGGTGGTGATCACCTCCTACCGGCTGAGCTGCGCATTTTCTCATTGGCTGGGCGGTTGCTATAGGCGACGAGGAAACCTTTCTTCCTCTTCGCTCTGGGATGTGAAATAGCTTCTTCCTGTAGAGTCTGTAAAACACGGCAAGGGATAAAGCGTGAGAGCTGCTCTTTAGATCCCCCAGTTCTATTTTAAATGAGGTTTCCTTTATTTACTTTCACAATGAAATATGTGTCAATGATCAGGTGTCATCTTACAAGTTCGAATCAGGCATGCAACTGTAAAGACTTGTTTACATCAGTATAACCGGTTTGATTCAGCGTTGACTAGAAGCCCGACATCTTAGCTGTCACCGCAGTTCTCTTTTCTCTTAAACGTGAATGCTGGATCGCTACTGTTGACACATAGTTATATACGTTCCTGTCCACTTTGTTGTCTAACTGCTAGAGGGCAGGCTGTCTACTTAACTAATCTTGCATAATTCTTCTCAGCACAAGCAATTAATTTACAGCACTTATCATGTTTATTGTCTCTGCTACTTATTTGGGAATAATCTGTCTGTGACACCTCTCAAACTCATCTCTCTGAGGCATTCTTGCATGTAACGTGCATTCAGCAGGTGCAGAAATGCTTCACTCCGGTCTTTAACTTTGGTGCTGGAGTGTCCCTGTTAGTCCCCCTCCCTGCTCCCCAAGCTGGGGGTACTTTAAAAAAAAAAATCTCTGCTGACATGTTCTCTTTTCTAACATTTACCATCTAAACCGTTTTTAAGTGTACACCTTAAATATATTCATATTGTTGTGTGGTCATCACTACCATCCGTCCCCATAAGTCTTGTCATCTCGTAAATCTGAAACTCTATACCTATTAAACATTAACTCTCTGTTATCCCCTCCCCCAGATCCTGGCAACTTTCTGTCTTTATGATTTTAACTACTCTATGTACTTGCTATAAGTGATGTCATATGTTATTTGTCTTTTTGTGACTGGCTTATTTCACTTAGCATGATGTCCTCGAGGTTCATCCATATTGTAGCATATTGCAGAATTTCTTTACTTTTAAAAGATGAATAATATTCCATTGTATGAATATACCACATTTTGGTAAGCCATTCATTGGTCAGTGGACACTTGGGTTGCTTCCCCATTTCAGCTATTGTGGATAAAGCTGCTATGAACATGAGCATAAACATATCTCTTCGAGACCCTGCTTTCATTTCTTTTGGGTATATACCCAGAAGTGGAATTGCTAGGTCATGTGGTAATTTTAATTTTTTGAGGACTGTCCATAGTGTTTTTCATAGCGGCTGTACCATTTTGCATCAACAGTACACAAGGGTACCAGTTTCTTCACATCCTTGTCAACACGTTTTTTTTTTTTTTTTTTTGATAGTAGCCATTCTAATGAGCTAGTGATATGGCATCTCATTACAGTTTTGATTTGCTTTTCCCTAATGATTAGTGACGTTGAGCATCTTTTTATGTGCTTGTTGGCCATTCTTATGTCTTTGACATGTGCTTTTTTTTTTTCTTTTTTCTTTTTTTGGCTGTGCCACACAGCATGCGGGATCTTCGTTCCCTGACCAGGGATCGAACCCGTGCCCCCTGCAGTGGAAGTGCGAAGTCTTAACCACTGGACCACCAGGGAAGCCCCCGACATGTGCTTTTTACATCTTTAAAGTCACCTGGCACATTTGGCCTGATATAAGTGTTATCTGCGCATTCCTTCTAGACTAAGGAAATGAAAACAGGGGTCTTGTCTTTGAAAATCCATAGTATCCATCAGAGGGCCTGGCACCTCATGGGAGCTCAGCTGAGTAATGATTGTAAGTAATGACTGTAAGCTCTTTGAGGTCAGAGGTTTGTCTGAAGCAGCTTGGGAACAGTATCTGAGCTGGAGGTCATGACCTACTCTGATGTATTGCTCTGAGCAGTTACTTTCACCATGGAAGGTTCTCATGTTTTTACAGCCTATTCGTAGTCTGTGCCATCTAAATCTTATTTATTTATTTATTTATTTAATTTTAGCAGATAATTTTGGAAACTGATGCATAAGGAATGGCCGGAAGTTAAATGAACGTCCAGAGAAGAGCTTAAAGTTTCTTCGGCAACATCCTTTCTAAAAATAACTTGCTGCCACAATGTCAGTTTACCCTGCACATAGTAGAAATGACAGCAATATCCTTGGTATCCCTTCTTCCCCAAAGAGTTCATCGCTGCCTGTCCTCCCCCATGGTAGCAGGCTGAAGCTGCATTCAAAGTCGGATACGTCGGAATGTGAAAATGATGAACCGTTATTGATATCTGCAAGTAAAACCAGAGACATAAATAGCACTTACGTTATCTCTGCCTGTAAAAAAACGGAAGATACACCCCTTACCCCTAACCCTGTGGGTAGGTTGACACTTCAGAGGAGAGTGACAAGGAGCAAAGAGTCCTCTCTGCTTGGTCGTGAGTTGGGAGACACAACTGCGAAAACAGCAGAAACACGTCTTGCGTTACAACGTCGGGCTAAGACAGATTCTGTGGAAAAGTGGAAAGCAGCGCAGAATGTAGGAGGTAAAGGAGAAAACAATTGTGCTTCACCAGCAACTAGTATAAATGTAAAGACTGTAAATAATGATAGAAACTTTCTTGTCACACCTTCTGTACCTTTAGCTGCAGACCCAAAAGACCCTGAAGTGAAGGCTGGTGGAAAATACAAAGAAACGCTTTCTACTGTCAGTGGGGCAGATGAAAATGTTGCCCTTAAGTCCCTAAGTGATAGACCACCCGCTGTTTCCCAGAGTCAGACTGAAGCTGTTAGATCAGGATGCTTGGCAACAAAACCTATTCAGAGCAAGTTGGATATCAGAGTGTCAGGAACAGGAAGCTTACATCACAGAAGTGCTGGGAAGGATGGTGCGAAACTTGCACCTAAATTTGAAAGCTTAGAGAAAAGAACACCTTCGAAGTGTGTTACAGAGCACAGATCGACACCAAAGCGTGGCATACCTCAGTTTAAGAGCCCAGCTGCGTCAGTTCTGAAAAACAGGATGCCTACCCTTCAAGTGAAACAAAGGCCGAAAAGTTCTCTTCTCGCAAATAAAAGGGAACGGTCACGAGAAAATCCATTCCTTCTTGAAGAAGAACCTGCACTTCGGAGAACCTCTGCAGAAACAGACCCCCTAAAAGTGGAAAACAGTCAAGTGACGGTGGCAGTCAGAGTCAGGCCTTTCAGCACGCGGTACGTTCCCCTTTCTGTTTAAGGCCAGGCTGGTGGCGTGGAGCGTGTCCAGTTCCTCTCTGCCTTTGGGAAGTCAGCGTGTTCATGCATCTTCAAACTGGCTGGTGATTCTTTTATATAGACAGAACTTCTCGGTTCAGTTGTAGTATGTGGATTATTTTTGATGATTGGCTGTAAAATTAAAAAATCGAAATCACCGTATTTTGCAAGCGTAAGTTTCTCTGGATATACTGCTTTTTAAAAGTCTGAATGACTTCAGTCTAATGCAGTCTGCTTTCAAATCTGTAATGTACGGTGGGATCTCTACCTTTCCCTTGAAAAGAGCCACAACAGGTCACTCGTTCCCCAAAGAGGTCCTTCCGAAACCCTTTCCGGAGTGGTGGTCACCCCTTCATCATCTCTGCTACGTGGTGGTTATACGCTCACTCATTTATTACATTTGATTTTGATGGCAAAAAAAAATCTCTCCCCAAAAGTGCTTGTGGGTGAGACACTCACAGATTGCGGGTTGCGCTGAAAAAGACGACCCGCCCAGTGTGAATATGGCATCTGGTTATCTTTACATACTTGGAGAGATGACTGTGAAGACTTCACAGAGTCAGTAGTTTTTAACTCTGTTGTGGACCTAAGTGAGGTAGAGGAGGGTATGGTGACCCTGCAATGCAGACGGACCTCTGGTTTGAACCTAAACGGCCAGCAGTTAAGGCAAGTTCCACAGGGCTGTGAGCCTTTTAGCTGAAAATGTGGGGTCAGTGATAAGGGGAGAGAACTCAGTACCAAAGAGCCTCAAGACTGTGCGGGGAAGAGGGGCAGAAGGGACAAGCCCAGGATGGGTGGCTGCCCTGGAGAGGATGGAGCGAGGGACCACGTGCTGATTCCAGACTCGGCAGGCGCGCCTGTAGCAGGGCCGCGGTGGAGGATGAGGGAGGTGGTTTCCGCAGTAGTTTCTGATCTAAAGCAGAGATGGGGGCAGAAGGAGAGATCTGGGGCCAGACAAGGACTGATAATGTTTTTCTGCAGCTCTGGAGCCAGTGAAAGGTTTCCTACTAAGTCTTAGATGGAAGAAGGATGGACCCAAAGAGATAATTTAAAGGAGGAGGGACCTTTGGATTCATAGAAACGTTAACTAGTAGCCCAAAGACGCTTGTGGTTCACACTTATATCTAACTGAGTTTGTTGAAATTGTGTTTCTTACCAACTTTATATAGATTTGTACCTCCAAAATTTCTTTATAATCTATTCAAACAAGTTTCCAGGTTTGAACTGCAGAGACAGGTAGATTATAGTAGGCAGGATGAGAAAAGGGAGAGCTTAAGAGAAAAAGGAAAAAGATGGAAAATCCTGTAAAAGTAGGGGGCATTCTTCCAGACAAGCAATCTGGAGCTCCATTTTCCCTTTGAGCAGTGGCACTGGAGCTGCAGGAAGTAGATTTTGGAAACCCGCTATTATTACGTGTGCTGGTCTGCATTTTCCACATAAAACTGAAGAATCTTCTTGCCCTGGAGGAATGTTGTATTTAACTAGTTTGAGGTCCTTATTATATTCTGTGGGAATAATACTCAGAATAATTATAGTAACGATATTTTTCTCTGCGCTTCTTTTTAAAGAGAGAAGAGTGAAGAAACATCCCAGGTGGTCTTTCTGAACGGGGAAGAAATAGCTGTGGAACATCCCAGCATGAGACAGGTGTACAGTTTTGTTTACGATCTTTCCTTCTGGTCCGTCGATGAGTGTCACCCCCGCTTCGCGAGCCAGACGGCCGTGTACGAGGCACTGGCAGCCCCGCTCCTGGAACAGGCCTTCGAAGGCTTCAACACCTGTCTCTTTGCTTATGGTCAGACTGGCTCTGGAAAGTCCTATACGTAAGTTGTATCATAAATCCGATTATCCAGAAATGTTTGCATTTTTGTGAGGAGCAACATAGTTTGATAGAAAGAATATCGTTTTGCAACTGCACAGCTGTGGGCTCAAAGCTCACCATTTTACATACTCGTTCTGCAGACTTGGGCAAGTTACTTCGTCTCTGGGTTTCTGTTTATGCGTGAGATATTGTTTCATTGGCCCCATTTTACTATAAACTCTTTCTTGTGTAAACCGAAGCCCAGAGAGGTTAATTGGAAGTATTGTTGTGAGAATTACAAGCAAGTCATCTGATCAACGGTATGGTAATAATACCTGTCCTAGAAGGAAATACTCAAATTTTAATAGTAGCTAACACTTATTAACTTTTTACTATATTCCAGGCCCTGTGCTAAAGGCTCTGAATTAGATAGTTCTTATTTATTCCCATTTTACAGAAGAGGAAATTGAGGTTTACTTTCTCTCCAAAGAACTTAAAAACCCTATTTATCATGTATTTTCCAGGATGATGGGATTTAGTGAAGAACCAGGAATAATTCCAAGATTCTGTGACGGTCTTTTTGCTGAAATAGCCAAAAAACAAACCCAAGAGGTATGTTCTCATAGTATCCGTAAGCCTTCTTATTAGACTAGAAAACGGTCAAATCAAGTTAAAGTCAGAGTCGTGGCCACTAAGGAACTACTCAGCAGAAGATGTTGTAATTTCTGGTCGCTCTCCTTTAGGACAGTGGTACGGGGGACGGAGGCTCCAGACGCAGAGGCGGTTCCTCCTGGTGGACAGGGATGGAGGGTCCTTTCTTCCGCCTTCTTTGCCCAATCACCTCCGTGGGTGCGGGGTGCACGTGGCCCGGTAGTTACGCCCCGTCGTGCGTGTCTGCAGCGGGACGGCGGCACGGCCTTCCCTAAGGACGGCAGGCGTCAGCATTAGGACGGCAGCAGTAGGAGAGAGAGGAGTGACCTGCAGATTCAGCCCGGAGTGGAGGTCACAGCCTCGCTCGTGCCCCGCACTGCCCCAGCGCTGGGTGCCCACGCCCTCTCACCTGGTCCTAGTGTGGCCAGCTGTTTGCCGGGCAGCCCGTTAGACTGTTAGTTTTTCCGAAACTTGCTTGAGGATAAAAGCCCCTAGGAATGTGTGTGGGGGTGTACTTGCTGAAAAGCTTCTGGAGATTCTGATTCAGTTGGTTTAGAGGGTAGCCTGGGAGTTTATAATTTTCATACTTTTCCTCTAGTGATTCTTATGATAAGGGGACTTGGGAAAATATTGTGCTGTACTTGGGAGCACGGAGTCGAAACACCCGGTGCCTGTAGTGAAGAGAGTGTGATGGAGAAACGGGCCAGTACACAGTCGAGTACAGTCAGTGAGATGCTAAATAAAGTGAAGTAAATACTCGGTTAGGATGAGAGCGGCGGCTATGGGGACATGTAAGCTGGGGGCACGGGGTCCTTGGAGGAGGCGTGGCCCGTGGGTTAGGCCCCTCTGTTTAGCATCTGTTTCGTTTAAAGGTGGTGGAAGCCAGGGAGGGAGAGCAGGCGAAGGCGAGGGGTCTCTGGCGTGATCCCGGGTCTGGGGTGCTCCAGCGGTGGGGAACGACTTTGTCGGGGAGAGGAACACATGAGCCGGTTAAGGGCGTGGACTTTGGAGATGGCTTGAGCTGGAATCCAGGTTCCCTCCCTTTGCTGGAAGTGTGGCCTCGAGCAATGTGCTTATCTTCTCTGGTGCTTCGGCACCGAGACTGGGGATGAGGGGGATGCGCTCCTAGGTTAGCTGTGAGTGTGAAGTGTGTTGGTCTGCGTGGAAGGCTTTGAACTGCCCGGCACATAGGGAGCCCAGCGAAGGGACTGCGGTTTTGTCCGTTTGGGATTATTCAGGGTGGTGGAAGATAACAGCATGCGGGTGGGGGTCACGGAGGGGGGTATAGCCACAGACGCCAGGCGCCTCGAAGGAGCAGACAAGGTATGCTCCTCTGCGGCGTGACCGCCCGCCTTTCGCAGCTCCCCTCCCGCGGCATGTTCCTCTCCAAGGGCCCCTGGAAGCCCCGTAACACAGTACACTGTTTTATATATAATAGACATTAATGCATGTTTGTTGAATTCTGAGCCCCAATACCTGTATCCACAGCCCTTGTAAATAACCTGTAATGCATGGGTTCACCTGTACCGGATCTCTACCTGGAAGTGCTTTGTTCCTCTCCCGGGACGCTAACTGTATCCTTCTGTCTGTGTTACTCAAGTGCTGTGTTGCATCTCCAAGTAGACTGTGAGTTCTCTGAGGAAGAAGCCTGTCCAGTTCACCTCAGGTTCTCCCACAGCACCTAGAGGAGTGCTGTGTGCCTGGTAGGCCCAATAAGTATTTAGTGAATTGAACCTACATCTCTCTGATCTCCCTTGAAGCTTCTAGTTTCGTGAGCGCTGGGTGCTTGCTGACTCACTTTGGGCCTGTGGGTGAAATTTATTTCTCTAACAAGGAAACATACCCTAACTCAAAAAAGCTACATGGAAGCAAATTTTCCCTTTTTGGCCTTTATACCTTGTCTTTCAGAGTCAAAAGGAGGAGAAGCTCAGCTCTGCTGAGTCTGGTGATTGTTTTTTGCCGCAATCAGGAAGAAAAGCTCTGATTTAAGATCCTCATTTAGCAGATCAAGTGTTCGCCCACAGGGTCCAGCCCGCTGCGTTCCTCATGCCTCACATCCTTTTCTCCTCCTTTCCCAGCCTCTCTGGCACCTGCATCTCCCCCTTCTGATTGGTCGTATTATTTAGGGTCATGATTTCTCATTTTGGTTCTTAATTTTCTATTGCTCTGTCTTATCTGTTGGAGGGTATGTTATGTTTCTCTGAGATGGAAACTCGTGGGCGAGAACCTTGCCATATACTTCTGTATATCCTTCTCATATAGTCCAAAGCCATGCACATACTAAGGTGAATTGAATTAGGTGAATTTCCTAGAAGTTAGTAAGAAACGCAAGGACTTTTGTTGTTGAAATTAGAAATTTTCCTATATTGAGAAAATTCACATAACATAAAATTGACCATCTTAAAATATAAAATTCAGTGGCATTTAGTACATTTATAATGTTGTGCAACCACCACCTCTATCTGGGTCTAAAAAAATTTTCATCACCCTCAAAGGAGACCATCCATGTACCATTAAGTAGGTACAACCCATTTCCCTCCCCTCAGCCCCTACTTTCTGCCTCTGTGGCTTTACCTATTCTGGACGCTTCCTGTAAATGGAATGTCATGCAGCATGAGGCTCATCAGTGTTACAGCATGTATTGACACTTCATTCCTTTTTATGGCTGAGTAATATGCTGTTGCATATATGTGCCACATCTTCTTTATCAGTTGATGGGCATTTAGGCTGTTTCCATCTTTTGGCTTTTGTAATACTGTTGCTATTACAATACACAGTTGTACAGTTGTGTACAGTTTTTATTTGAGTAATTAAAAAAAAATTTATTTATTTATTTGGCTATGTCGGGTCTTAGTTGCGGCACGTGGGATCTTTCCTTGCGGCGCGTGGACTCTCTCTTGTGGCGTGCGGGCTTCTCTCTCGGTGTGGCGTGTGGGCTCCAGAGCGGGCAGGCTCAGTAGTTGCGGCGTTGGCTTAGTTGCCCCGTGGCAACTAAGTGGGATCTTAGTGGGATCTTAGTTCCCCGACCAGGGATCGAACCCATGTCCCCTGCGTTGGAAGGCGGATTTTTAACCACTGGACCACCAGGGAAGTCCCTATTTGAGTAATTTTTAATTTGAATTTATTTGTAATTCTTTTGAGTAGATAGGAGTGAAATTGCTGGGTTATACAGTAATTCTGTGCTTAACCTTTTGAGGAACTGCCCACTGTTTTCCACGACATTTGCAGCATTTAACATTCCCAGCAGCAACACTGGAGGGTTCCGATTTCTCCACATCCTCATCAGCGTTTGTTGTTTTCCGTTTCCTTGATTACAGCCATCCTAGTGGGTGTGAAGTGGTTTCTTACCGTGGCTTTGATTTGCATTTCCCTACTGACTTGTGATGTTGGACACCTTTCCATGTGCTTGTTGACTGTGTATCTTTTTGGAGAAATGTCTGTTCAGTCCTTTGCCTATTTTTTAATTGGTTGTTTGTCTTTCTGTTGTTGAATTGTAAGAGTTCTTTATATATTCTGGTTACTAGACTGTTATCAGATATGATTTGTAAAAAATGCAAGAACTTTTCAAATCAATTGTATGCTGTGTTTCTGTTCCTGCTAGGTCAGCTATCACCTTGAAATGAGCTTCTTTGAAGTATATAATGAAAAAATTCACGACCTTCTGGTTTGTAAAGGTGAAAATGGGCAGAGAAAGCAAACAGTAAGATTTAAAAACTTATTTGTTTTTAATTTCTGTTTTTACTGATGCATATAATTATATTAGTTCTCAAGATGATATATAGCTTAATTACTAAAATGCACATGTTGAGATCTACAGTCTAACTACATTGCTATTTACTAAATAAGCTGAACATTATTGTTAGTGGACATTAAACTAGTTATTAACTGTAACCTCATTTTACTTAAGCAAGTATTATGTAAAAGTTAAAGATAAAACATTCCAAGATTTAGTTGGACCACTATGTCAAATACCAAATTCCTAAAGTCTGCAAAGCCAAAAAAGAATAAAAGTTTTAAAAACTGTATTGTTATTGTAGAATATGTATTTCACTCGATTATTTAGCAAATTGATATCTTATAGCTAATATTTTCTGTGAAGTAGAAAGTTTCACAAAGGCATAAACTTTTTAAACAACCGCTATTAGAATTAAAAATATTTGACTTTGAAAAGGGCTGTGGAGGGCGAGAAGCTAAAATCTGAAGAGGTCACTTGACTTGCTCAAGGTCATGCAGTTTGCTTTTGGCAACATCAAGAGACTCATACAAAACTTGGCATTTCCTTCTATGTCTTCTATGTGTTTTTAAATTTCTGCTCACAAAGTTTAAAATGTATAATGTAAAACGGAAAAAAATATTAACTGTCTGAAATTTATTGCATGTATTTTTTTAGAAAGCTATTTAAAAGCATATAAACAATAGCTATGGCAGGACTTAGGAATGAAAAACTAGTAAGATATTTGATGTTATGGTATATTGTCAAATACTGTGCAGATGTGAACAGTTTGTGGTCTTGAGGCAGTTTCCTAGTGCCTTACAGATGTGTTTCTGTGAGGACCTTTATATTTATTTGCGGGTAGAGACAAATCTCTTTACCGTAGACTCAAAATATAGAAAGAAAGGTCATTTGAAATTCTCTTTCATGTGAAGTATTTGCCTTGCTGTTAATGTGGCTCATGTTTGCCCACAGCTGAGAGTGCGGGAGCACCCGGCCTCCGGCCCCTACGTCGAGGGCCTGTCCACGTGAGTGTGTGCGGCCAGGGCCCGTGACCGCCGAGCTCTCGGCGGCCTCCCCAGCCGTGAAGCGCTGCGTCACTTAGTCTTCTCCCCTTAATGTTATCCTGTCAAACGTTCCTCCTCTTTCCAGATAGAGTGTTAGCTGCTTGTTGTTATGTTTGTTTATATCTCTCACGGCACCTGTGAAGTGCCTTGCGTAGAGCATTAATTATACTGTGTATGAAATATTTGACCTTCCTCCCTTTCCCCCGCTAACCCATTAAGTTAAGCCTTCCCTCTCGAGCCGCTTTTTTTATCTGTTACTTTAAGCTGAGGAGGCGAGAAGGTGCTGAGCTCAATGTTTAGAGTTAGAAATATGCTGAGAGTCATTTATTTGGCTTTCAACTTCAAATGCTTTCTTTATATATATATATATATATATATATATATATATATATATATATATATATATATATATATACTTTAAAAAAAAATTTGTTTATTTTACTTATTTATTTTTGGCTGCGTTGGGTCTGTTGCTGCACGCGGGCTTTCTCTAATTGTGGCGAGCGGGGGCTACTCTTCGTTGCGGTGCCCGGGCTTCTCATTGCGGTGGCCTCTCTTGTTGTGGAGCACGGGCTCTAGGAGCAGCAGGCTTCAGTAGTTGCTGCACGTGGGCTTCAGAAGTTGCGGCATGTGGACTCAGTAGTTGTGGCGCACGGGCTTAGTTGCTTCGCGGCATGTGGGATCTTCCCGGACCAGGGCTTGAACCCGTGTCCCCTGCATTGGCAGGCAGATTCTTAACCATTGCGCCACCAGGGAAGTCCCAAATGCTTTCTTAAAGGAAAAGAAAAGTGGCTAGAAAAAATTCAGCTCCACTTAGTAAATCTGGGATTGTGCTGAGACCCATACACACCCGCACTACCACACCCATATATATGTGTACTTATACATATACCTGTACCTCTACCTACGCCTAACCACACGCATATATACAGGTACCTATACCTATGCCTTTGCCTATACATATGGGTTAAAGTTTATCTTTTGGTCTCACGATTTAGACTTGGATAGTACAATGTTAAGATGCTAAGGTGCTTCATTATATTAAGAAAAATCATACTTCTTAAAATTTGTTAAAATGAAAACTATTTTATTATCTACCTTTTAGAATGGAGAAAATGAAAGATTCTGTAAGAATCAGTGTAATAATATCTATGGATTATTCCACTGTGGTACTCATGGAGTAATTATGTGGTTGAAAGGTGGCTGATGTTTTATAAGCACAGGAGTGTGATCATGAAAAAACTGATTTTGTCCTTTGCTTTTGTGAAATAGGAATGTTGTCAGCTCTTACTCTGATATCCAGGTAAGGTCCGTTGTAATCGAGCTTCTCTCCACTAGGTAGAAAAATCAGAGTCATAAATATTCATAAGAATATTTCCCCTTTCTGGCTGTTTGCATAAATAAAACGTTAATTTATAAGGAACTGTAAATTTTAAGCAAAAGAATTACTCTTATAAACTAAAAATTTAAATCGATCATCATGTCAGTTTAGAGTTATAGAAATAGCCTTTTAAAGGTATTATTTCCTCATTCAAATTTCTGTGACAGAAAAAAAAATAGACAATGGGAATGCAAATTCTTAAATCAGCGTGTATTAGTATTTTTATTTTATAAACTGATTATAAATGTGTGTATATATGTGCTTACTTTACTTTGTTGTTCTTTACTTTGCTCTGGTGAGTCCCTGTCTGCAGACCTGACCTCCTCCTCTCCTTTCCCACTAGATTTGGCTGGAACTGGGAAATAAGAGGAAGGCAACTGCGGCCACTGGCATGAACGATAAAAGCTCCCGCTCTCACTCAGTGTTCACCCTGGTGATGACCCAGACCAAGGTACTGTGTTGTTGATTAATTTCTTAGGTTAGGTAGTCACTGCATTCAAGTTTCATGTTTTCCTTATTTTCTTCTTTATTTTTTTATCTTTATCATCTTCATTGGAGTGTAATTGCTCTACAATGGTGTGTTAGTTTCTGCTGTATAACAAAGTGAATCAGCTATACGTATACATATATCCCCATATCCCCTCCCTCTTGCGTCTCCTTCCCTCCCACCCTCCCTATCCCACCCCTCTAGGTGGTCACAGAGCACCGAGCTGATCTCCCGGTGCTATGCGGCTGCTTCCCACTAGCTATCTATTTTACATTTGGTAGTGTATATATGTCCATGCCACTCTCTTACCTCTTTAAATCAAAGGTAAAAGTCCAATCATTTAAATATATAACATAATTGGATTTTAGGACATATACACAGTAACGCTGAGTGACTTCTGGCATATACAGGAGTATGTTTTTCTCACTTTTAAAAATCAACGTGATTATTAACTTATCATGTATTGATATTGTCATATCAATACATGATAATATATTATCAATAATACATGATAATTGTACAGTATTTGAAAAAACATATCAGAAAGTAAAAGATTTTAAATAATTCAGCCATAGGGTTCCACTGCTCAGACGAAACCCCTCTAAAGATTTTGGTATATAATCTTTCATTTGTTTTACAATCATGTAGACAAATTTACAAAATCTGCAACAATTTTATACTATTAAAATTACTTGCAAAACATTATCATTCACAGCTACATAATTTTCCTTTGACTGTTAAAATTCCTCAAAGTTTTCTCTGCTGTTGGACATTTATGTTGCTTTTAAATGCTTTGCTACTTCAGGGCTGGGATGAACAGCACCTTTGTACATTAAGCCTTTTTTCTATCTGTGGCCGTTTCCTTAATATAATTGCGTAGTTATGGGTTTAGCCCTTTAAAGTCATTCCTTTTATTTTGCGTAGTCTGAGCACTGCTCAATATGTTCTCATAAATTGTCACAGATTCAAGAAGGGATAGCTTCAAAAATAAGTGAGTGGTTTGTAATCTTGTCTTAACTTTCCATTTTGCAGACTTACATTGATGGCAAGTCGTAAAAGAACTTATGAAGTGTTATTTTAATGTCCTTTTGTCCCAGACAGAATTTGTGGAAGGGGAAGAGCTGGATCACAGAATTCGGAGCCGCATAAACCTGGTGGACCTGGCGGGCAGTGAGCGCTGCTCCGAGACCCAGCCGAGCGGGGAGCGGCTGAAGGTAAGGGTGAGCCCCCACGCTGGGAGCTCAGTCCCGGGCACTGTTTTTAGGAGATGACTGGCTAAGCACGTAATCTTTTTTTTTTTTTTTTATAAATTTATTTATTTATTTTTGGCTGCGTTGGGTCTTTGTTGCTGTGCGTGGGCTTTCTCTAGTTGCGGCGAGTGGGGGCCGCTCTTCGTTGCGGTGCACGGGCTTCTCATTGCAGTGGCTTCTCTTGTTGTGGAGCACGGGCTCTGGAGCGCAGGCTCAGTAGTTGGGGCTTGCAGGCTCAGTAGTTGTGGCTCTCAGGCTCTAGAGTGCAGGCTCAGTAGTTGTGGCACACGGGCTCAGTTGTTCCGCAGCATGTGGGATCTTCCCGGACCAGGGCTTGAACCTGTGTCCCCTGCACCGGCAGGCGGTATTCCTAACCACTGTGCCACCGGGGAAGTCCCTAAGCATGTAGTCTTAACCAAGAATAACCTCTCTGTCCATGCACTTTATAGACTGTGTTGCTGAGACTTAAAGAGGAACCCGTAGTTTTTGGTTACGATTGCTTCTCAGAGTCAGTTAGTAAATTCTGAGTCTGAAGAAAGTTGGTAGTTTATGGAAGAAAGTATTTCCTCAGTAATTATATGAAGGAAGAAATATATTTTGTGAAATACATTTATTGCTGAGCAGTTCCTTTCAATTAAAATGTTTGATCTTGTCCCCAGGAAGGCGTGAGTATTAACAAGTCCCTGCTGACCCTGGGAAAGGTCATATCCGCGCTCTCCGAGCAGGCCAGCGGGAGGAGAACATTCATTCCTTACCGCGAGTCTGTCCTCACATGGCAAGTAGCTTTTGGAGTATAAGGAATTGTACAAAATAGAGTGAGTACTGTGGGGGAAAAGGGCATAGACTGACTTCATGTGACTCTGGGACAGAGCAGTGGTGAGCGGTACGGATTCCAGAGCCAGGCTACCTGGACTTGAGCTCAGCTGTGCTTCCTACAAACTGTGTGACTTTGGGCACATCACTTAATAGTCCTCAAGACTGTTTCCTCATCTGTAAAACGGGGATAATATCAATACCTGTCTTTTAGGGTTGTGATGAGGGTTAAATGATGAATGAACTATTATTAGTGCCTGATGTTTGAGCACATATGGTATCACCAAACACATTACTATGTGTGTGAAGTGAAGTTTAGCACACACTGGCTGGCGTGTAAGTGTTCAAAAAGTATTTTCATTAATGAACATGTATTTAACTTCAGATGTATTACATTCAGATTACATCTGTGTTGATTTAATACCCAATTCTGATACGGACTGCATCACTGTTGACAGCAGTGTATCGTTATGTTTGACTTATTATATTATAATTGCCACCTCAAAACCTGTAAGGGAACAATCTGATTTTTTTAATGCCTTTTGAAAATTAAGAATAACTTTTGAAAGTTAGGAATAATTTACTCTGCATTCATAAATATAGAGTTTTTAGTCTCGATTTTTTTCCTTCTAAAACAAGGCTTTTGCATATAATAGAAAACAAAATTTGTGTTTATATGTTCATCCATCATTTTCTGCACTTTTGAGCAGCTGCTTTGAAGGGCTCTGGTGACCCTGGAAATACAAGGGTGACCAGACACACGGTCCCGCCCCTGAAGTAGCTCAGAGTCTAGTATGGGGAGAGGGATTTTACTAAATATTGGAGAGTTAACCATATTTTAAAATCTTTGCACAGACTATTGCTTCACAAAACAATATAAAAAGTGTGAGACGAGGGACTTTCCCTGGCAGTCCAGTGGTTAGGACTCGGTGCTCTCACTGCGGAGGGCCTGGGTTCAATCCCTGGTCGGGGAACTAAAATTCCACAAGCTGCGTGGCCAAAATAAATAAATAAAAAGTGTGAGATGAAATAAAGTGCTCAGAGATCTAAAAGTAGCTACAAATACCAAAAAATTCTAACTGGTGTTTGAGTGAGGAGCATACTGCTGCATTACATATCCCGTTAGTCTGCGTTGTGCGCTCCAGGTAGTTGTCATGAGGTCGCTGTAGAAGCAAAGTCGAATTGTGACTGTTTTCCTTGAAGGCTGCTGAAGGAAAGTCTGAGCGGAAATTCCAAAACGTCGATGATCGCCACGGTCAGCCCGGCGGCCAGCAGCGTGGAGGAGACCCTGAGCACGCTGAGATACGCCACCCAGGCCCGGATGATAGTCAACGCCGCCAGGGTCAACGAGGACGTGAGCGCCAAGTTGATCAGAGGTCAACAGTTCCCTACAGACTTAAAGATTATCTTGCAAGAGTTTAGTCTCAAATACTCATTTCAGCGATGAAAATATGCAGTTTAAGGCAGTTAAAGCTTTTTCTCTCATATCTGTGTAATAGCTCCTACTCATCATTCCACACTGATGAGGAAGGCGGATGGAAGGACGGCGGGAAAGAGGATAATGGGGAACAATCAGAAAAAGCTGGGAAGTGGGGTGGGTGAAGGGGAAAGAGCCAGCGTAGGAAACCCTCTGTGGACTGAGTCGTGCGCCTGTGCGACACAGGGACAATAATGTCCTTTACTTTTCCTCTTGTGGCCTTTCCGCCGTTGTCTGTCTCTCACCTCTGCTTCCGCTTAGTTCACTGACCCAAAGGCTGTTTGATCCTGGGTTTCTAGCACGGGCCTCCCTTCGTCAGCGCCGAGTCCTCCCTCTCTTGCTCACCTGCTCAGGGATCTTGCGGAAGGCGAATAGATCCCTCAGAGGTGTGGGCCAGAGGAGGGTGGATTTGCCGTCTCGTGCTCCATCTTTCCCTGTTGGGCTCCCCTCTCGTTTACAAATGGGACCATTGTCATTAAAAATGAGTATTCTGAGTTCCAGCTTGGGAACTCTGTCATCTGTAACTAACACGTCTTTATGAGTATGGTTTGCCTGGGGCAGTCCTGGTCCATGGCTGTCATCCCAGTGTGATGAATGGTGCCCCTGGTCCTTCTCAAAGGTGTCCCGCTTTGGACGACACATTACGTGGCCATACTGCTTACGAGGGAGGGAAGTTCATTAATAGGGGAGCAGTTTCTCAGGTAAAGGTTAGGTAGAGATTTGTAGGTAATTAAAATTTCTGCAAGTATTTAAAACTTCAAATAAAATAGAAGATTGGAGGGTTATGTCTAGTGTGGGAATTACTATATATCAAATGTTACTAATCATGCATCTTTCTACAAATATTTAGACTTGAAAGCAGAAATTGAAAAGTTAAAAGCTGCTCAAAGAAACAGTCAGAACATTGACCCTGAGCGATATAGGCTCTGTCGGCAAGAAATAACATCCTTGAGAATGAAGCTGTATCAGCAGGAGAGAGACATGGCAGAAATGCAAAGGTGGGCTCTGGTCACTACCTTAGATGCTGTGGGTATTGGCTGGAATCACTGCACTGGCCTGGGGCAAGGGGTGGGAGAGGGGGAGGGGGATGGAGGTGGGGACGGGAGGCTGAGGAGGTACCGGAGTCTGCCTTTATCCCTGCCTTCCCTGTGTATAGAGCAGCTTATCCCCAGACCATTACGTTTTAAATATTCCTAAGTGGTGTCCTAATCTCGATTGATTGTCTCTTGATTCTCAGTCTTATAAATCTGGATATTTTTAACTCTTTTAAACTCTTGTTTGTCTTTGGTAAGAATGTGGAAAGAAAAACTTGAACAAGCTGAAAAAAGAAAACTTCAAGTAACAAAGGAGTTACAGGTATCGTTTCAACTCCCTAAACTGATTTGAAAATTTGCAAAGAAATATGGCAGTAAATATACAGATGTAATTTCTCAAATTCCAGGCCAAGGAATTTGTTTTATCCTGTAGGAAGTGGGAAATCCTTGAAAGTGTCTGACCAGGGAATTGACATTTTGAGAATTAGTTCAGAATTACTTTGGTGTAGGGTGTGAGCAGCACTGAAAGCAAGAGGAACTGTTGGCAGGGTGGTCAGAAGGCTGCCTCTGGTTCAGGCGGGAGGTGCTACGGGTCTGAACTAAGGTGACGGCAGTGGAGATGCCGCGGCAGGACCTGACCTGCTGTAGACGTCGGTGGGTGAGATCAGGCACATCTGGTGATGCTGGGTTGAGCCATGAGTGGGCTGAGGATGGTGTCAGGACAGAGGGTCAGCGTCTCCCTGGGAGTCTAAGAAGTATGGTGGTCACACGGGGAAGTCGCGAGGAGAGGGTCTAAGAGACCGTTAATTAACTGAGTCCCACATACCGTGACTTTAATGTTTAATGTTTTAGGTGGATCTGACAGTTTCATGCTTGTGATTAAAGTTAATTTTTTTTCTGACTTCTGCTAGAAAGCAGGAATTACATTTCAAATGGACAACCACTTGCCAAACCTGGTCAATCTCAATGAAGACCCTCAGCTGTCGGAGATACTGTTATATATGATAAAAGAGGGAACAACTACAGTCGGAAAGTGTAAACCCAACTCGAGCCATGACATTCAGTTGTCGGGGGTGCTGATCGCCGACGAGCACTGGTGCGCCCCTCCCCAGTGGTTTTCCGGGTCTTGATGACTTGCGGTTCCCTTCACATGAGGCATTCGCTCACACTGATTCTTTGGTATAAGTCTCCGAATGCATCTTTTAGCCAGGAAAAACGGACAATCTGAGTGTTTTGTAGGGATGGCAGGTCAGTTACTCTCAATATGAGATATGATGTAGTATCGCTCTATCAGAAGTTATCCCTCAGCCAATAGATCTAAACTTCTATCCATCATCTATGGCAGGATTTTTGATTGGACTGACAAATTTTAAAATTTGTTCATATGAATTGAATGATACTGTATGTGTTGTTAGGGTGATAGTATATGTAAACTGTTGTAGCTCCACAGTGTGTTTTCATGATTTATCCATGTTGATGCTCTCTCATTTTTCCGCTGTAAAGTATCCTGTTGTATGAGTTTACCTGTCTACTTGGTTGGTAGACGTTTGGCTGGTTTCTCATGTTTTGCTCCCACAGTACTGCTGTGAGCGCTCTTGGATGCGTCTCCTGGTACAAACGGGCAGAGCTTCTCTGGAGCAAGTTTCAAAAACTGAGTTAGGGCCCTCGGGGCAGCCGCTAGGAACCTGGGCGGCCAGGCCTTTCCGTTTGCCCCGCTGTGCTGTGTGGGTCTGATGATCTTTCTGTTACCCTATAATGATGATTTTAAAGTTTGGGAATCACTCTTAAGTTGTGTGTCTAGGAGCAGAGATACCAGGCGGTAGAATCTGTGCACATGCACCTTTACGAGGTAATCTCAGATTGTTTTCCGGAATGATTGTCAATTCTGCTGCCGTTGGCACTGAGGCACGTGTTGCCCCACATCCTTGCCAAGCCTCGGTACCGTCAGGGGGATGTGAGATGGCATCTCGCGGGGGGTTCGTTTTGCATTTCCTTGACTAATCCTATTCATCTATTCTTTGGCCATTTTTGTTTGCTCTTCGGTAACTTGCCTGTTCGTGTCTTTTGTCCATTTTTCGATTGTATTGGTTTTTTTTCATAATTTGTAGGAGTTTTTTTGGTGGCCCAGCTTTTGTGAGTTTCATGGGTTGTAAATATCTTTTTTCCAGTGTGTGGCTCATCGTCTCACTCTCTTATGGTGCCTTTTGATGCATCCAAGTTCGCAGTTAGCATCGTACCTACGTCAGTCTTTTCCTTTATGGTTGTCAATTTTTGTGTCTTGTTTAAGAAATCATTTCTACACTGACGTCATAGAGACAGTCACCTAAATTATCTTCTAAATGTTTTGAAATTTTGCCTTCACATTTAAGTCCTTAAGTCGTATGGAGTTTTTTGTTTGGTGTGAAGTAGGGATCTAAATTCATTTATTTTCCACGTGAATAACCAATTCTACCAGTACCATATATTAAATAACATATGACTTTTTTTGTGATCTGCAGTGTTCATACAAAAAATTTCCAAAAATACAGTGTGTTTTCTCACTAATATTGCACAGCCTAGGTACTTGAGCTCCACGACGTCTTTGTACCTGGCGTGGCACGGCTCCTTGGTCCTCAGATCCGCTTGCTCTTCTGTTAATTAACCATTTTCTATAACAGATAAATCCAGAATTATTTACACTTGTAGCAAAGATACAGAACATGCCCCCAAAGAGTTGAGAGTCCAGCGGGACCAGGAAGTCCCCCACTCGCCTGGCACTTGGTGTTTCCCCTTTTAGTACACGGATAGGTGTTTGTCTCACTGTCTGGACCGTGAACTTCATGAGAGCAGGTTTCGTGTCTGTCTTCCCTGCTGACATACCTGGCACGTGGGGCTCAGTGGACAAAGGAGCCCCAGTACCCATCAGTGTATATTAACATTAGGTGGGTCTTAGCTACTTAGTGCTTAAAAGTAAAGAAAGAGAAGGAAAGTTCACCTCTAGCTTTGAGCCCTAAAGAGAAGCTGCTTAGAGGGCTCTGGCCTTGACGAGTGATGGAGATAAGGGAGAGGGTGTCTTATGTTGATGGAACGATTCATGTAAAGGAGAGAAGCTGATGTTAAGGCAAATCCAGGTGGGGTTCTTATGGGAAATAGCGGTGGATCAGGGGGTTGGTGGTTGAAGCCAGATGGGGGGTGGGAGGGGGCAGAATGCTAAGGCCAAGGGCTTTTGACTGCAGAGCAGATAGAACTGGGAGAGAGGAGGCGTCCGAACAAGCAGGCCTTGTTTAAACCTTTGCAGGGTTGGGACGCTAGGCTGGCGGGAGGCTGAGCCGTACTTCCCGAGTCCTCTTCTCTAGGTGCTCAAGTCCAACTACCGTTCTTTACCTGGAGCTCTCGGAGCCTTGTCTGGAGCTAGAGGTTTTGTTTGGGCTCAGCTTTTGCTCCAGTGTTCTCTTTCTTTCTGTCCAGTTAATCCAAAGATAACTGGATTTTGGAGTTTCTTTCCTATTTTCTGAATAAAAAGACTCGAAAGGATATGTAGCATTTATAGCTGATTTTCAACAGTATGATCTTATCACCACAGTTCAGTTAGTTAGATGTCCAAGGAGTGTGCTTTTATCTCTGTGCTTTTCCTTCCTCTGTATTTTACCCCTCTTTTCATGGGAGGAAAATGTTGTTTGTCCCATTATTAAAACTCGTAAATAAAAGCAGAAAGTTAGAAAAGTAAAACATAAAAACACTTAAAACTCTTCCATTCATAAATAAACCACTGTCAGTATTTTAGTGTATTTTCCTTTAATGTTTGTGTACTTTTTTTTCCCATTTCTGGGGAAGAGGGGTTGGTATTTTTTTTTAAGTAGTTTTAATCAAAATACATATGATGAAAATTTTTCCCACCACTGGAGGATAGAATTGCTAGAGAAGCCAGGCTTTTTCACCAAACCTTCAAAATCTAATTGAAGGAAAATGAGAGAGTTCTAAGTTATTATGGTCACAAATTGATATGAACCTTAACACTACGGGAATAACCCAAGGAGGATTATCTGTATTGCCTCTTTCTTACTTGTTAGTCTGTCCTGTGATTGTAACGGTGTGCATCCTGTCTTCACAGCACTGTCAACAATTTTGATGGGACAGTGAGTATCATCCCAGCTGGGGAAGCAAAGACATATGTAAATGGAAGACTTATTTTGGAACCCACGGTATTACATCATGTAAGTTGGCTGCTGCTAAGATGTGAGAAATTGTTTGACTTTGGGCACGTGATTTAGTATTTTTGAGCCCGGTTCTCTCCTCTGTAAGATCAGTAGTGAACGGGATGAAGGACTTTCTGGTTTTTACGTTTTCTTATTTCACGAATTGCCTGCCTTCGCGCAGAGACCGCAGTTCTGTTATGGTGGGTGGACCAGCCCCCAAGGAGCTGTCCACCAGCAGCAGCATTATGTGTCCCAGGAAGAGCTGGGCTTTGGAATCAGGCCAGACAGGGTCGAAGCCCTGGCCCTGCCACTTGCCATATGACCTTTGAAGTTATTAAGCTCGGGGTGATGGCATGTCACCCATGTCAGGACACTTTTGAGAGCACTTTAATAATTATATTAGGAGAACAGGCATGAACTATTCTGTTGCAGGCAAAGCGAGACATATGGTCACTTGGTAGTATATATCCTGTCTTTCAGGAGGGATAAGGGAGGAATAGGTGAAAGAATTCACGCGTAGCTCTTACTACAGTGTCTGCAGACAGTGAGCTCAGTGTGCGCTTATCACTGTTACTGTTAAGCTCTGTGCTCTGTTAGTTTCCTCATTCCTAAAACTGGGGTAATAACATGCACAGTTGTGAGACGTCAGTGAGATGGTGTGTGTATAGAGGGTCGGGTGCAGTTCCTGGCCTGTAGCAAGCATTTCGTAAATGTTAGCTGCTGTGATGTTTGTGTTTATCGTTAGTGATGCTAGACTGTATTGAACTGTTGAACATAAGGATTTGTTCCACGGAATTGTTTGGCTCAGACTCACCTCGAGGAGTAAATTTTCTGTGTGCTTTAGGGTGATCGGGTGATTCTTGGCGGCGATCATTATTTCAGATTTAATCGTCCAGTAGAGGTCCAGAAAGGGGGAAGACCGCCCAGTAGGGATACTCTTGTGAGTGAGGGTCCAAGAGACTTTGAATTTGCAAAAAATGACTTGCTCACGGCACAGAGATTACAGTAAGTATTTTTTTTTTACAGTAAGTATTTTGTTGGTATGAAACAGTAAGTATACGGGAGCGGGCTGTGGAGAGCCTTAATCACGTTGTCCTGACTGCACTCGTTAACTCTTTGGGTGCTGATTTCTAGTGACATGATCCTTGCTCTTCTGTGTGCGTTCACTCAACAAACACACTTAGCTCCTACGCTGGAGGAATTCATCTTCTCATGGGGCTGACGGACAGACAGACAGAGTGCCCTGACAGAGCCCTGCACCGTGTGGAGCTCCTGGGGTGACTCCTGCCCCGACCAGGGGTCAACGAAGGCCTCGTGAGAAGATGTCCCCTGGGAGGGAGTCGGCCAGGGGAAGCCTGGGGAGTGGACCCTTATTTACTTTTCTTCTTTTGCCCCAGCTTTAGCTGAGGCAATATTGTAGGAGTTCTGATTTAAGCAGGATCCCTGTAAAATAAATGGCAAGTAACACAGGAATAAAATGCTAAAGCATTTGGACTTTATCTTAAAGGTTATGGGGTCGTAAGAGAATTTTAAGGAGACATGAGACAGACATGATGGGGATCACATTTGCAGAATGGTGACTGTGGCCCAGGTCTGGAGGATGGAGGGCGGTGGAGCCGGGTCCTGGGCTGCAGTGCAGTGGAGGCTGGGGGGTGAGACGGGCGTCTCGGGGTTGCGGGGAGAGAAATATCCGCACAGAGGAGGGAGGCGGGGGGTGGGAAGGATGACCGGGGTGGGCCACACGAACCTTGCTTTCTCACCATTTCAAAAGTCTGAGCTTGCTTTGCCCTCTTTTTTTTTTTTTAAAGTTGTGGTACAACATACATAGCATAAAATTCACCTTTTTAGCCATTTTTAAGTGTGCAGTTCAGTGGTGTTAAGTACATTCACAGTGTTGTGCAGCCTCAACCATATTCTGTCTCCAGAACTTTCTCATCACCCAGCTGGGCCTCTGTACCCACTATGCAACGGCTACCCCCTCCCCCCAGGCCCCGGTAGCCATTAGGTCCTCTTTCTCTTGACATTCTTATTCTAATTCAGTAAAATTGGGTACGGAAATTTTATGCAGTGCAATTGTTAAAGCGTCGAGTTTTGTTGAGAAGAAAGAAGCTTTTAGTTTTCTGTAATCACCAATCCTTTTCCCCCCATACAGTGAAAAGTAATTTAATATTTTGACTTCTCAAAATGTCTAAATGTTACCTGAAAACTGGGTTCACCTCTTGGTGGGTGTCGAGCCAAAAGACACAGCCAGGCCAAAGATCAGGAGAAGGAAGGATTTATTACTTGGAGCAAGTAAGGAAAACATGAGGAACTTTCCCAAAGCCGTGCTTCCCCAACAGTAAGACTGGGGAGGTTTTAAGCTAAGGGCACATGCGTGTTCATGAAGGGGCCTGAGCAGCGGAGAAGTCAGCATAGAATCAGGGCAAAGATCCACAGAGTCCAGGCTTCAGTTGACGGAAGTCCCGGGGGTCACAGAAGGTCACCATCTCCATCCCTGAGGCTCCCATTGACCTGGTGGCTGAGTTTCAGGCTAGTCTTCACCGCTGACTCAGAGCCTCGAGACTTCACAACTGCTGTCTTATCTTTGCTGTTGTTGCTTCTCTTGCCTGATAACAGCTGTTCTTTTGTTCCCTTGAGATCATTGATTTCTGAGACCTGTTCAAGGGCAAGCCCTGTGTCCAGGCTCAGATCACAAAACAGCTCAGGCCAAACATGGCTTCTCTTCTGTCAAGAAAGCCCCGCCTGGTTCTCTCTCTCTGGGGGACCCCCCACCCTGTCTGCTTACAAAATTATTATAGATGATTGGAAAAATTTGGTACAATCCCTGCTTTATCAGCTCATGTATCATGCTTTTAGAGGCATTTCAATATATTCCTAATCTATGACCTAAACATGAATTGAAAGATAATATGAAATAATTTTTGCCCTAACCATTGTTAGTTTAACATAAAATACCCATATTTTGTGTTTACTATAATGTTAACTATAATATTTACTGCAGTGTTCACTGTAGCATAATTTTTATGTTATAAATATATACTTTATATCTTTATGTAAGTTAAAACATTTTTATATAACTTAAGCATTAGAAAAACGTACTTGCTTAAATATCGAGCATCTGCAATAGTAATTAAGTTAGAAATAAGCAAATTTTCATCCTTTTATGTTTTCTTTGTGTAAACAATTCTAGAGCTAATAAACATTTCAGAATGCTATTGACAGAATGTCAGAAATGAAGTTTTGAGATTTGAACTTTTGTTTAATTTAAAACATCTTAATATGATTAAGAACTATCACAGCATGTGAAGAATTCTTGACAGAGTACCCTGTAACTACTGAACATTTTGCTACTTGTAGACTTGAAGCAGAAATAAAGGAGGCGCAGTTGAAAGCAAAGGAAGAAATGATGCAGGGAATCCAGATCGTGAAAGAAATGGCTCAGCAAGAGCTTTCCTCTCAGAAAGCTGCGTACGAAAGCAAAATAAAAGTCCTGGAGGCAGAACTGGTAAGGGGCAGAACTGTTTTCTTTCTCTGCCCGTGCATGCCACGTAAACTTATGTTTCTAGCGGGGCCCTGGGGGAGCGTCAGAGGGGAGATCAAGGCTGCTACGGGGGGAGGAGAAGCAGAGAGGCTCTGTCCCCCCGCCCTCAGGCCACGGCTCTCCTGTTTGCTGGCAGTCCTGCTTCCCAGAAGCCCATCTGGAGGGCAGCGCTCTGAAGGTTTGACTAGTGATGGTTATTTTCAGTTGGGTTAGTCAACCTGAATGGGGTGGAGAAGCACTGGGGCACCTTTTCTATCTGTGAGTCAATTTCTTGTGCATTGATTTTTAAAAAGGGACTTTTTACCTTTTTGGTATCATTTTTGAAGAATTGCTCTGTATCTTTGCCCTATTTATTTTTTATTATTGTCCTTTAAAGAAAGAAGAATGTCAAAGAAAGAAGCTACAGGAAATTAATAACCAAAAGGCTAATTACAAAATTGAGGAACTAGAAAAGGCAAAGCAGCGTTTTGAACAGGAAATATATGTCAACAAAAAGCGGTTAGAAATGGAGACTTTGGCTACAAAACAGGTAATTTCATTTTATAGCTAGTCTGAGCTATCTTGAGGAAAAGCTGGATTTTTCTTTTTTTTTTAAAGAGCTTATGGTCTCTTGATGGGCGATGGCCAAATCCAGGTCTGCAGGTGAGAAGGGTCTTCCTGCCTGAAAGCCTCTGTCCTCACGGTGTGCACACACATTATCACACAGATCTTTTCAAAGGGACAGAGCTGTTGTTTCCAGCGAGTTCCAGTCAAGTGTTCTCTTTCCCTGCATCCAGAGCGACCCTGTGGTCAGTCATGCCGAACGATGTAAGGAGTGAGGTGATACTAGGGCATGGTATATAGAAGGAGGCACGGCTCAGCTCTTGGACGGGTTACATCCCGGTGCCAGGGTGGAGAGAGCAGCAAGCAGGCCGTGTGCCCACGAGAGTCCTCAGGGAACTACCTCAGCCTTGGGCCCTCAGGCACTGACTTCCCTCATCTCTCTGAGCACAGAGGCATCTTCCAAGGGCAGCTCACGGTGGCTCTCCAGGTGCTGGACCAGCAGCCTCAGCACCACCTGGTAGATGTGCAGCTCTCGGTCCATCCAGAACTGCCGAATCACATCCTCTGCGGTGGGGCCGGAATCCCTTCTAACCAGCCCCGGAGGGGGGCCCTGAATCCCGAAGGGAGAGCCCCTGCTTTCGTCTCTGCTGCGACTTCTTATATCTTCAAGTTTTACTCTCAATTGGCAGTTTTCCTTCTTTTCTTCCTAAGTTTATGGTGGGGTTGGGCGTAGATGAAGATACTCGCAGTAACCCCAGAGTACCGGTACTGTAAAGTGGTGAGAATACATATATTAGCTGATTCTAGGGCACGGAGGGGCTAGTGAGCCACCCCAGAGAGTTTTAAGAGAAAAACAGATGTGTTTACATCTTGAAAACAATTATCATTAGTGGGCTAGTATAAGGCTTATTTGTGTCAAGTGAGGTTTTTAGGTGTATTTTTAATTTAACGTTTTAATTTAGTCAACAAATTCTTGAGTAGTTTTTTCCCTTTTTTTTTTTTCTGAAGGTTTTTATGCTCCTATCAACTGGGAGGAAAAGATTAATCTATGTTATCAAAAATTCCTAATGATTTTGTTGTGGGGAAAAAATCATTTTATAAAGATACTTTATAAATCATGTTTTAAAAGCCTTTATGCTTAATAATACACGTACTGTGAAATGATAATTATGTAGTGCATTACCATTGTCAGTCTGGTTTTATAATTTCTCTCTTTGCACGTTCTCGTGTATGACTCCACGTGAATGAATATCAATTAGGCTTTAGAAGACCACAGGATCCGCCATGCAAGAATTCTGGAAGCTTTAGAAACCGAGAAACAAAGGATTGCTAAGGAAGTACAAATTCTACAGCAAAATCAGAGCAATAGGGATAAAACTTTCACAAGTGAGTATAGGACGATTTTAGCAGGTATTTTCTAAAGTTATGTGTGTTATTTCATACAATTAGTAAAATGTTAATTATCTTTGTATATTCAAAATTGTTTTTCTGGATGTTGCTGACTTCTCTGGATCTAGATAAGTTTGTATGAATGATTATTTTTAGGATATTCACTTTTTAGAATATTTAGTTATATAAGCAAATAGTAAACAGAATTCCAAGTATTATTTTAATGTGTATTATGCTTTTTAAAATGTCTTACTCTAATCCTTAATTCTTATTTTATAAGAATTATTAATCTGAGTTGTGCTTAATCATTGCATCCTTCGTTTTCTTTCTCACTTAAAAGTTATTTTTTTGTACATTTCTACATTCCTGTGTAGAGCACAGCATTTCTTTTCAAATATTTATTTATTTATTTGGCCGTGCCGGGCGGCTTGTGCCATCTTAGTTCCCGACCAGGGATCAAACCCAGGCCCCGGCAGTGAAAACACAGTGTCCTGACCACTGGACCGCCAGGGAATTCCCCAAACACAGGATGTTTAATGTAAACTTTCTTTTTTTAATTATAGAAAGTTTCAAATAAACTATGAAAGCAGAGAGATTACTACAGTAAACTCTTCCATACTTATCATCCAGCTTCAACAATTACCCACACATGTTCAGTTTTGTCCCAGCCATGCTCAATCCCCCTGCCCCCCTGGACTATTCTGAAGCAAATCCCAGGCATCCTATCACTTGATCTGTAAATACTTCACTATGTATCTCCAAGTTAGATAAGAACTCTCTTTTCTCTCTTTGTCACTCTTAGAAGCATAACTCTGATATTATTATTACACCTAAAAATATTAATAATAATTTCTTACACATCAAATATCTAGTCCCTATTCAAATTTTGTGGACTGTTTCATAATTTTTAAAATATATTTGATTTGTTTGAATCAGGACACAAATGTGGTCCACACCCCCCTGTGTTTGCTAGATGTGCCTTTTAAGTCTCTTTTAATCTGTCAGCTGGCTCTTCCTTCCTCTTTCTCCGTCCCCTTGTAATTCATGTATTGAAGAAGCCAGGTTGTCTCCCTGTAGAGTTTCGCAGATTCTGGGTTTGCTGACTGTATGTCCAGGCTGTTGCTTAGCTGGTTCCGGTGCCTCTACATACCCTGCAAAGCACCCGTCATCCAGGTTCAGTGTTTTAGCAAGAATACTTGGTAGTTGTGCCGTATACTTTCCATAACTTCTGTTTTTAAATTACCTTGAAACTGTTACATCTGTTGTGAGAGATAAGAACATTGTATTAATACATGTTTTTATTCCTCTTAGGTCCTAAAACAGTACCATGCAATGAATACTTGATTTTTTTTATCCACATGAACAATGAATTTCACTCTTCCAAAAAAATGTTTTTAATGGAATGCTGGTTATAAGTTTGACTGAACAATATAGAAAATGTTTATGATAAAATCTTAAATTTGAATTAGGAACGTGGAATTGTGGACTGAAAGTGTTTTTATGTCCTGATATATCTCTGTTTCTGTCTATATCTATCTATCTATCTATCTATTTTTGAAATTTCAGGCAAAATAAAAAAGGACTGTGGTTCTATTTAAGTTAAGGCTGTAGTATACTTTACCTAATACTTTAAATAAATTAGAAGTTAGGAAAAAAAGAAATTAGAAAAAAAAAAATCTTAAAAAATATTAGAAGGAAAAGCAGCATCTTTAGCATTTCCTTGTTTACAAAACCCGTATCCTCTCTCTATGAACTTCAGTTTTCTTCCGTGCCTCCACAGGTGAAAGACCTCATTTTGTATGAAGAATATTTTATTTCACCAGTGAGGTTTGAAGAAAAGTTACTGAGTTATCACCTTCACCTTCTGTGCTGCATCGTTAAAACCATTCGTTTGAAGTCAGTTCTTTTTCAGGACGTGTTGTGCCTGGTGGTGTGTTAGTGCTCACATACGTGTTCTGAATCTTCTCCGTGTGCTCTCTGCTAGTTCAGCCCAGTTGGAGCTCCATGAAACTCTCCGTGATGATTCAGGAAGCCAATACCATCAGCAACAAGTTAAAAAAGAATTATGTTTTTGGCAGGTGAGTGATTATCTTATTTGTAAAGTAATTCGTTGTTTTAAACTAGTCATGCTTCACACTTCATGTGATTTTTTTCTGTTTTAGTTTCTCTAAGGACATGGTATCCTACATGCCTGTCCAGGAGCAAGCGGGTGTCATAATCCCCAGGGGCACTTCCAGATTCCCCTCTCAGAGCTCACTCTGGAGTGAAAAAGGCTTTCAGCAATTAACATACTCGTATATTTTATAAACAGAATAATTTTAGATGTTTTAGGAATTCACTGATTTTCTTTTGAGTTGAGAATTTATAAGTATTCCACATTTTAAAAGGAATATACAATATTAGAACTTTTAAGAAATTATTATATAAGAAGTTATTTTAATATAGTATATATTAGACATGATTATTAGTATAACAAAAATACTTAACTATGGAGAGATTTAATCAGTGGTCTGAATTTTTATGGGAGTCATTCTAATTCGGAAAACTCTATCTAGGTTATGTATGTTTTAGGAGAAGCATTTTTTTTCTTTGGTTTTTCTTTCAGACATGTTGTATCAGATAAAGGAAGTAGTTCTGACACTTGTATTCAGGTTCGTAACCTGCAACTAGGGGTCTCAACTGTCTGGAGTCTGGAAAAGTTTGAGTCTAAGCTTGCGGCAATGAAAGAACTTTACGAGGTTTGGAATATTATTAAAATCTCTATAAACTTTTTGAAATAAAAATATTATATGTATAAACTTACAGGATTCTGCCAGATTATAGCCTTAATGCTTGAATTGTGTAATGGAAAAATGAAAATAAACTAAATAGTTAACTCAATCTAGAAAAGAATAAACCTAAACCAAAGGAGAGCAAATGAAGGAATCATTAAAAATAAAAGTAATAATTGACAAATTAGAATTTATAAATTCAAGCTTTGGCTCCTTGAAAAGATGAACATGTGGTTTTAGGAATGGACATAGCATTTAAATAAAGATCTCAAGCATTTTAAAATTATATTACATTTTTATGTAAATAAGTTTAATAAGTAAGCTAGTAAGTTTAATAATTTTCTAGAAAGTAAAGATTTTTCTAGAAAAAGAGAAATTATGAAAGTTGGTTTAATAGGTGAATAACCAAGCAATAAATTGAAAAGTTTGTCAATGAACTAGCCTGGAAAAAAAAATTGGTTAAAAAAAAAAGATGCTGATCCCAGTCAATTTCATAGGTAAGCACTTTTGAACCTCCAAAAAACAGACAAATCCTGTTACATTTAAACTATTCTAGAAGGTAGCAAAGAATAGAAAGTGTCACAGTTACGATGCTAGAATAACTGATTACAATCAAAACAAACAAAACCCACAAAAACTGAAAAGATGATTCAAAAGAGAATTACAAACCAATCTTAATATGAACACAGCTATAAAAATCCTGAAAGAAATGTTAGTAAGTCAAACCCAAGGTTGTATTTAGAGAATACTTATACCATGATTAAGTAGGGTTAATTCCAGGAATGGAATGCAAGGTATATTCACAATAGAAAATACAGAAAGGCTGAAGGGAATCATACAAAAGCACTGACAGTTTGCCTCTAAATGACGGGTTTGCGAGTGGTTAAAATTTTTTTCTTTGTGTTTATATGTATTAATAATTTCCAGATTTTCTACAGTGAATGTGAATTGCTTGTGTAATTAGAAAAACAAAAAACTGTATTGAGGTCATTTGATAATTCTTGCCTTGACATATACATTAAAATCTGATGGGTGAGTTACCTTACATTTGTACTTTCAACTGTTTGTTACAATATTCTTTACTTATTTTTCCATTTAGTTATACTATTCCTGAATCAATCTCTATATTTATTTTGCTAGCACTTTAATTGGTATTGCTTTAAATATTTAAATTAAAATATAGATTATTATCATGATCAATATATTCAACCAGGAAGTGATTGAATCTTTTTTTTATTAGAAATAATTCATAATTTATTCCACAGTTAATATTGGCCAGATATTGCTTTAAGCATTTTATAGTTATTGGTTAATGTATTCATTTCCAAAAATACTGATTCATTAAATTAATATTTTGTGTCAAAGCTAATTCAAATTTGTCTCTTTGTTTTTTTATTTTTGTTTTTTTTTTTTTACCATCTTTACTGGAGTATAATTGCTTTACAATGGTGTGTTAGTTTCTGCTTTATAACAAAGTGAATCAGCTATACATATACATTTATCCCCATATCTCTTCCCTCTTGCATCTCCCTCCCCACCCTCCCTCTCCCACCCCTCTAGGTGGTCATAAAGCACCAAGCTGATCTCCCTGTGCTATGCGGCTGCTTCCCATTAGCTATTTTACGTTTGGTAGTGTATTTATGTCCATGCCACTCTCTCACTTTGTCACAGCTTACCCTTCCTCCTCCCCGTGTCCTCAAGTCCATTGTCTAGTAGGTCTGCGTCTTTATTCCCATCCTGCCCCTAGGTTCTTCATGACCATTTTTTTTTTAAGATTCCATATATATGTGTTAGCGTATGGTATTTGTTTTTCTCTTTCTGACTTACTTCACTTTGTATGACAGACTCTAGGTCCATCCACCTCACTACAAATAACTCAATTTCGTTTCTTTTTATGGCTGAGTAATATTCCATTGTACGTATGTGCCACATCTTCTTTATCCATTCATCTGTCGATGGACACTTAGGTTGCTTCCATGTCCTGGCTATTGTAAATAGAGCTGCAATGAACACTGGGGTACATGACTCTTTTTGAATTATGGTTTTCTCAGAGTATATGCCCAGTAGTGGGATTGCTGGGTCATATGGTAGTTCTATTTTTAGTTTTTTAAGGAACCTCCATGCTGTTCTCCATAGTGGCTGTATCAGTTTACATTCCCACCAACAGTGCAAGAGGGTTCCCTTTTCTCCATACCCTCTCCAGCATTTATTGTTTCTAGATTTTTTGATGATGGCCATTCTGACCGGTGTGAGGTGACACCTCATTGTAGTTTTGATTTGCATTTCTCCAATAATCAGTGATGTTTAGCATCCCATCCTTTCATGTGTTTGTTGGCAATCTGTATATCTGCTTTGGAGAAGTGTCTATTTAGGTCCCCTTAATGTTGTCAGATTATTCTTTTATTTTTCTCCTGAGGATGCTATCGTTTTTGTTTTCTCTATGTTTTCTAAATCACGTTTATTATTTCTGAATTATTTAATGATTTCTGTTGCTTTTATTAGTAGATCTCTTTTAGTATAATTCCTAGTGTCATGTGATTTTTAAAAATTTTATCAGGAATGTGATTTTTTTACTTTTAACATTATCTAGATAATCTATAATTTTGCGAATTTTATAAATGCAACAAAGGAAACGTTTTTCCCTTAGTTGCTAAACATTTTTAACCCGTAATTACTAGAAACTATATATTTAATTTTCTTAGAGCCACTGTAGTAACAAGGGTGAAGATGTCTTTTGCGACCCTGAAGATGAATGGGAACCCGACATCACAAATGTTCCAGTGTCTTCATTTTCCAGAAGGAGGTGAGGACATCTGTGTTGCTGGCTTTCTTCCTTCTCAAAAGAACTCTCTGTTGTCATGGTGGATATCTGGGAAGGGAACCCAGTATGTCACTGATCAAATTACAGCACCTAGGGCATTAGAATGTTTATATTCAGTTAGAATATGAAGAAATATCCTCAGTATTTTACCATATAAGTTTTAAGAACAACTTAGACTGGCATAAATCTCATTTCCTATAAAGATGAACAGTGTTTATTACTTTACCCTTTCTCAAAAACCTGGCATAGTCTATGACATTTGATTGTAAGCTATAGAGTTTGGAATGCCGTTAAGTTAGTCTGAGCGCCTCAGAGCACTACATCACGGTGCTCGAGGACTCCTGTGCGTGGCGCGTGTTGCCTGTTGACTGAGACACGCAAGACCCACCGTCAGTGGCTGCTGCTTCTGCACGCCCCGGTGCTTCGGTTATAGCGAGGCACGTGCTGTAGTAGGAAGGCCTTCGTCCTGGCACTCGGTTAGCCCCTTGCTTTGGTTTTTGAGCAGGACTGCTGGCTGCCGTGTCCTGAGGATACGAGGATAAGTACAGAATACTCCCTGCCCTCCGAGACCTGGCGTGGAGGAAAGTTGGGGTGGGGCAGGTTGATGAAGACCTGACCCGAGGCTGGGCAGGGGCTGCGGAGGAGGGGAGGTCTACGGGCATCCGCGAGGCAGGATCAGGGGCCTCGGTGGCTGGTGTGGGGTGACAGTGATGCGGGGCTGCAGGCGGGTCCTGGCCGAGCGACTAGGGGAGGGTGGCGTTCCCTGGGGTGGACGGTAGGGAGGCTGTTTTGGACGCGGTGAGTTTGAGGTTCCTGGGGGTCATCCAGGTGTACACTGAGGTCTAAGACTTTGTAGAAGGGATTCGGGAATTTTCAGGATGTAAAGGTCAGTGGCGTTTCATCCAGCAGAAGCATCACCATAGATAGAACACGTACTGGATGCATGCTGAGCAGAGTCTCATTTACCGCAGAACTGCTGCTGTCCTTACCCCCATTTTACAGGCGAAGTAACTAAGGATTTAAAGAGGTAAGGATCTTGTCCAGAGTCACCCAGCCTCTCTGTGGCAGAGGGAAGAACAGCGAGTTTCTGGTTAAATGTAGTTTCAACTTCATCGCCTTCAGCGCAGCTCAGAGTCCGTTTGGGTTCTAAACCTTTTCAGGCCTCTCTTGGTTTTGACCATGCTTATTTTAAACTCATTTGTATAAACTTTCTTCAAAGAGATGGAACTACTTAATTACCTGTGACTTTTGCCTTATTTCCTGCATTCTAGCTGCTAAGCTAGAGTAAGAAATAGCCAAGACGTCGCATTCATGTTATATGTTATGTACATGGCAGCTCGTATCTCAAGCCAAAGGAAACACAGAGCGTGTGCTTTAAACAGACTCTGGGCTCCTTGAGTGCATCCGCTGCAGGCTCGTGCTGTGCAGAGTCACAGGTCCCACCGAGTCCTGAGTCCTCGTGCTGGCCCCATGTGGCCGGGCGCCCAGGGCAGGACGTCTCGAGGCTTCAGTTTTCTCATCTGTGAGCTGGAGACAGGGCAGGGTCATCCGTGAGGAGCAGCTGCTTCTCCGGTGACCACTGTGGTCTCTGATACGGGACCGATGACGGTGATGATGCAGGGTTGCCGTGAGGGTTTGAGATCCAACCTTGTCCGTGGCTGTTCTGTGAATGGCAGTTCTTGTTGTCGGGCACCTAATATGTATTGAATAACATGAAATCTTGGGATACAGAGAGGATATGATTTCTGATCCAATTCCAATGAAAAGATAAGTGATATCTTCAGGTGATTTGTCCTGAGGACTTCAAAACAGAGGTGGGCTCTGGCACTAAAATGAGCAAACTTGTCCTGGAGTGGAATTGGGCAGATGGGGCCTGGGACACTTGCACCAGCCCAGAGTGGCATAAGCCTCCCAGAATTCAAACCAGCCCTACAGATTCATGAGAGTGTGGTTTATAAATTCCTTTAGATTTAAAAATTACTGATTTCTTATTGTTTTATTATAAACAGGTATAAGTTTTGTGTACTTAGACATGTGGATCAAATATGAGCATTAAGAATTAACATTAAAATTTTATCCTATTGAAGGTTAATAATTTACATCTTAAATCCCGCTGACTTTTAGGTTAATAATTAGGGAATCAACAGAAACTTAAATTGTTGCTGAAAAATCAAAACAACATTTTCTAAGATTTCGAAATCAGGTGTTTTCATTTGGCAGAGATGTTTTTGAAAACTTCTATAATTTAAAAGTATCATTTTTTAAAAAACATGGATTGCTCTTGGTCAGAAGCCTTGTGTATGAAGTTTCAGCCTTGCAAGAATGTTTATGACAGAATTGCAGACTCTGAGAATGCCTGAAGGTAATGGACTCTTAATTATGGAGCTTCTAGGCAATGATGTGCCACGCTTTTTCTGTGGTGAAATAGACCGGTTTGGTGGCGTATAAATTTTGATATGTGCTGTTGACAGTTAAAAGTAAAATTTCCCCTGATGCTAAGTAAAAATTCTTTGAAAGGAATGTGACAAGCATTTTTTAATTTGAGTTTAACTACATTGTTTAACTACAGTTGTGTTGAAAGAATAAGTTTTCCTAGTTCAGACTTAATGGGATAATGTATGCTTTTCTTTCGCTACTAAGTAAAAAAACTGTAACCTGTGAGAATTGATATTTTCTCTCCCTGTTGTCAGTCATAATTCTGCGTTACTCTCGTAGGAATTCATGGGGAAATTTTATGTTTCAAACATTTAGGCGACTACAGATAGAATGCTTTTGTTTAACCATCTTTTCAACAAATAGCGTTTTTCTGTGAGTGGCCACCAGTATAGAGGGTCCTGTTAAGGAGAAGACGTCAAAGGTCCCGCTGGACTGAGGTCTGGGGCCACAGCCTGACACAGGGGGGCTGGAGCTGGGGTTTCGAAAGTTCGTCCATATGGGTGGTGATACGGAAGCAGGCATTCCTTCCCGTCACACCCCAGGGGGAGGCGTGAGTGCAGGGGAGAGGCGGCAGGAAGAGCCGCTGAAGGTCCAGTCGTGGGGTCTGGGGTCGCCTCCTGCCTTGTGCCGCTGCTGTGCTTCCCAGTGCTGTGCTCTTCGCCCTGTGCAGCAAATGTTTACTTGAATTTATTCACCGGGACCATTTCCCTGCTTGAAACCCTTCCCAGGATAACTTGCTCAGGATCAGTCCACGCTCCCTTAGCTGGCCTCCGAGGTCGGCCCCGGCTCGCTCCGGGGGCCCTCCCGGCTCTGGGGCCGAGTCCTTCCCCCCGAGCGCCTCCGCAGCCCTCCGTGCCCTCATGACTTCCTGCGGACCGTAAGCTCCGTGAGCCCAGAAGCCCTGTGTGCTGTGTCTTAACCACAGTATCCAGAGCCTGTGAATAGTAGGCCAGCTGACCTTCGAACAGCACGGGTTTTCAGTAGTGAACACGGCAGGATTGGGGTTGGCTGAGCCTGTGAATAGTAGGCCAGCTGACCCTCGAACAGCACGGGTTTTCAGTAGCGAACACGGCAGGATTGGGGTTGGCTGAGCCTGCGGAGGTGGAGGAACCGCGTGTGCCGAGGGCTGACTGTGCGCCCCTGATCCCCGCCTCGTTCGCGGGTCAGCTGTGCATTTGTTCTATTCAGCTAATGAACTGTAGGGTTAGACTAGTACCTGAAAATAGTAAGTTCCTGTTCGGTGAACCAAATTAATGTAACCCTTGATGAAAAGATTTCCGTGGAAAACATTCTCGTGGACGTCCCTTCTCTTTGGAGAATTTAAAGCTGTGTCCTTCGCGTTTTCCCATGTGGAGTGTAGCCGCTAACCTCACGGTTTCTGTTTTTCCAGGAGCAGGAGCCTGATGAAGAACAGGAGGGTTTCCGGCTGTCTGCACGGCATAGAGGCCCACGCCGCCCAGGATTTGCATTCTTCACACTCGTCAGGTACTTTTTTCATCAGACTTTGTTGTTTACTGAGAATAGCACCAAGTCTTGTCTCTGCCACTATCTTGTTTCCTGTTCTTGTGCAAATCATTTCATCTCCTGGAAGCTTCCATTTCCTCTGTAAACAGGGCAGACCGGAGACCCCTCCCACTTCTGAAACTCTGTTCTCTGTGATGTATGCCAAGCCTTTAGTTGAGTGACTAGTTCAAATGTGGAAGTTGCGTGTTTGTTCAAAAACGTATGAGGATATTGTTTTCTTCTAAGTGAAAAAAGGCAAAGTGTAGAAGATTATGTATTACAGGATATCGTATGTGTGAGGAGGAGAAAAAAGATGTATACAAACATGCTTATAAATGAATATGCTCTCCCTGAAAGCGCTGGTTGCCCAGGGCACTTGGGGGATGGGACGGGACAGGAAGGAAGACGTCCTTTTCACAGCATATCCTTCGTTTTCTTCTGGATTTTATATAATATGCATGATTTTTGTCTAAAGCTACTTTAATTTTTAAAAGTTTAAAAGAAAAAGTTATAGGAATTATTCCACTGAATAATTATTTTATGCCAATATTGACTATGTTAATTTTCATAAGAAGAGGGGATACACTGTAATTTATATGTGTAAGTACCTGTAATAATTAAAATTACTGCCTGGCAGCAACAGACTACTGCACAGCAACAGAAAAGAACCACTGATTCGTACAACAACCCAGATGAATCCCAAAACACTATGTTGAGTGAAAGAAACTAGATGATAACGAGTACATTCCACATGATTCTATTTATAAGTAGTTCAAAAATAGGCAAAACTAATCTGTCGTGAGAGAAGCCGAGTAGTTCAGGTAGAATGGTGGGTCATGAGGGAGCCTGCTGGAAAGCGGTGGTGGGCGCGTTGCATGTGTTGATCTGAGCGGGGGTCACGCGGGGTACACGTATGTAAAGACAAGCTGTACGCTTAAGACGTGCACCCCTTACACTTTACAGAATGTCACTTGTGCCTGAGTAAATGGAGTTTTACAATTACTCTGTAATGTAATAGTCTATTTCGATAAAGGTGTCAGTGGAATATGAGTAGCCATGAAAGAAATTGTATCTCATCTTGCCTTTAAAATAAAGACACTAGGGTTTCTTTTTTTTTTTAAATCATAAAATTATCTTTTAGGAAGATAATTATTATCCTACTACTTGTTTAGTATAGACTTTATGTTTACCAGCAAAATTAAAGTTTCTATATCTGTGGTAGCAACTTATTTATTCAGTATTATTTGAGAGTAAGATGTTTTGCAAAGGTACCTTTTCCAGATAACTAAACCTGTTTCAAGGGTCGTTTTTTTTTTTTAATTGAAGTATAGTTGATTTACAACATTGTGTTAGTTTCAGGTGTTCAAGGGTCATGTTTTAAGGGCCCTTTTTAAAAATTAAGATACAAGGGGAAGTCAGACATATAAGAGGTCTTTGCTTGTTTGCAGTTTTCAGAGAGGGAGCTGGAAACCCACATGTGCATTTAGTGCGAACCTGCCCGGGGGGCTGCGAAGTCGGGGAGGACAGGCCTGCCAGCTTCGGAAAGTCGAGCCAGTGTCTGAACCTCTCGCCTTAGGGGCCGTATGTCGAAACCAGATTTTTACAAGTCTTTCTGACTCGCTGATGCTGGACTTGGGGATGCATTCGTAGCGGTGCCTCACTAAGCAGGCGTCACGTGGTTGCTGTCCGTGGTGACGGGAGGGGCGTCGCTGTCACCGTCACCCTGCAGTGACAGAGCTCTGGGCTGGCAGCCCTTTTCTCTTCCCAAATCAAGCTCCTGTCTCGGCTCTCGAATCTTAATAGTCCCCACCTGGTGCCTGTATTTTACTCTGCTTTTTAGTTTGCTGTTTCTGATGGCTTAGGGAGTAGAGCAGAAAGTGAACCGTGCATATTAAATGAGAACCCTACTCACGCGTTAGCATTCCGGGGTAAAGTTACTTCCAGAGGCGCCAGATGAGCTCTTACAAGTTCTTCCGTTTCCCTCTGGTTGGGACGGTGCTTCGAAAATTATGCTGAGAGCCTGTCTCCCCAAGATGTGATAGATGAACTGTAGACAGCTGTTTGGCTTTCACCTCTTTTGGTTGTAGGATACCTAGAGCAGGGGCTGTCACAGGAAGAGCTGCCGAGAGATCGTCCTTCTAATGTCGTTTGCTCTATTACTGCCTGCTTTTCCAGCTTATAAATTAATTAAGCTTATTTTACTTATATTTAATGTGTTTATATTATTTTATTTCATGCAACTGCCATTGTTTTCACCAATTCACAGTTCCTTAGGTGTTACCAAAAAGTAGATAAAGAAGGAGGTTAAGCCAATGGTTACGTGGGATGTTTGGATTCCCTGTAATCTGTGTCTGTAGCTGCTCAGCTATGGATGGATGCTGTTGAGAGGTTGATTGATTCTTCTGTGGAATTGTGTTTCCCGCTTGGTGTATGGAAATAAGGGTGTCTTGAAATAGGAGTAGCCTACTTGGAATGTGTGACCAGTGTTCTGTAGCCGCTTGCACTGATGGGTTTGTTTGCAAGTACTGTCCCTGGAAACGAGGCTTAAGGTGGCTGTTTTCTGTCGACACAGGCTTCGTGGGGAAATCAAGCCCCGCGTACCCAGACTCAGCAGAGTCCTTTCTTCCCGGGGTTTGCAAGGAACTGATTGGCTCATCATTAGAGCTTCTTGGACAGAGTGATGACGAAGAAAACACTGTGGCGGACAACTTGATTAGCAATTTCCTGAAAATCCACGACGGGGTACGTGCCGTGTCCAGAGCTCATGAGGACCAGGACGAAGACAGTCCGAGTAACCGTAAGCAGCCCCTGCCCGCCCGCTCACGAGGACCGTGGTCCCCTGCTCTGTTTTGCGTGGCTTTGCCACCTCTGTCATGCGGTGTCCGACGTTACAGTGTCTTCACGCGGATCAGACGTGAGCGCTCGTGCTTGGGGGCCACTTCTTCTCATCACTTTCCTTCTTCTTTCGAAGTGTTCTCTGATGGAGCAAACCAGTCGCTCGCTGTGCAGGTGGCGAGCGCCTTCGAGCGGCTCGTGGTGCTGACCAGACACTGGCTGAGCGGCGTCCCCGCCGGGGCCGGCGCGGGGGCTCCGCCGGCCGAGCTGAGACGGGAAGTGAGGCAGCTGGGAGGCTGCTTGCGGTTGTTTCTGCAGGTAAAGTGATCTCGGGTTTTCGCTGGGAGAGCTCATCTGTTCAGCAAGTGCTTATCGACTCTCTCCTGTTCGCGTCTTGCCCAAAATTCGACCCATAGGATCTTCAGAAGCCCTTTCTGTGTTGAAATCCCAAGACTGTGGATGTTGGATGGTTGATTGATGGCACCGAGACTTCCCAGGGCTTTCTGCGCGCCGGGCACTAAAAATGTTAACTCCTTCAGTCCTCACTGCAGCCCCGGACGTGGGCACTGGTGTTGTCACCCTTTTATCGTGAGGAAGTGGAGGCCAGGGAGGGTGTGTCCACTGTTCACAACTAGTAGGTCGTAGACTTGGGCCCAGGTCGCCGCAGGCCCAGCGTGTGCTTCTGCCCCCCAGGCCGCACTGCCCTCCACAGGGGCTGCCGGGAAGGGGGTCGGGGTCTCGCTCTGGCTACGGGTGGGGCTTCAGCGCGGGGTGAGTTAGTCACAAGCCTGCTGGCACAGGGGCAAGGAAAGTAATCTTGTTTCCCTGTTTCCCTGAAGTCAGATAAGATGAGGCTTGGCTGTAGGAAGAGGTAAGGTGAAAGCTTCCCTTCTCTCATAAAATCTGGAGGCGGGCTTTGTGGCTGCCTCGGGACCCCGGTTCCTTCCGTGCAGCTCTCGGCTGGGCCCCAAGCGTGGCCCCAGGCTCTGTGTCTGCCGCGTCCAGGGCTCCAGGGAGGGTCAGCGCACGGGATGGAAGAAGGGGCCTTCTTTTAAGGAGGTTTCTGGGAAGTGCATTTTTATTCTGGCAGCCGTGTGACCAGGGAGCCCTGGAGGAGGAGGACATGGGGGCTGATGCTGGAGAGACCCCGTATCTGCTGATGCCCGGACCTCCTCCGAGAGACTCCGCACGTACGAGGGGCCAAGGCAGAAACCCAGAGGGACAGGCTTTGTAGCAAAGTGTTCTAGATACTTGGACAGATCCTGTAGTGCCTCCCAAGACGTTCCAGCCCTCCTGCTCTAGTGGATGCTTAGTTGCGTCAGATGCCGCCTGGGAGGCTCTCTTTATTGACTGACTGAACGTACTGGTCCAGTGTGGAAACTAGACGTCTGCTTTCCATTGTCCATTATTCTCCCCAGGAGGTCTTTGTGGGGCTCCCCGAGACCTGGCCACACGTTCCTCCTATTAGCTCCTCTGATAATAACCCTGTACGTTACCCGTTATGCCGTTTAATGCACCGTGTCAGTGTGGGCAGTGAGCTCTCGGCAGGTGGACAGAATGTGGTGTCCTTTCTCATGAGGGCTCGTTGTGTGATCGATGCTCGGTTGGGTCCTTGTTATTGAATTAATTATAAACTGACATTGGATGAAGGGTCACTTTGGATATAGGTCACGAGGAAACAGAGTAACCATCATAAGGAGGGTGGGCTGCAGGCCGGTGGGGACCGGGGGCAGGGGCAGGAGGGCTCGGACAGCACAGGCCCTGAGAGCGCGGGCCGCAGGGTCACCCCCGGTCGCCTGGGCTCCAGCCGTGTGGACGCGGGAGGGCTGGGTGACTCGGTCAGCCTCAGATTCTGGAGGTGGTGCAGGATAGGAAAAACCCAACCCAACCCACCGCTGGCGTTTGGAAGTCCAGTGCGTGAACGGGGCTGGACTAGGTGTGCGTGTGTCCTTGCACAGACTTTGTGACGCTCCTGTCCCCCACCTAGAAAGTGAAGCAGCACTGCCGACCTGGCGAGGCTGCTGGGACGGTCAGTCAGTGGGCTGGTGTCCCAAGAAAGGACCGCAGAGGAGCTGGGGTGGAGCGTTCTCCCGTCTCTTCCGTCTCGAGGAAGAGCACTTTGACCGTAACTTAGGGCTGTGGCCTGTTGCCCTGTGAGAAATGCTTTCCATAAGGAATCAGGACGGAGAGGACAGGTGACCTGGAGGGAGGTAAGCTGAGCTCAGGAGAAGCTGAAGTTCAGCTGGCAAAACTGGATTTAGGAACTAGACTCTGCTCAAGTGTAGCTTGAGCGTCCTTACCTTGCAGTGATGCAGGTAGCATATTCCAGGAGGCAGACCCGGGAGGGGTGCCTAAGCCGCCCTCCCCGCTCCTCTGGGGGACGTGGGGGAGCCTTTCACTTGCAGGGTTTCAGGTCTTCCCTCCCCCTTCCCTTCCCCTCCTTCTCCTTTGCCCTCCCCACCCCCCATAATAGGAAGTGTCCTGGTTACCCATCCGTCACTCGGCCCCGGCACAGGGAGCGCTCGGCCGCCGTCTCACGTCTTGCTGCTGCCTGCTTGCCTTCCATCTCCTATTAGTGCAGAAGCTCTCTGAGGGCAGCCTGTATCCTAGTCGTGTCATCACCATCAGAAGCTATGGGATCACACGTTGTCTGGTTCCGATCAGACTTTGATGAAGCACGGTCACTGTATCGATGAATGCAGAATCCATTTTCTTCAGATTGGTCTTCTTGTTCTTACATCCCCTGGTAATCTCATGTATCCGATACCCTGGTCCATTTTTATCTTACAGGGATGCTCTTCAGATATTTCATCAATGGTGAAAGAGGCTCAAAAGCAAGTGATCCAAATTGTACACCAAGCCATCAAGTACGCGGGGCAGTTAGCTGCTCTTAGCGGGGACCAGCTGCGCTCCCTGGAGAGCAGCGACTGCGGGGCTGCCAGCCTCCAGGTAAGCCGGCAGCGTTCGTGGTGGAAGGCTTCATCTCAGGGCACGGTAGAGGCTTCTGATAGTGGTGTCACTAAGCAGGAGAAGTGTCTGATTTTCAAAGCGGCACATACTTTACTAGTTTAGCAGGAGATTGGAAGCTGTTACAGTCTCAGTGGTTAAATGTACCTGACGATTTGGGATTCTCACCGTGCCTTCCGGATCCTTGGCTTGATGGTAGCCGTCTGCTCTGGAGGGTGGGTGCTCAGCCAGCCAACGTGGAGAATGTAATTACGTTTGCATGTAATTCTAGAAAATGTGTATTTGCTTGCTTTAATTATTCGTGCTACTGAAAACATAATATTGTATTAAAACGTTCTAGCAACACGGTGTCCTGTCTAAGAGGATGAACATTCTTTAACATATAATATGTGGAATACAAAATTACAGACTGGCTAATTTTTTTTCCTTATGCACCGTTAGTTCTTATTCTAGCTTATGTTGAATTAATCAACTTGGAATGTATTACAGTCCTAAAATAAGCAGAAAATATAACTTAATTATTTGGTAATTTAAAAAGAATATAGAACTTGAATTTGCCAGTTAACGCTTAAAAACTTTTTCTAGGATGACTTCATGGGTGCTATTTGTGATGGCGTAGGCTTGGGAATGGAGAGTCTCCTAGATTCTGGACTGGAAAAAGCAAAAGAACTTGAGCGTGAACTCCGAAGGCAGAGTCCCCAAGATGAGGTAAGACGAACAAGGGAATGTCCTGTATAGTACCAGCCAGTATGTAAAGTTGGTTTTTAAAAATAGTTTAACTCAGTCAGTGATTGAGGTTTTTATAAATTTATGTATTTTAGCTTGTGTGGGATTGTTTTTTACTGAAGAGGCTGTTGACGTCATCTCTCATGGTGACATTTCCCAAGTTGCACCTGAGTCACTGCAGCCCCTTTTGTGGCTGGTGCTTTGCGGGTCCTGCCACGGCTGCGGCTGGTGCCCGCCGGGATTCAGCCTGGGGATGAACTCTGAGCGGACGGAGTGTGTCAGCGACCCCTAGTGGCCACTTTCCGCTTCTCTTTTTCTTCCTCGTCTTTGTTCAGGACTCCGCTCTTCCACTTGAGAATGGAAACTACCATTTATCGACCCACTGTCTTGAACAAGGGGAGCTCACATCAGTTGTCTCGTATCAAGATATAGGACCAAGGGAGATGTGGGTGGCCTCCTGGGACAGGCCTGCCCCTACCTCCTCCAGCTGATTCATGTCAGAGCACAAAGCCAGTGCTGGCTCGCGGGGGGCCTGTGAGGACAGGCTGGATCTCGCCACTGGAGGACCTGCGTGTGTGACCCGGCTCCGTCACCTTCCAGCAGTTGTTTACCGAGTCACTCGGTGTCCTGACCCTGTTTCTTCACCTGTCATGTGTGATAACACCTGTGGCACAGGTTGTGAGCCGTTTACTTATTAAATAACTCCCGGTAGCAGGTACCGGACCAGGTGTTTACACGGGGTAGAGGCGACCCTCACTCACCACCTTGCGGGGGGCGGCGGTTACTGCCGGTCCCATGGCTTCACTGAGCCGGGGCACCTGGTCGCCCTGAGTCGGGGTCTTACGTTCTACCTGCTTGACTCCCACAGTCAGCCTGCCACGTGGAACTCACTGATCACGCACCAGTCTTCTCTGTCGAGAGTTTGTATTAGTGAGTCGGGGATTCGGAAGGTAAAAGTTCAAACCTTGCGACGGTGGCTTTCAGGTTGGTCTGTTCTAGAATCTTGTTGTAACACCTGTTGTTAGAACCACATCTGAAGGAGCTCCCTGGGGACGCTCGGGTTCCTGAGGTCACCCACGTGGGTGAAGATTTACGTACGTGTTGGTGATCTGGGAAAGGCAGTTGCGTGGAGGACTGTCGGCTCCCACCCCTCTGGGTGGTTGTTTACAGGAAGGCGGGGAAAGTGAGAGTTCTTTTTTCCTTTTAGGGAAACCTTTGCATTGGTGTATTTCTAGCTCCCTTAGCTGAGGGGAAGCTTCTCGTGTGAGCCGGAGGGTCTCCCCGTCCTTCCGTCAGGTGATGGGGCTTTATCTCTGCCCAGAGCAGCTCAGAGCTGGGAGACACTGAACGCTGAGTTGCTTCCCCAGGTCCTGGGTAGCCTTGAGCAGCCGCCTGAGCCTCGGTTGTACCATTTACAAGGTGAGGACGCAGCACGCTCACTTCCTAAAGCTGCTCTGAGCATCCTACGAGAGTAAGAACAGCGCACAGGAAATCCTAACTGTAGACACTCTGCTTGCACTTTCCTGTCTCACTTTGTGTCTTGTTTTGTTTTTAAAATAAACACATTCCAAAGGAGCTCACATTGCCACTGACTCAAGGTCTGTGGGTCTAATTGTGTCCAGGGGACATGAAGCTGATTTGGGTTCCTTGATGCGGCTCTGCAGGCAGGGCGCTCCGCCAGCGCAGCTGACGCCGGAGCCTGGCTGTGCCCTGCAGCAGTGGCGGCGACATTCATCACTAACACTTTACTTATCACTGTTTGCAAAGTAGAATTTCTGCTGGCAAGGAGTGCAGAAGGGTGCAGAGTAAGTTAATGAACAGTGCAGGTGGAATAGTGCGTGTGGGTGTGTTTAACGGGTGGTGAAGCAGGTGCAGGTGTTGGCGCTGGTTTTTTTTTTAATGAATACTTTTTTTTTTGAATTGTATTTTATTTATTTTTGTATACAGCAGGTTCTTATTAGTTATCCATTTTATACATATTAGTGTATACATGTCAATCCCAATCTCCCAATTCATCCCACTGTCACCCCACACCCCTGCGGCTTTCCCCCCTTGGTGTCCATACGTTTGTTCTCTACATCTGTGTCTCTATTTCTGCCCTGCAAACCGGTTCATCTGTACCATTTTTCTAGATGTCACATATATGTGTTAATATACGATATTTGTTTTTCTCTTTCCGACTGACTTCACTCTGTATGACAGTCTCTAGGTCCATCCACATCTCTGCAAATGACCCAATTTCGTTCCTTTTTATGGCTGAGTAATATTCCATTGTATATATGTACCACATCTTCTGTATCCATTCGTCTGTCGATGGGGGCGCGGGTCTTGCTTTGAGGAGATAAACGGCTAAAGGCTCAGGCCCCTCGTCACAGAATTGATGGGATCTGCATTTCCATGTGGACCTCTGCTCCCACCCCATCCTCTCCTTTCCTTTCTGCAGAAGGCCACAGCTGTGTGCTCACGGCGGGGGTTAATTTATCGTATTCTTAAAAGTTAAACTCATAAGAACCTACAGAAGGAGAACAAAATATCTGAAGAAATACAAAATAGGCTCAGACATAAGGCATTGGAGTTATATTTTCAAGCTGGAGTCAAGGCGGAAAAAACAGAATTTGGGTGGTCTTTTTTTTACCACAGAGAGGAAATTTGGGTTAGACCCAGGGAAGGGCTCTGTGGGAAAAGCCAGTTACGTGCTTCAGCAGCTCGCGTGGCGGAAATGCTGCAGGATGCGCCTCCGGGACAGAACCAAGCAGCACAAGCAACAGCTTAGGATGGGGGGGAGGGGGGAGGGGGAGGGGGAGGGGGGTCCCACCCGGGTTCTGACCTAGGCCTCGGGGTCTGGTTCCGTGTTGTAAAGTGAGGACAGGTGCGTCTGCAGCACGGGGCTGTGGTGGAGAATCAACTGAGCATCAAGTAGTAAAGCACGTGAAAGTGAACTGGCTCAGACAAAGATACGTGCTGTGTGAGCTCGTGTGTGTGTAGAATCTAGAAAGCCCGAGCTCACTGAAACAGAGGTGGGGCGGGGGGGGAGTGGGCCGGGGGGCAGGAGGTGGAGACTCGCAGCTGTAAGGTAAACGAGTCCGGGGCTGTGACGTGCACGGTGATGGTTGACAGTACTGTGGTGTATGTTTGAACGCGGCCGAGAGAATAGATCCCGAAAGTTCTCAAGAAACAAAATCGTGTAACTGTGTGAGGCGACAGATATTAACTAGACTTGCAGTGATCATTTTACAGCACATACGGGTACTGAATCACGCTGTACACCTGGAACTAATACAGTGTCGTATTATCTCAGTTTATCTCAGTGAGACTGGTGAATGCATAGAAAGTTCTGAGAGTGTAATATTTTTCTGGACACATTAGTTATCTACCCCCTTCCAAAGGAAGTTTTGGAAATTTCTTTTCTATAAATATTTAAGTAGACAAATGCTGTTACTATAGCAAATATCAGAGGGTATCCACATTTAATGTAGAATCTGTGTGTGATTTCTTTTTTTTTTTTTAAATTTTAATTAATTAATTTATTTATTTATGGCTGTATTGGGTCTTCGTTTCTGTGCAAGGGCTTTCTCTAGTTGTGGCAAGCGGGGGCCACTCTTCATCACAGTGCGCGGGCCTCTCACTATCGCGGCCTCTCCTGTTGAGGAGCACAGGCTCCAGATGCGCAGGCTCAGTAGTTGTGGCTCACGGGTCCAGTTGCTCTGCGGCATGTGGGATCTTCCCAGACCAGGGCTCGAACCCGTGTTCCCTGCATTGGCAGGCAGATTCTCAACCACTGCGCCACCAGGGAAGCCCCTGTGTTTGATTTCTTTAGAAAGAAATTCCACTTATATGATTTAGACACTCCAGTCTCGTGACTACTAGACGAGAACTCTTTTCCCTGGCAGATCCCATGGAGTTCCAGGGTTTTTATACTTCTAAATAGCTATTTGTATAACAAAATATTTTAACTTTCTCTATAGGTTACCAAACAGATGAAAGCTAATGCCATAGGATTGATTGAATCCCTTGAAAACCTCTTTGCTGAGTGGAAAACAGTAAGAAAAGCATTAAATTGTTTTTAGGTTTAATTTTGTTTAGTGTACTTCATTTGGTTCCAGCATGGATGTGTTTATTTCAGTTTCTGTCTTTAGCCAATGACTCCTCTGTGCACATTTAGTAGAAGCAGGTACAGTAGCTCTCAAGCTTCTTCCTCTTGGCGTCTTAGCTTACTAGGTTTAGCGATGGATAAAATAGTTGACAGAAATTGAGTAGTAGTCATGTATTTTATCTGTTTCTTCCTGCTACTGGCTTAGTAACTGTCAGCTTCTGCTTGAATAGTCAGCATAGGCTAAAAAATTGTGTTTAATCATCAATATGCTCAAAGATTTTAAAATACAGGCAAATTAGATAAATTATTTTATTCTCATGTCACAGGTAAATAGAAAAATATTATAAGCTAAGTATATAATCAGTGTGTTACAAAGGAGAGAAATTTTTGTGGCTTGAAAATGTTTGTTTAAATAAAATAAACGGGAGATATAAAGTTGAACTCTTAAAAATTAAATAAATTTATCTTTTATGATATTGGATAATAAATGGTAGGTACTGCTGTTTTATTTCATTCTCATCTAATAGGATATTGGACTTTGATTTTAAATTATTTTAAAAATTTTATTTCTTTTGAAAACAATAACTGTTAATATTGTATTGTGGTCTTGCTTGTATCAGTAGAAGTGAAGCACTGGTGAGGAAATTAAACTCATTGTCTTTCTTGAAGATAAAATTTTGGCAATTAAAATCATTTTGAATAAGCCTTACTGCCATGTAACCTATTGTATATTTTTTAAACTATGAACTTTATCTACACAGAAAAGCTTCAGAACTCAAGTACAAGAAGAAAATTCTGGATACCAAGATTTGAAGAAGATGCTTAATTTTGCCCCAGAATTCTTGAAGTTAAAACATTGCTTAGAGCAAACTATTCAAATTATTATTTCTGCGCTGAGAGGTATATACTGCAAATGGGATTTACGGTTAATCAGAATTTGACAGTTTGAGGAGTCTCAGACATCTTCTCGTTTCTAGCCTGATTCATTCACTGGGGCCTGCTCAACACTCCTTCACTGACATTAATTACCTGTAGGAACTTGTGGGATTGAATTCCCACTTAACATCTGTAAGTTCCTCTGCCTCAGTTACTAGATCCTAAGAGGCAGGTTGCTTACTTAGCAGATAAACTGAATAATCTTAAGTGGTTTGAAATTGCCTCGCGGGGTCACTTTGGCTTAAAGGACGTCTCAAGTCCATCACAGCACTCACTACGTGGTGAGGAACGCCGAGGGTGACCGCCTTTCCCTTCTCCTTGCACAGGGCGCCGCGGCCACGTAGCACTCCTCCAGGACTGTGTCCAGAGTCTCTGCAGCTCGGCCAGGGGTCTCCACGGCGACCGAGCCCGCCACAGGGAGCTGGAATCTCGAGCCACCTCACTCCTCCTGGGTTTTGAATTTGAAGAAAGACCTGGTTTGTTGGGACCCTGGGAAGCTTGTGATCGGGATCCCAGAGCAGCAGGACGAGAGCAGCGTGAGCCAGACAGGCCCGGCCCCCGGAGGACCCGAGGTGTACCCAAGCGGGTGTATGAGCTCCCGGGCCCGGCCCCGGGGGGCTCAGAGCAGGGCGCGCTGCCCACCCAGGAGGGCGCTGGTCGGGGGTCTCCCGCCGCTGGAGAGCAGAGCGACCGCTTCACAGACCTCTAGTCTGTGGGTGGCCTCCTGTTGGGCGTGGACATATACACGCAGTGGATCCTGATTTCACATGCCTGCGTGTGCACCCAGAAGTTTCCCAGCAGACCGTTTAAAACAGGTATTTACCATGTTGGAACTTTGTGGCAATAGGATGGAATTAGGAGTTCAAAGCCAAGTGAGCGGCCCTTCCTCTGGTTTTCCGTCGCCTTGAATTGTAAGTGTTCATCTTTGACGCTGGCGTGCAGTCTCCGGTTGGCTCACTAGCCTGTCGGTAAAGGGTTTTTGTGCTGATTGTGGTGATTATAAGTTATTTTCCTGTGAGTGGAAACTTTTGTGCCTGTATCTGTGCTCCCCTGCAAATAGCAACGATGAGTTTTATGGTGAAACTGCTAAAACAAGTCTAACCAGAGCAGCTTAACTTGCACTGGTAAATCTAAAGCTCTTTTCTTGAAGGATTAACTGGCTGCTATTTTGAATAGTGTGTTCAGGACACAGTTTCCTGTTTCTTTCCAAATTATAAGTAGCTTCCTAAGTATAGTATAGTTTACATTAACAGTGCGGCTTGCTGGCATACTAGTTAACTTCATTATCTGTTGGGGGTCATATTAGGGGCTGTGCGAGTATCATTTCAACCAATTAAATACTGCCAGAAGCACACTTGACGGTTGGATGAGTTTGGGAGACCAGAGGCTGGGTCTCATCTTGATAATCCTTGTTTGATAAACGAGCAATGAGAGTTTGTACATGATTTGATGAAGATTAAAGATCCTTACTGTATCTCACAGCTTAAAAAACCCTTTATCTACAATCAGGTAATAAAGATGATATTTTACTTCAGGCATCTTCCATTAAGGAAATAGTTTGACATTTTTGACGGCAGAAATGTATGTAAATTGAAGAGATACACAGTGACCTTGCTTGGGTGATGTCAAGCATTTCTTGGAGAAGAATTATTTTAACTAACCTGGTCTTTCCCTCAGCCCTTTTCACTCGCAGACACACTGCATGCCTGGCACGGCTGCTGGGAGCCAGCTGTTGGTGCCAGGGCTGAGTGTGATGATTTTCTCATTAGGCAGAGCTTGTTCTGACACAGTGACCAGTATTTATTTACGGTATTAATGAACCGTGTGTTTTCAGGTGCTTTAAAATGGTGCAGTGTAACACATGTGCTTTTGTTTTCTTTTTTCTTTTATTTTTGGCATTTGAGCTTGTATTCTTTCTGAGGTTCCGTATGTATTTGTCATAGCTGATGCTCTACCAAGTGGCACTTTGATATGAAGTTTTACGAAGAGTAGGTGTACGGACAAGGATCCTCTTTGAAGATCTTCTTAAAGTATTAGTTAGGTGGGTTTTATCTTAATTTTCAGTATTTAATCTTTACTTTTGCTTTCTAAACTCATGACTTCATTGGTCAGAAACCATTTTTTTATTGTCTTTGTAAAATTTTGTATATACATATATTTATACTCTGGCTTGTTACACGATATTTGAACCAAGGGTGGAAAATACATTTGCTATTAGAATCATGTGTGCTAACAAGACACATTATAATAAAGGAAATGCCTTCAACAGGTCTCGCCTCTTGATCTCAGTTCTCGCTCCTGTTTGTAAAGTTAGTGTCTGTCATCCTTTCCCATCACCAGTCACAAGACCATTGTCATTGTGCCTACAAGGTCGCCCTCGGGGGGCACCTGCCACGTGTAGACGGTCACCGTTTCATAGACAGTCTCACTCCTCGCCTGCCTTCCCCACGCCTCCATCACCCGGCTGGACGCTGGCTCCACTGCCCTTCCTCCATGGAGCCGCCCGTCGGCCCCTTCCTCTCCATCCCCGAGGGCGAAGCTCGGCCAGGAGGCCGCTCGTGACCCACGTCACTCCCCGGGCCCCCTGCTCCCTTGTGCCCAGCGCCCACGTCCAGGAGACTCTTCTTCAGCCTCTGAGCTTATCTCCTCGAGTCCTCCTCCCCAAGAACAAGCGATGCCCAGATACGGCGTGTGGTGTTTAGACCTATAAACACCTCCCAGTGTGCCACCCGCTCCGGGCCGCCTAGGGGGCCCACGCGTCCGGCCTCCGGGCTTTGGCCGACTCGGAAAGCATCCCTCCTTCTCTCCACCTCGTCTAGTCCTGCCCGTCTCTCAGATTCTGGAAGTCTCTCAGTCATATTAACTGAACGCTGGTGACGTGACGGGCGGGGCCCTGTGACGCTGAGGAGACAGCAGCAGAGGCCCTTCAGGAGGAGGACGACAGGTCACCGCAGCGGTGACGCGGTGTGGCCGGTGCCCCGACGCGACGGGCAGGAGGCTCCCCACCCGAAGGCTGAGACGAGCAAGGTCGGACCCGGGACGGGGGGGCAGCAGAGGGAACTGCATGTGCAAACCTGCAGGACGACGGGGTTGGGGCGCAGCCATTGGGGCTGGGCTGAGCGGGGGGCTGAGCGGGGGGCTAGGCCGGGAGCGTCCTCACAAGGACATCAGGAGAGGCCTGGCCCCTTAGCAAGGCCCTTGCGTGGTTTTAAGCTGGGAGGTGATCTCAAATTTGGATTCTAGGAGCAACCCTCTGTGTAGGGGATAGAGCGTGGGTTGGAACGGCTGGGAGGTGGTCTCCAGGACGCCTGGACCAGGGTCACGGATGCAGCTGGAGACAGTGAGTGGGTCCTAGAAAAGTTCAGGGAGGAAAATGGACCAGACTTGGTGACCTGGCGAAGGGAGGACCAGGGAACGGAGGGAAAAGCCTGCTGTCCAGACGTTCGGCCTGAGCAGCCAGGTGGGGTGGGTACCATTGACCGGGGTAGGAAACTCCAGAGGAGGGGGCGTGGGGAGGTGGGCTCGTGCACGACAGCTGCTGTGACAGGTACCACAGCCGGCAGCTGAAACAGCGGGAACTTAGTGTCTCCCAGTCTGGCGGCCAGGGTCCAAGTTCAGGTGTCAGCGGAGTTGCTTCCTCCTGAGGCTGAGAGGGAGGATCTGGTCCAGGCCCCCTGCGCCCCCCTTCCCTCCCCAGGCTTGTGCATGTCTGTCTCCAAATTTCTCCCTTTTATCAGGACAACAGTCATATTGGATTGGGGCCTCCCTTAATCCTCTCACTTTTAACTTGATTATCTCTGTAGGGACCCTCTCTCCAAATAGGGTCACATTCTCAGGTGCTGGAGGTTAGGATTTCAGCATATAAATTGGGGGTGGTGGGGGGACACAGCCCAACCCCTAAGAGGAGCTGTAATGAACTTAGATTTCGATCTGTTGATCTGAGTTCTCTGGGCACATCCAAGGCGTGGTGTCCAATAGGAAGTTGAAAATATGAGTCTGAAGCGTGAGAGGGTTTATGGGTCTTTTATATTTTCATGCTGTGGTGTGCCTTTCCCTTTTTCATATAAACCTCATCGCTCCAATCAGTAGGTATGTTGCCTGATGGGAGTTTAGTGAATCATTTAATTCTTACAGTGGCTTTATCATGTAAACATAAGCACTCAGCCCCATTTTACAGAAGAATGAACAAAAAATTTTGAGAATTTGAACTATTTGTCCAAAATCACACAGGGAGAAATAATTAGAATTAGGCCTCAGATACAAGTTTATAAACTCCAAATATCACACTTCTTTGTAAATCTCAGTAGATGGAGGGGTAGAGGGAGGAAGAGAGGCTTGGATGTTGAATAGAAGGAAGAGTGGATGGTTGGATGGATGGATGGATGGATGGATGGACGGACGGACGGACGGACAAGTAGATGGATGGATGGGTGGATGGGTGGGTGAGTGGGTGGGTTTGTGGATGGATGGATGGGTGTGTGGATGGACAAGTGGATGGATGGATGGGTGAGTGGGTGGGTGGATGTTTGGATGGATGGATGGACAAGTGGATGGATGGGTGGATGGGTGGGTGGATGGATGGATGGATGGGTGGATGGGTGGGTGGATGGATGGATGGATGGATGGATGGATGGATGGATGGATGGACAAGTGGATGGACAGGTGGGTGGGTGGATGGATGGATGGATGGATGGGTGGGTGGGTGGATGGATGGATGGATGGATGGATGGATGGATGGGTGGGTGGATGGATGGATGGATGAATGGGTGGGTGGATGGATGGGTGGGTGGATGGGTGGGTGGATGGGTGGATGGGTGGATGGATGGGTGGGTGGATGGGTGGGTGGATGGATGGGTGGGTGGGTGGATGGGTGGATGGATGGGTGGGTGGATGGGTGGGTGGATGGGTGGGTGGATGGGTGGGTGGATGGATGGATGTGTGGATGGATGGATAATGACAAGAGCTCACGTTTGTTGAGAATTTACTGTGGGCAGTTCCTAAACTAAAGCAGTGTACATGCAGCTGCCCATGTAATCATCAGACAACTCTACGAAGGAGATGCTGTTGTTTTCCTTACAAGCCAAGATGAAGGAAGTGAGGCTTGGGGTGGGGGGTGATTCTCCTGGGGTTATAGGTTTAGGAAGTGGGTGGAGCCTAGGTTAGAACCCAGGCCTGTTTCAGGATTTTTAGTCTCTCTGCTAATTAATGCAGTTCTCTGAGAGTGTACGTGCCACTGCAACATTCAGATCCTCCCTGGTTTCATTTGAGTCTACGATTAGTCAGTACGCATTTTTTTAAGACTGTAGGTGGGCAGGATGACAGCCACCGCTGTGGGAAGCCCCTTCCTCTCTTTGCCCCTCTGAGAGCCGTCTTGCTGCCATTCTGGGTACCATCATGAGGATCATAAACTTTAAGGCATTCACGTTTTAAATGTCTTCTCATTTTTTATCTGCCCTAGCTGTGACATTCTCCCTGGCAAGCTCAGTTTTTTTCAAATCAACTTTTTAATTGAAGCATGACAAATACATAAAATGCACAAATCACGGGTCCTACAAGAATTTTCACTATGTGAAGACATCAGTGTAGCCACGACCTAGGTAAAGGAGCAGAATATTACAAACACCCAGTGGCCCTCCTCATGCCCGCTCCTGTCATTGCCCCTGAAAGGTGACCCCCTGCTTGACTTGTAACACCATCGTTAGTTGTGCCTGTTTGAGCCTCATACAGGCGGCGTTACACCTGTGAGTTCCTTAGTGTCTGACTTCTGCTTGGTGTTATGTTTGGACTAGCAGCCGTTCATCCATTTTCACTGCTGTATAGTATTCCCCTGTGTGACCATATCACAACTTAACATATGTGTGGGTAAGTTGCAAGCTGACCACCCACCCCCTCCCACCCGTCTGCCATACCCTTGGGCCTGTAATCTTTCAGTGCCTTCCCCCTGCCATGGCTTTGGCTGTCTGACTGGCTTTGGCTAAGAGGACATTAGCAGGAGTGATACACAGTCTTGGAAAACTGCTTTGAAGTTGGGGCTTAGTAGCTCTTGTACTGCCGCTGTCACCACGAGACAGGTACCTGCAGGCTGGTCCTAGGAGAAGGATGAGAGGCGCGTGAAGCAGAGGCTCCGACCCCCAGGATGCAGCCTAGACCAGCTCATAGATTCATAAGCTAAAAGCAAGTGCTGGTGCTGATGCCATAGAGGCTGTGCGGGCGCCGTGCTCAGCTGACATTGCGTTCCTCTGTGCCCCATGCTGTGTCTCGTTGATAGACATCTTATTCCCTGGCTTTGGTTATTACAATAATGGTGACACGGACATTCTTTTTTTTTTTTAATATTTATTTTACTCATTTATTTGGTTGTGCCGGGTTCTTAGTTGCGGCTTGAGGGCTCCTTAGTTGTGGCATGTGCACTCTTAGTTGCGGCATGCATATGGGATCTAATTTCCTGACCAAGGATCGAACCCGGGCCCCCTGCATTGGGAGTATGGAGTCTCAACCACTGCGCCACCAGGGAAGTCCCAGACATGAACATTCTTGAACCTGTCTTTTGGTGCACACATCTACAGTTTCCCGAATGGCTCAATATTTTAAAATTGAGGACTTCCCTGGTGGCGCAGTGGTTAAGAATCCACCTGCCAAGGCAGGGGGCACGGGTTTGAACCCTGGTCCAGGAAGATCCCACATGCCGTGGAGCAACTAAGCCCGTGCGCCACAACTACTGGGCCTGTGCTCTAGAGCCCGCGAGCCACAATTACTGAGCCCGTACACCTAGAGCCTGTGCTCCACAACAAGAGAAGCCACCGCAATGAGAAGCCCGCGCACCACAACGAAGAGTAGCCCCCGCTCGCTGCAACTAGAGAAAGCCCGCGTGCAGCAGCAAAGACCCAAGGCAGCCAAAAATAAATAAATAAAATAAATAAATATAAATAAAAATTGAAAAGAAGGAAGGTCCTCATGCAATTTCCTTGAACAATTTTGTTATGAAAATATACTATATTCCCCCAAGTAAAAGTAGCATCTGTGTGCCTTTGGTTTCATTCAAGCCTCTAGAAAGATGAATGTTAATTGCAGACACACAGACAATCCCAACAGAGGTGGTTAAGCATTGGCTCCTTACCTGTGTGTGTGGCTGCCCGCTCTCCTGCAGACGGGAGGCCTGGTGAGGCTGGTGGGAACAGGGTCCCCTGGAGTCCAAGTGGGGCTCCTCTTAGCCCCTACAGGCTCCACCAACCCCGCCTGGACTTGTGCTCTCCGGGGGGTGCCCTTGTTGGGGCCGTCCAGCTCCCGTGCGGTCCCCTGACGAGCCTCCAACTCTCCCTCCTCCTGGGGGCGGGGGCCTCCCCGAAGCATCGCTCTTATAGATCCGCAGGGCGAGCTGCGGCCCCGTCATCTATTAGTGTAATACACCATCAGGGCGAGGCGCACGAGAGGGCCCAGCTGGTCCATCTGTGAATTGTGGGATCCAGGAGCTCAGGTCAAGAGCGTAACGCAGATTTCAGGTTGGATTGATGTGGCTGTGAGTGGTATTTTATGATACAAAGTTTACCTCTGATTTAGAAAGTAATTTAATGTGGGTGACAGCTCAGGTTCAGGCTGAGAGGTGGCCGCAGTAGATATCCGTACCTCTTGGAAGATGTATTTCAGGAATAAAGTACTGTTCTTGATACTTTTATTTCATTTTGCAATATGTCATCAGGGGCGCCAGAAAATTGGCCTGCGAGGAAAGTTTTGCACATAAAGCAAAATGGGCTTATTCTGCTGCTCGCCAGGTAAATAAATGTGGGGCGAGCGTGGCCTCTGGAAGGCTCCGTCCGTCGCCATCTGTTTCGGGTGGCTGGAGCTGCGTCCTCAGAGGGCCTTGCTCTTGACCTCGTGTTTAGATAACAAAGCAGCGGTTGCAATGCACAAATTGTTAACAGTTTCTATAAGACTTTGGACTTCAGGAGAACTGTCGTGTTTAGGCAGAGGAACAGGGTACAGGAAGTCCAACGACACGAACCAATAAGTGGTTCAAATAAATCAGGACCCAAATCAGGGGATGTGTAGCTACTTTTGTTGCTCAGGAGAGAAGAGGCTCTGTTCTGTCCCATGGATGTCCCCGAACAGCTTCTGACTAGACACCGAAAGAATTTTCTGGTGGTTCTCAAAAAGAGTCGTCCACAATGATCAGTACTTAGTATATACTCATCCGTTATCTCACATAGTTCTCACAACAGCCTTATGAGTTAGGCTATTATTATTATATCTATCTTAAAGTTGAGAAAAGGAAAGCACAGAAAGGTTGAGTGACTTGCCCAAGGTCACACAGCTGGTAAATGATGAACACAAGTGATCTGGATGCAGCCATTCTGCTCTTCACCACTGAGAGAGGCTCAACCGGGGCTGTACGTCAGCATCACCTGGGGACCTTTTAAAAGATATTAACCCCTAAAAAAAAAAAAAAAAAAAGAAAAAAGATATTAACCCCTGAGCCCTGACTCCCAGAGATTTTGACTTAATTGGTATGGAGTGGGGATGTCTGTAAATGTTTTTTTAAAAAAATTTTTATGGAGGTATAGTTGATGTACAATATTATATAAGTTATAGGTGTACAGTGTAGTGATTCACAATTTTAAAGGTTATACTCTATTTACAGTTATTCCAAAATATCAGCTATATTCCCTGTGTTGTACACTGTATCCTTGTAACTTATTTATTTTATACATAATAGTTTGTACCTCTTACTCCCCTACCCCTATATTGTCCCTACCTTCCCTCTCCACACTGGTAACCACTAGTTTGTTCTCGTATCTGTGACTCTGCTTCTTTTTTGTTATAGTCACTGGTTTGTTGCATTTTTTAGATTCCACATGTAAGTGGTATCATACAGTATTTGTCTTTCTCTGATTTATTTCACTTAGCATAATGCCCTCCAAGTCCATCCAAGAATACATTTTTAAAGCTTCGTAGATATTTTCCACTGTGCAGGTAAAGATAAGAACGACTAATTCAGTGGTTCTTTCAATAAATGGTCCTTATTTTCATCACGATATTTTAATGCAACTGCACCAAAAAAGGGCAGAGCTCACTTTTCAATGAGCTCTAGGGATGCAAAGCAGTTAGAGGGCCCTGGGCTAAGGAGGTACCACCTGGGCCGCAGGACCCTCATTGGCCCGATGACACCGGGGGTGAAGTTTTCCTGTAGGAGCCTCAGCACCACCGTCGCCGTGGAGATGTCAGGCCAGCGGCCACAGAGGCCCTGAAACTCACGGCCCCTTCTCAAAGGAGAAAGGGCTTACTTTTGAACCTCACACTGGCACTTGCCTGGCAGTCCAGTGGTTAGGACTCGCCGCTTCCACGGCAGGGGGCGCAGGTTTGATCCCTAGTCGGGGAACTAAGATCCCACACGTGTGCAGCCTGGCTGGAAAAGAAGTAATAAACCTCACACCAATCTTTTCAGAAAGATTTAAAAAATTACTCCTTATCTCGAAGGCAGTGGGTACCTTGTTCCAACTGAGATGACATCCGCATTCCTTCCAGTCCTGATGGACGGGTCCTGTGCTCTGTCATCTCAGGCAGCTGGGACAGGCTCTTGGGCTGTGCCACCCCTGTGAGGCTCCCTCCCCTCTGGGGCCCCGCCCATCGGCCCCTGCGCAGGGACTCTTGATGCCGCTCCTGGCCTGGCTCTCGCTGGCTGAGGGCTCAAATCTGCACCTCGGGCCAAATGCAAGATGGCATACGACCAGCTCATTCACACATCCACTTGGCATTTGCAAAGAAAATCAGGAAACATCCATTCCTCCGAGGGTTTTCCATTTAGTGCAGAACGAGAATACCAATGGACATCCCAATATTGCACATTCTTCGGAGTCTATTAATGTTTCTGATGTAATTCAAGCACGTGAAATCATCTGAAACTGACCATGAAACTGTTCAGTGCTAATACAGTTGTAGATGGTTCTGAATAACACTTGATTTTAGCCCAAAGCTTTTGACCCTAATAACATTTAAATGCTGAATGGGACTATAAAATTTGTATGTATAATTTTAGAAACTGAAACCAATAAGCTTTTAAAAATGTGATTGAATAAATCTAAAATGAATCCTAATTTCATAACAGCGAGCTGTTGTTATACATTTTATATCACAGATCTGTGTATATTGTATCAGATAACGACGGGCAGATCTGTGTATATTGTATCAGATAAGGACGGGGCTGTGGAGAAAATCAAATCGATTAAAGGGGGTGGAAAGTGCTGGCGCGGTGGGAGAGGGGTTGTGCTCTCTGCCAGGTGGTTAAGGAAGGTCTCAGTGGGGTGGAGATGTGTGCGCAGAGACCCCAGGACATGCCGAAGCCGAGCAAGTCCCGGGGCAGTGAGGGGCCCTGGGGACTCGAGGTTGGGTGAGCCCAGGCGGGGCGGGAGGGAAGAGTGTGGTCCGTTAGGGGAAGGGCAGGGTTTGCGGAGGGAGGAAGGAAGGAAGGAAGGAGACGGGACGTGGGGAGAGAGCCCCCTGTCCCCGCGCAGCCCCGAGGGGTGGAGAGAGGCCCTTTGGTCTGCTTGCGGGACGGAGAGAGGGCGTGGGAAAGTCACGGTGCCCAGCCCTGGGGCGCTGTCAGCACCAGGAGACGTGTGCTACCGCCACCAGCGCTCGCTTTCCACTGCCCTGCACACGCAGACACACACAGACACACGGACATGCGCACACAGACACGCACGCGCGTGCGCACGTGCACACATGCGCAGCTTCCGCTGCGGGTACCCCATCACGTGGCTGCCTCCCGGGCGGGTCCCCAGGGCTGCCCGGCGCAACCCCGCCCGCCCCCTGGGGAGCTCCCGGAGCAGCCCTCTGCCCTGCGGCTCGCGGAGGGGCGGGGTCTGCAGACCGGGCTCGCGGGCGGGGGAGGGTCTCATCTGTGAGTTTCTGGACTCCCTCAGCCCGTGGGGCCTCGGATGCTTCCAAATCCCGTTCCAGAGCAGACCGGGGGGGCGGGGTGGGGGGGGGAGGGGTCCTGGCCCCTCGGCTGAGCAGGGCCTCCGGTTCCCTCCGGGAGTGGCCATGGCAGAGGTGGCCGGCGCTTGGGGGGCGGGGGAGTGGAGGCGGGCACGGTCGTCCTTCTGTGCTCTTTCTGCCCCCATCCCCCCAGCGCGGGGCCGTTGTCTGTCCCCCGAGGGGCGCCCCACGCTCCTTGGCACGTGCGGGGCCTCCATCCTTGGGGAAGTGACGGGGCCGGGCGTGGACTCGGAGGCCTCTGGTCCCCCGGCTCAGGGCGGTGAGACCGCAGGGTCACCACCCGGGCAGAGCCCTCGGCCACGGGGTCTTTATCTGGATGCACAGGCTTGCGGACAGGCTGGAGAGCACAGCTCCCTTCACACGCAACCAATCACCTGTCGGGGCTGGGTACCCACTGACCTTCCGGCCCCTGCGCTTTTCCCCATCATGTCAAGAAGCCTGAATTTCCTGTTGCAAACCCCAGAGGGCAGCGCTTTACCGGGTCCGGGAGAGACAGGAGGGGGACCGAGGGCCCTGAGAGCCTGGCGAGGCTGCCCACTGAAGTGACGGGGCCTCTTCTTAGCCTCTCGCCGCCTCTGACAGCGCTGCTCACAGAGGGCCCACCGCACACAGCCCTTAAAGCAGGCAGACCCCGGCCGGTCCTCCTCACGAGGGTCCCGTCGACCTCACCTCCTCCTACACGAGAAGGCGGACAGGCCCCGTGGCTGCCACCGGGCAGGGCCGGGACTTGAACCCCGTGCTCTGGTGGGAAGGCCCCGTGCAGCCCTGCCTCGGGGGTGGAGATGCCACGTAGCAGGATTCGGAAGAAATGCTGCATGGAGGTGACACACAGCTGCCTCCCGGCTACTTCCACCCCCCGGGAGTCACTACTCGCTTGTTGCCTGTTTTCACTGCGCTTGAAACGGTGACCGCTTTCTAGGCACGACGGGTCCCGTCCACCCGTCAGGAGCCTTGGGAACGTCAGATGTGAACCAACGTGGACCAAATAAAAAAGAACGATTGTCACCCTTCAAGTTTTAAAATTCTAAAACCGCACGGCAGCTCCGAACGAGTTTCATAGCCGTCAAGCTCCCTCCCAGCAAATCTGTTTATGACCTGGCATCCATGGGGGACTTTCTCCCTCGGAGTCTGATGGGGGGCGGTCGGGTGGCCGAGGGAGGGGAGCCCTCGGTCTCAGCCTCCCCCCCTCGTGTAGTGAACAGCTTGTTAGTTGTTTTCCTGTCTGTCCAGCATCCGTGGTGCGTGTGGTGAACTGCTTCCTCCCGGCTCTAGACTGTGTGATTCGGGTGGGGTGGCCCGTTGTAGTGACCACAAGGATGGTCACGTGACCTGTGCCTGCCCAAGGGGTAGCGGGTGGCGGGAGAGAGAAGGAAAGGGCGGAGGCCTGAGGATATCAGATCCAGCTGTGTCTGATCAGGGTTTGCTCCTCTGGACTTTCCAGTTACACGGGGCAATTGTGCTTCCGTCACTCATAACCCAAAGGGACCTAACAAACATCTGGGGGGCTGGTGGGTGGCCGAGGAGGCTCAACGTGACGCATGTGTATGGCCATCAGGCCGGGCAGAGAGGCGAGCAGCTCCGGAATCGAGTGGCCCCCAGCCCTGCCCCCGCGCACGGCACCCCAGCTGGGCTCCATCAGCCTCCGGCGTGGGGCTCTGGCAGTTTGGGGGTCTCTCCTCTCTGAACTGTCCCCTGATACCTGAGCCATCATCCCAGGAAGGAGAGGGCTGCGGGCAGAGCAGTGTCTTCTTCGGGTCCGGGACAGTCAGCACGGCGGCCAGGTCAGAGTGGGACAGGAAGGGGACCGCATCTCGTCTCTGGAAAGGGTTTAGGTTGGGGAGCGCTCTGCGGGGGCCGGGGGGTCCCTTCTGACCTCTAGCGCCCCCCCCCCCCATAGCCCCTGTGGAACCCAGGGCCACACACAGGCCTTGACCTCTCCAGGCCTGGCTTCCCTATGTCCAGGTCAGCCCGGAGGTGCCGTTTGTCAGAGCCGTGGGGGTGCAGGGCGTCCGCAGCCCCCCAGGCTGATTGGCACGAGTATGGCTTCCACCAGCTCCGGCAGGTGACCAACTGACTGGCACTCGGCTTGTGGGGACGAGACGACCTCCCGGGCTCTGGGAAGACAGAGGAAAGTTTCCATTACCCTGTCTGTTGCAAGATACACCTTAAACTCCTCCCCTTGACATCTGCTGAGATGCAAACGTGCTCCTTGGCCCTTGGTCTTTGTCCTACAACAGGGCTGGGCCTCCTGCAGCCCATCCTTAGGAGGAATGCTTTTCCACTCACTTGCTTTAGATCATCATAAGGACGTTTTCAGGTTTCTAGGAGTTGCTCCCATCCAGGTCTAAAACCTTGACCACACGCCTCTTGCAAATGCATTGCTACTTTGGCATTGAAGAGTTGTTGAACTTTCATATGTTTTATGCCCATGGCCCGATGCTCAGCAAATACTGCCGGGAAATACATACAAAATGTCAAGTCTAATTAAAGTTCATGTGATATTTCCAAGAAACACTGTCAGTGAGCGAAGCTACCATGTGTCTGGTGACACCTGGATACATTTGGACCTTGGTCTCGTGATCAATTGACTGGGAGAGCCAGAAACACATGAGCCCTTCCCAAAGGTTCATGCCCTATTTTACATATGCTTAGAATTTTCTAGTTTAGCCTCTTTGCCTCCAAAGTATACATGCAATTATCAGAAAGTTCACTGGTTTCTGTAACAGTAACGGTTCATGTTTCTGCCTTTCTTGTTTTGTTTTGTTTTTGCTTTGCATCTCATCACAGAAGGATTTAGAATAAGCACAATGGCGCTTATGCAGTTGACTCAACAGATAGGAGGCTGACGTCTCAGTGACTGGTTTCCTTGCCTTTCTCTTTAGAAGAACTTGAAGTATTGGGGCTGACACTTTTTAATCTACCAGCCCCCAAACATAATCCTGGTAGTAATTGTTGGAAAATGCACACACTGTGACGTAATAGATTTTTTTACTCACTAGGTATTTTCTAAATCCTCACAGCAGGAATGGTCTCCTTTAAAGTTCCTAGTGATTTATGCAAAGAGCCTTGGCTCCTGGATGTCCCTTGAGCCATAAGCACACAGTCTTATGGAAGCATTTGGGGAAGAGGTCTGGGGAAGAGATCTTTGCAGGGATTTTTGGCACAAAAGAAGCCCTTTACACGAAAGCGCACACAATGGGAACCGGAGAACTCCGGAGGTTTGCCTTTGCCTTTTGGTCTATAAAGCTAACTTCAGAATAGATTTGTGTAGAGGAAAGGCAGGGCCCCAGTTAATGAGGCAGCTTTAGGGTAACCAGTGCTGTTTCCGGTGGAGGCCTGGAGTGCCCGGCCTCTCTTCCCTGACGCTTCCCGGCTCCTGAAGTGGTTCTTCAAGAAGTGCCCCCTCCAGCTTCGCAAGTTCAAAAATGGCAGCTCTTCGCTGGTGCTGGCTTCTGAAGAGAGACGGTGGCCCCAGGCGCTGTGATCACCATGGCGGGAGGGGGGCGACTCCACAAGTCTCTCTCTAAGTGGCCTCACCTAAGTGCTGGCATTTCCACCATCAGTGATGCCTTTGGGTCAGAACTTAGGCGAAGCCCTAAAGTGAAAAGACTCAGGCATCCAGGACGGGATTTAATCTTGTTTTATCTTATTTGATAGAATCCAAGAGCTTTCTAAGTTGTCAAGTTTTGCACAGAAGCAAAGGGTAAATAAGCAGATGCCAAAGTCCAAAGTCTAAGCTTTTCTTCAATTTTGTCCTATTCTGTCTCTATCCTCCCCAAACTTTTTGCTTCTTAATGGCCACCCCTCCCCCTCCCCCACAGCCGCAAACTTTCAAGTTTCTCTGAGCGCTAGTGTCTGTTGTGCTTGCTCCAGGGATCCGGAACCTGGCTGTGAACCAGCAGAGGCTCCCTCAGCCTCTCACTCGGATCTGGAGAGGCAGGGTGAAGGGGCAAAGGGAAAAAGCAGGTTGGGTCATCAGTCATCAAAGACGGTGTAAGAGAAGGAAGGTGTCAGTAACCTGAGTTTTGGTTCCAGCTCTGCGTCTCTCCGCGTGATCCCGGGCAAACCATCGGTCCTCTTGGCTCCGCAAACTCCACCCTCATTGTAAGGACCTCTGAGATGGGGCTGTGGAGGCTGCTTGCGGAGAGCAGTGCTTGTGAGCTGCAGGGCTGCATGAATCGCCAGGGGTCTTGCTAAAACCAGACTTTCTGAGTTATATTCCATTGTGTATGTACTACATCTTCTCTATCCATTCCTCTGTTGATGGACACTTAGGTTGCTTCCGTGTCTTCGCTACTGTGAAGAGTGCTGCTGTGAACACTGGGGTGCATGTAAAAAAGAATGAAATGATGACATTTGCAGCAACATGGATGAACCCAGAGATGATCGTACTAAGTGAAGTAAGTCAGACAAAGGCAAATACCGTATGGTATCGCTCATATGTGGAATCGAAAAAATAATACGAATCAACTTATTTACAAAACAAAAGCAGACTCACAGACATAGAAAACAGACTTGTGATTGACAAGGGGGAGGGGGTTGGGGGAGGGATGGAGTGGGAGTTTGGGGTCAGCAGATGTAAACTATTATATATAGAATGGATAAACAACAAAGTTCCACTGTATAACACAGGGAAGTATATTCAGTATCTTGTGATAAACCATAATGGAAAAGAATATAAAAAAAAGAATGCATATATATGTATAACTGAATCACTTTTCTGTGCAGCAGAAATTAACACAACATTGTAAATCAACTATATTTCAATAAAAAAATAAAATTAAAAAAATAAATAAAAATTAAAAAGTAAAAAATAATACAAATGAACTTATTTACAAAACAGAAACAGACTCACAGACATAGAAAACAAACTTATGGTTCCCAAAGGGGAAGGGGGAAAGGGAGGGATAAATGAGGAGTTTGGGATTAAGAGATACACACCACTCTATATAAAGTAGATAACAAACAAGGACCTACTGTACAGCACAGGGAAATGTACCCAGTGTCTTGTAATAACCTATGATGGAAAAGAATCTGAAGCTGTACACCTGAAACTACCACGATATTGTAAATCAACTATACTTAAATAAAATAAATAGGAAAAAAATCTGACTTTCTGCCCAGCCTGAGAGCTTGGGGCCATCCTCCTCTTGTCCCGAGGAGGCACGAGTTCACCATTTCTACTCGTTAGTTAATGGAGACCTGTTGGAACAGGAGGAGATGTGAATTTTCTTTAAGATCCTCCCTAGATTTCTATAGTCCGTGCCACATTGCTCTGGAAAGTGTGGGTTCCACCCACTCTGACACAGAGCAAGAAACACATGCAGCGCTGGTAACCCCAGGCAGTCAGAGAATCTCCAGGTGTCTTCCTCTCTGACCTTTATTGAATGTTTTAAAAACAAAATTCCCTGCGTATTTACACTGAACTTCGGAGGCACGTGAGAATTTGCAGGGGGCAGAGCCCACGTGGCCTGGGCTGTGTCTGTTTTTTTTTTTTTTTTTCAGTCAAGGACTTCCACCATCTTTATTTTCTGAGACAATATTATCCAAAATTCCCCAGGCACAAAATTATATCATGTTTGGGTTCCGTAAATGTTGGCCAAATTCTATAAGTGAGAGAGTTTAGGGCAAACATCTCTCCTCTGCTTTGACTTGTAATGTGAAGGGGTGTCTAGGTTGATCAGCTAAGATCTGGTCATAGCTGCAGTGCAAATTGGGCTCAGGTGGAGATACAAAGGGTTAGGTGCAACTCTAGTCAATCTGAAAATACACGAGGCTGAAGTTCAAATGGAAGATCAGCTTATCTATCAGCAGCAATCTTGGGCCAGTGAGTTTATTCGACTTAAGAATTATCAGGTCAACTGAAAGAACCTGTTGCTCTCAGGTCAGACGGCAACTGGTAAGCATAATAGCTGTATAGACTCAGGCTTTTCAATTTGGGAATTACCAAGTACCAATAGAGCATAGTGATGTGGGGTATTGATTCTGGAGAAAGGTTACTAGTTCCATCAGTTCTTCATCATGTGGACTTTGCGAAAATTGCTTAACTTCTCTGTATGTTAGTTTCCTCATCTGTCCCATGGAGATAATAACAGCACTCCCTTAAGAGCATCTTATGAGGATTAAATGAGATAATGTGTTTCAAGTGATTAGGATATGGGCACGTTCGATGAATGTTAGCTATCGCTGTCGTTGCTGTTGCTCTAAGGTCTAACAAATGTAGAACCTACCTAACCTTAAAGGCTACAGTTTGTTAACATCTGAGAGTGGTCCCAAGAGCGGCCTGTGTCTGTTTTACCGTACTTAACTCTCACAGCCTTAGTGCCTCAGCCCAAGTTTTGTTATCACCACCTCCATTCTGCAGATGAGGAAACTGAGGCTGGCGCGGTGCAGGGACGTCCCGGCCAGGGTTAATGCTCGTCCGCTGACCAGGACTGTGCGTCCTCAGCTGCAGGCTCTCAGCAGGTGGCGGGGCGGGTGCAAGGGGATCGGGGTCTTTCTGGAACAGCAGAACTGTTTTCTCCGTTCCTTCCGCTGCCAAGCGCTTTTCCTCAGCTGTCCGGGGGTGAGCCGTTTTCCCTCCGCTTTCCTCTGGGCTTCCTGCCGCTTTGGATGGAGCTCCATGTAACAGCGGTCCCTTTTCACCCAGGAGAGGCGGCACCTCGGTGGCAAAAGATGTGCTCCCAATATGTAACTCATCTGTGCGTTCATATCGCACCACAGGGCTTCGGGGACCACGGGGGCTGTATAAATATGCTGTTCATTTTTCATTAACTTTATCCTCTTTTTTTTTTTTTTTAATTAATTAATTTATTTTTGGCTCCGCTGGGTCTTCGTTGCTGCGTGCGGGCTCCCTCTAGTTGCGGCGAGCGGGGACCACTCTTCGCTGCAGTGCGCGGGCCTCTCATTGCGGTGGCCTCTGTTGTTTCGGAGCACGGGCTCTAGGCATGCGGGCTTCAGTAGCTGTGACTCGCGGGCTCTAGGGCGCAGGCTCAGTAGTTGTGGCGCACGGGCTTAGCTGCTCCGCGGCATGTGGGATCTTCCTAGACCAGGGCTCGAACCAGTGTCCCCTGCGTTGGCAGGCAGGTTCTTAACCACTGCGCCACCAGGGAAGCCCAACTTTATCCTCTTAATGGTCCCCCCGGCAGGTCTCAGTCCATCGAGAGGGGTCAGGTGCCAGAACGGCCGCACGACCTCCTCCCTGGGTGAGAGGCCCGGCCCCTCTTCCCTACCTCCGCCAGCACGGGGCAGGGTGCGGTGGGCATCTGCTCCCTGGAGCTGCTCAGGAAATCCCTACAGCGGACCGTGCTCGCCACAAAAACGTTGTTGAGAGCACGGGGACCCTCACCCACAGGTGAGCAGGGAGACCGGGGGTCCAGCAAATTGAATATTTCGGAGTCAACCTTCTGGAGCTGCTGGAAGTCTTGCTAAACTTATGGCCCCCATGTCGTGCCTTCGTAGAGTATGCTGAATGAAATACATTTCTCTAAAGATCAGATTTTTTGCATCTGCTTATGAAAATATTATAAAGCTCATTTGTAAAAATGTAAGAAAAATTGAGAACGTAAAGAAAATAAATATCACCCATAGTCCGTACTGCACAGAAATAATAACTGCTCTAAAGTTTTAATTTTAATTTTTTTGCTACACACACACAGACACACACACAAGGTTTTAGCAGCATGCTGCATCTTGCTTTTCTCATTTAATATTTTATACTTCATGAATTCTTTCCTGTTTATTAAGTTTTTTATGTAATAAACACACCTAAATTTTACTACTTAAAAAAAATTTTATTGGAATATAGTTGACTTACAATGTCGTGTTAGTTTCAGGTGTACAGCAAAGTGCATCAGTTATACATATACATACATCCACTCTTTTTTAGATTCTTTTCCCATATAGGTCATTACAGAGTATTGAGTAGAGTTCCCTGTGCTATACAGCAGGTTCTTATTAGTTATCTATTTTATATATAGTAGTGTGTATGTGTCAATCCCAGTCTCCCAATTTATCCCTCCCCCTCCTTATCCCCTGGTAACCATAAGTTTGTTTTCTACATCCATGACTCTACTTCTGTTTTGTAAATGAGTTCATTTGTGCCCTTTTTCTAGATACAAGCGATGTAAGCGATATCATGTGATATTTGTCCTTCTGTGTCTGGCATTAAGCATTTTTTAAAATACAACTTAAGTGTCTTCATACGGAGCTACACAAGCAGGTCTTTCTTCGGTGGTTTAGGCCCCGCAGGCTCATTATCACCCGGAATATTAATTTTCACTGGTGATGTAAAAGGGGTGGGTGAGCTGGCGGAGGATGAAGTGTCAGCAGAACCCAAACAAAAAGCTGAGTGTATTTTAGTACATCATTTAATAAACCATTTCTCACACTAACGAGCTTCTTTCCCCCCGATGCAGGAGTAGAATAAAAATCCTAGTTAATTTAGATTTTTCCTGAGGTTTGAGGATGGCAGGGTCGTTTGAGAGCACCTGGGCGGGAAGAAAGCTATGGTGTTAATAAGACCCCAGTAATGTTCCTTTAACTGCCCCTGTAAATCCACAGAATCTCGCAGCTTCGGTGCCTCGTAGCCTGGTGACAACAGATATGAAAACTCAGACGGGGAGCCGGCTCCGAGGTGTTTCCTTCACCACTTCTCTTCTTATTCCTGCTGAGACAAATCCAGTTCCTGCTTAAAGACCCGCGAACTACATACATTCCTTTTACAAGTACGAATCAGAACAGGGCAGGTCGTAATTGAAAGAAAATAAACCTGCAATAATTCGTGACACGTGAACACCCAAAAGTCCAGAGGGACCACAGGGCAGACAGAGGTCAGCGTTCTGGGTCGCGGAGGCCACATGCTCTGGGGGCGCCACCCTGACCTGCTGGGAGGCTCCTTTTGGGGGGGAGGGCTTTTGTGGGTCCCCTCCTGGCACTGAGTTGGTTCTGTCCCAGGCTCCTAGCGGGCGGGGGCTGTGTCTGTGTGATCACACTGCACAGTCCCTGGACAAAACCACTTACACTGTCACTAATGAAGGTTTTAATCTAATTTATTTCCTGATGAGGCAACGTGTTCAGCCGGTTCGAAATCCAAAAGGTACCCAATAACATCCGATTAAAAAGCCTTCTTCCCATCCTGTACCCCAGCCACCCAGATTCGCAGTTTCTTATGGGTCCTTCAGTAGATATTTCATGCATTTATAAGCATATGCATATATTTTTTAATTTTTCTCTTTTTTAATCAAATAGCGCATTCTATAGACACTCTACTTTGTTCATGTAACATTATCTCGGAAATCATCTTCCAGTCAGTTCACAAAGAGCTTCCTGGTTCCATTTTATGGCTGCATGGAATCCCCTTGCTTGAGCCATGACTTAGTTAACAAATCCCTCATTAATTGACGTGTGGGTTGTTTTGATCTTTTGCTACCACGAACGAAGCGTCAATGAGTAATGGTGGAATATGTCACTTTGTACGTCTGATGGAATCATACGTGCTTTTGAATCTCACTAAATTGATTAGAAAACTTGAAAGAAATGAGTCGGATGGAGGCAAACGTAGTTTCGTGATGACGGGAGCAGGAAGCCAGCGGGTTAGACCTTCTTCTACCGCAAACACAAGGGGCCTGTCCCGGTGAGTGTCCGGTAGGTAGCTGCTGCGTGGGAGGGAGGCTGAACTAGGTCCTGAGTTGTCTGCTCTCTCCCTGGGCACCTTCAGCAGGTCCAGAGCGGCTGGCTGTAAGTACCTGCATCTCCAAGACTTCCTCTTTTGCGCTCCCCCTCGCCCAATCCCATTTTCTTGTATTTTTACTTTAGTTATTATTTATTTATTTATTTTGGGGTGCTGTGCCTCGCGGCTTGCGGCATCTTAGTTCCCCGGCCAGGGATTGAACCCAGGTCACTGCACTGAAAGCCCCGAGTCCTAACCACTGGACTGCCAGGGAAGTCCATCTTGTTGTTTTTTTAAAAAATTTTTATTTATTTATTTATTTTTATTTTTGGCTGTGTTGGGTCTTCATTTCTGTGCGAGGGCTTTCTCTAGTTGCGGCGAGTGGGGGCCACTCTTCATTGCGGTGCGCGGGCCTCTCACTATCGCGGCCTCTCTTGTTGCGGAGCACAGGCTCCAGACGCGCAGGCTCAGTAGTTGTGGCTCACGGGCCCAGTTGCTCCGCGGCATGTGGGATCCTCCCAGACCAGGGCTCGAACCCGTGTCCCCTGCATTGGCAGGCAGATTCTCAACCACTGCGCCACCAGGGAAGCCCCATCTTGTATTTTTAAAGAACCAAGAATAGGCATCAAACATCCCAAACATGGAGGTCAGAGTCTATCAGTCCTCTGTCTTTAGCTGCAAAAACAAACAAACAAACACCCCAAAACCTAAAAGCCCAAAAAAGCATGAAACAAACAAAAACAAACAAACAAAAAAACTGGAGTGTCCTGCTCCCTTTTGGTTCCAGCTCCTCCTTTTCCCTCCTCCTTCTCCCCCAACCTGCCTCCTGACTCCTCGTCCTTTTCTCCCGTCAGCACCCAATAGCCAGCCTGAACCACGTGCCTGCAGCGCCAGGACCAGCATCCCTGCCCTCGGGGCTCCTCCCACCTGTAGGGGTGGGCAAGGCTGTGGGTGGGGGTATGGAGTGGACGCCCCCAGGGAGCTGGGCGGGAGGGTGAAGAGGAGCTCAGGGCAGCATGGAGGTCGGGAAAGCAGGCACCGTTCCCTCCAGGATGAGGGGTGGGGGAAGGGGTGCCCCCAGCCACAAGGAGCACAGAGGCGGTGCAGGGACGGAGCGGACAAGGGGAAGGTGAGCTGGGACAAGATTGTAGGTCTTGAGGGTGTGAGGGGTCAGAAGATGTGCGAGCAGCCTTCAGTAACCAGCACCCTGATCATCAGCGTCTGTCACGTCAAGGCGAGACCCTCCATCAGCAAAAATACTAGGACTCGCTGAAGGCTCACATGATGGTTAGCATTTTTTAGGAGTAAAATATTTTTAAATTAAGGTATGCACATTGGCTTGTTTTAGACATAAGGTTACTGTGCACGTAATAAATTACATGCAGTATAGAGTAAACATAACATTTATATGTACTGGGAAACCAAAAAATTCACGTGATTCCCTTTATTGTGGTATTTGCTTTACCGTGGTGGTCTGGAACCGAACCCACAGTATCTCCGAGGTCTACCGTATATATGTGTATATATGTGCATAAACATTAAATATATACCCTGTTTTTCTTAATATGTTATCAGCGTTTTCTCATAGAATTCAACATTATTTTACAACATTATTTTTAATGACCGTGTGAATCCACTTGTCTGAATGCACTAGAATTTATGTAACCATTCTTCTAGCATGGGAGACTTGTGTTCTTTCCGATTTTGCACTATTACAGATAATGCTTCAGCAAGCATTTTGGTACACGGATACTTGCAGCTCTGATTATTTCTTTAGGGTATAGTCACAGGAATGGGACTACAGTATCCACGGGTATAGAGTTTGTGACAGAATTTGATACTTATGGACAAATGTACTCTCACCATTAGCACAGGAAAGTGCTCAACATAGCCTTACTAACAATGAGTATTCTTTTTTAAAAAGATTTTAGGCCATTTGATAAGTGAAAGATGACACCTTCTTGTGATTTAATTGAATGTTTCAATTATTAGTGAAGTTGAACATTTTTTCCATGCATTAACCACTTATATTGTTTCTTTTGTGAAGAAATTGTTCACACTTTTTGCTCATTTTTCTGTTAAGGCATTAGTGGGTTTTTATTTGTTTCGTTTTGGTTTGTTTTTATTCCAGTTTGTTTAGTAGATTTATGAGTGTATTAAACTTCTGTCGTATGTATTGCAAATAGTTTTCAATTTCTGGTTTGCCTTTTAATTTTGTTTATTATATCTTTGAAATACAGTCACTTAAAATTTTATGAGGTCAAAATTGATCATTATTTTATTCCATATTTTCCTTTCCATAAATTTTATGTCAAGAAAATCTTTTCCTATCCTCAGAGTGTATAAATAGTCACCATTATATTTTTCTAGCTCTTGTTAATGCTTTCACTTTAAATTCTTCAGTGAATTTGGGATTTATTTTGCTGTACGAGAAGAGGTAAGAAGAATTTTTCCCCAAATAATTGACATTTAAAAAAATACTATTTGTCACACTCCATCTCCTCCTCATTGATCTGTGATTTTAAAAATAAATATAATAGGGGCTTCCCTGGTGGCCCAGTGGTTAAGAATCCACCTGCCAATGCAGGGGACACGGGTTCGAGCCCTGGTCCGGGAAGATCCCACATGCCGCGGAGCAACTAAGCCCGTGCGCCACAACTACTGAGCCTGCGCTCTAGGGCCCGCAAGCCACAGCTACTGAGCCCGTGCACCACAACTACTGAAGCCCACGCGCCTAGAGCCCATGCTCTGCAACAAGAGAAGCCACTGCAATGAGAAGCCCGTGCACCGCAACAAAGACCCAACGCAGCGAAAAATAAATAAATTAAAAAATATATATATAATACACTAATATCTTAAATATTTGAGGGCCCATTTTATAACCATTTTTTCCTGTTCCGGTGATCTATGTATTTATTCTCATGTCATCACCACAGTGTTTTAATTAATGTCTTTAAATTGATTTTAATTAGGCAAATCCTCCTTCACTTTTCTTCTCTGCCAAAATTTCCTAACTATTCTCAACTGTCTATTTTCTCAGATAAATGTTAAAATAATTTTGTCAAATGTTAAAGAATGGTATTGTATTTGAATTTCATAAGCCTATGCCTTAAAGGAAATACAGTCTTTCTCCATGAAATTTCTCTTCTCGGGTGCATCTTTTTTTTTTTTTCACTTTTTGTAATTTTATTCTTAAGGACCTGGTGAAAGCCTTTTGGGACTTATTTTTTAACCCTGACAACACTGATTCTATGTGGAATCTCCTAAAGTTTTCAGTCCTCATCCATTCGCAAATAGATAGTGTTCTCTCTCAACACTAATGCCATTTCTCTTCTTTCATTTCTACTGATAATGAATAGTTGAAAATTTCCAACTTCCAAAACAAAGTTTCCAAGGGCTGTTGGGTAACTGATTATAGTGCTGAGGTTTGGAGGTCTGTTCACGGCGGTGTAAATCAATCTCTTGTGAAAATTTCCCTCAAAAGCACACGCAGAAGGGACCTATTTGGCCAGCTCCATGGCTGGCATGGGAGACAGAAAGCAGAAGCCTGCAGTGAATCCAAGAGCGGCCAACAGATTCTGTCCACATGTGACAGGTGGACGGTTGAATGGTGAGGATATAAAGAGTTTAATGAGGAAACCCCAGGAGGTTTCTGAGGTCAGAGAGAGGCCACATGTTTTGGGATGCCACGGTGTGGTCCGCTGGTGAGTGTGGGCGATGGGGTGCCTAACACTCTCCGCTCACTGATGAATTCCTGTTGTTATTCTTGTTTTGGTCTGATTCCTTATTTAAGAATGATCCCCAGGTATATGAATTTGAAAACAGAGAAATTCCAATGGTATAATTTTCTTTAATATTTTTCCTTATTAGTCATCCATTTTATACACATCAGTGTATCCATGTCAATCCCAGTCGCCCAATTCATCCCACCACCAGGCCCACCACCCCGCCGCTTTCCCTGCTTGGCTCGGGTGCATTTCTAATTCGAATCCAACACAAGGAGGCCCCTGAAAGTCGCTGGCAGATGACGCAGGAACATTAGAGGCAAATAACAGCTCTCTCGGTGACTCATATCGAACAGAACCTATTTCCTTGTCAGAACCATTAGAAAGGGAAAAACGTATCAGTAGATGCCTTGAAACCTACCAGGGAGGTAAGTGGGCAAATGCAAAAGGAGAAGCTCCACGTACATGTATGTTACAGAGTGGAAGTGGCTTTGATGTAAATACAATGCCCCGCCCCATGTGTGCCTGCGTTTCCAAGGTAACCAGCGGGGCTCCCCACTTCAGGGTTGGGGGGCTCTGTTGGCGCGAACACAGCCACCCCCCCTTGTGCTTTGTCTCCTCCCCCATCCTGGGGTTGATGTGTCATCAAAGAAGTGATTTCCTCCGCTGAGTCACGGTCAGAGCCCGGATCTTAAAAATAACGGATGGTGCTTGAGTTCATGAAACATGCCATCTTAACTCTCCTGTGAGGGTGTGAATTAATTATAAACGTAGAGCTAGAGTGCTTTATTCAGGCGTGAGAGCTTTAAGTTAAAATGACTGCAATGTAGGATGTCTTTCTTGTACAAAAAAAGCAATGTCAAAAGCACTGCCTTGGAGTCTTACTGGTGTGGGACTCAGATTCTGCGGCTTACACAAGAGCCCTTGATTTCTCACTGGGTCACAATCCAGTGGGTGGGCGGGGGCAGGGGCTCTGCTCCATGCAGCCACTCAGGGATCCCAGCCCTTGTAGGCGCCCCACGCTCCTTTAGGTTCTGGGAGTCCCATCCTCTCAGCCGGCAGAGGGGGAAAGGAAAGGAGGGTCCCACAGGGGAGGTTTTTATCGATCAGGCCTGGATGTAATGCTTCCAAGGGCCAGAATTTGGTTGCAGAATCACGTTAACCGCAAAGGAGATAAAAAATGTGGTCTGGTTGTGTGACCCGGGAGGAAGAGCTTCGGCTGCAGGACGCATTCATTCATTCATTCGTTCATTCATGCATGGACATGTGTTGAATAGCTGTGACGTGCCAGATGCTGTCTGCAGCTAAGAAGACGCAGCCCACAGGACTGCAGGGGAGTCTGCCTTCGGGGGACTGTACCCTCGGTTCTGAGTTCTCACCTAGTAGCCTTGTGACTTGAGCTCTTTGAGCCGCTGGGTGGGCGTGAACACAGCTTGCAGTGCTGTTGTGAGGACTGCGGGATGTCACGTGCAAAGCCCCCATCACGCTTTCCATACATGGAGTAAATGACCTGCAATGTGTTGATCACATAACGCGTCTTCAAGATTTGTTGTGAAAGAAAGATCTGTGTATCTCTTCCTGTGAAATCACAGAGTTCATACAATATATGCTTTCCTCTCATATCTTAAAAGAGTGGATTTGTACTTCTATCAATACTTTCAATGTTTACAGATTAAAAGGCTGGATTTACTTTCTACCCAAACATTTATCCAAAACAAACAAACAAACAAATCTCCTTATCCTTCAACCGAAATAGTTTATGGGTTTTATTATGGCTCATTTGTACTATTCCTATGGAGGAAAGAAAAGATTCATTTAAGCCCCGAGGAGTCAGTATAATTCGTGGGAGTGTTGGTGAAGGGCAGGTCACAGGTTTGCCAAATAACCTAGAACTTGAGGGACAAAGGGCAGTCCGCCTCCCACTGTAGTGCTCACATTGGCCACTAGATAGCAGCATCTCACAGGACTATGTGAACCTGCCCCCCCCCCCCCCCCCCGCCCGACCCCGACTGGCTCCTTGGTCTTGGACTTGAAGCCCTGACTTCAAAATAAGGAAAGCTGAAAGGAGCAGTAAAAAATGTCAACGTCTTTTTGTTCTTAATATTGTGAAAAGAAATAATCTCCAAACGCTCTCAGAGAGTTCTCCTGTGACATTTTATATCCATGCTTTACACCTGGAGGCCAGCAGGAATGAGGCAGCTGCTGTATTTGACGAACGCTGTGTGTGTATACACGCACCTCGTGGAGGATTCTGAGTCACTTTCCAAGGGCCCTCTGAGTCTGACCTCTGCTCTTGACTTCCATGCACACGTGAGAGCTGGTCTCCTCCAGGGCTGCTGATAGGAAGTCTCATTTTTTCCTAGAGACACAAAACAGAATGAGACAGTCATAAAGAGACGTCCAGAGACGCTGAAAGCCATTGGGGAATTTCTGGCAGCTTTTATCCCTGTGGTGATCGTAAGACTCTTCAGCCTGGAACGGAAGCCAGGGGATGTTTTCTTGCTGTTTAGTATCTGCATGGGTTTTCCAGAGAACTGAGTACTGAGTGGGAATCCAGGAGTCCGGGAAGGTGATGATGCCTGAGAAGAAAACTTCCCTGACGATGGTGCAATCACAGAAGCTGTCATTTCTCGAGACATCACTATACGGTAGTCAGGCGCTGTCCTCAGGGCTTCGCGTCTGTGGTTTCATTTACTCCTCATGCGAGCCACCTACGGAAGAAAGATACTCTTATTGTAAATTTACAGGTGAGGAAACAGGCAAAGGAAGGTAACTTGTTCCAGGCCGCACAGCTAGTGTAGATGCAGGACTTGAATATGGGTTTATCTGACTCCAAAGCCAATTAACAACAAACAAACCCTTCTCTTCTATGTCACATCCGATTCCCCTGTTAAACGCTAGGCTTTGTGTGGACGTTCGCATCCCAATTAACCGCCTAACGCCTCCCCTCCCCAATAAAACTGAATTTCTGTATTCACCCAAGAATCCAGCTAATGTTTTAAAAAATCTTGGTCCACAGCCTGAAGGAAGAGAAACAATGAAATTGGGGGCGTCTTCCCCCCATGCGGTGGAGACCCTGGCCTGGGATTAAACTCCACATCACGGTTGTCAGGCCCATCCGCTTAACCCTTCCAGGGCCTCCTGGTCCTCAGACGCCCAAGACCCAGCAGGAGAGTGAACAGGTTGCCAGGTGATCAGGGCACCTCTCACCCCGACCTCGTCTCTGCCAGCCTCCTGACGTTTCCCCTGCTGCAATGACACTGAGTTTGCCGTGTCCCCTCTGACCTTCATGGAAAGTCTCCCAGTTTGTAATGACCCATTTGTACTGTTGTTTGATTGTCTCCCTGACGAGGCTGTGAGCCCCATCAGGGCGGCCCTGAGGTGTCTGCTTGGTCCATCACGCCCAGAGGGCCCGAGTCCACGGCAGGTGGTCCAGCAGGACTTGGTAAACTGACAGGAAGCATATTTTCCGAATAAAAATAAAGTGACGTGATTGAGGAAAGGCTTTCTTCCCTGACTTGTGCATTTCTTTTTATGAAGTCATGTAATGCTAAAAATATTCCATCACATTTTTCTATTACTCGTAGGAAATCAACATAATCAGGGATGTTTGAATCACTGAAATCAGGACTGTGGGGAAGCCAGGGCTGCTGTCCGAAGGGTGGCCGCCCAGCTGGGAAGTCGGGCCTCTGACCAGGTCAGCAAAGAGGGGTTTGGCCGACCGCTCTGCTTTTCCTCAGGTAGAATGATTTCCACAGAGCTTTCAGCATCTACCTTCTCCCCTAAGTTCTCTGTTTAAACTTTTCCACTAAACCTCTGCTTTAATGAGAAGCAGCTTTTGGTGTTTCAGCAATAGTTCTGGGGCCTCTCTCACTGCTGTCAGGTTTGCGGGTTTTATTTTTGTGTGTGTAATTGGAAAATTCCCCCGTGAGCCTGGGGAAAAGCATCAATGTCGCTACAGAAATGGGCTCCGGGTCCCACCTATCAGATCGGGTGAGCTTTTGCGTGCGAAGCCCATCGGAGAGGTGAGGGTCAGGCTGGTAATTTCACTGCTGCTCTGGCTGGACATTGGTCTTTGTTCTGGGGAAGATGAGGATGCAGCGAGCAGCATGGCTCGTAAAACACGTTTACGACGCCCGCGGTGGCAGGGCCTGTGGCGGCTGGGATTTGGGGGAACAGAAGCCGCTCTGGGCCGTGCCCGAGGGCCACCCCTGCAAGTCCCCATGGGGCCCCTCCATGCAAACGCCACCTCCTGGGTTTTTCTTCTTCCACATCTCCTTACACCAGCCCCCCACCCCCGCCATCTCCTTCATCTTCGTTTCTTCTCCAAAGAAAAGAAGAAACCATCTCCAAGTAGATTCTTGCTCTCTCTGTTTTTAACATGGATGAAGACAAAATTCTTTTTTTTTTAAATTAATTAATTTATTATTTTATTTTTGGCTGCGTTGGATCTTTGTTGCTGCACGCAGGCTTTTTCTAGTTGCAGCGAGCGGGGGCTACTCTTCGTTGCGGTGCGAGGGCTTCTCATTGCAGTGGCTTCTCTTGTTGCGGAGCATGGGCTCTAGGCGCACAGGCTTCAGTAGTTCTGGCATGTGGGCTCAGTAGTTGTGGCTCACGGGCTCTAGAGCGCAGGCTCAGTAGTTGTGGCGGGCGTACGGGCTTAGTTTCTCCGCGGCATGTGGGATCTTCCCAGACCAGGGCTTGAACCAGTGTCCCCTGCATTGGCAGGTGGATTCTTAACCAATGCACCACCAGAGAAGTCCGAGACAAAATTCTTTTACTTATTATTTTTAAATTTTGAATTTTATATGGCAATATAGTTGATTTACAATGTTGTGTTAGTTTCAGGCGCACAGCAAGGTGATTCAGTTATACGTATACATGTATCTATTCCTTTTCAAGTTCTTCTCTCATTTAGGTTATTACAGAATATTGAGTAGAGTTCCCTGTGCTATACAGTAGGTCCTTGTTGGTTATCTATTTTACATGTAGTAGTGTGTATATGTTAATCCCAAACTCTCAATTTATCCCTCCCCCCATCCTTCCCCTTTGGGAACCAAAAGTTTGTTTTCTATGTCTGTGGGTCTGTTTCTGTTTTGTAAATAGGTTCATTTGTATCATTTTTTTTTTCGATTCCACATGTCAGTGATATCACATGATATTTATCTTTCTCTGGCTGGTTTACTGCACTTAGTAGGATAATCTCTAGGTCCATCCATGTTGCTGTGAGTCTTTCTTTTTTTGTCCACCATAAACACACCTCTCTTCTCCACGATCCTCACTATTTATTTTGGAAAATTCTCCAAAGGAAATTCATTTTACATTTTAGTGTTTCTGTTACCGAGGGCCGTGCAGAAGCCCAGTGCACTGATAAATTAAATAAGCGAGAGTGATTCCCTTAGGAAGCAAGGCAAGCGCTTCAGTTTCTCCCAGCAGCTTCCCCTCCTGCACGTCCCTACTTCATGGTAAAGTGACCCTCTGTCGCCAGAGCCGCACCCCCCTCCCCGGCGTCCCCTTAGGGAAACTGCCCTCCTGTCACTGGGTGTGGGACTCACTTTACCACCCTCCAGTTCTCACGTCTCTGATTTCACCAAATCTTTGGGGCTCGTATTTAATAGGCCTGTGTTTGCATAAGTCCACTCCTATAAACCGTTCACTTGGGGACCTGAAGCTGACGTTTTTTATGACCCAAAGGGCAGTAAAAGCCGCCTCCACGTAGGGCAGCCGCAGATTCTGTGACTGAGTTGTGAAAGCTCTTGTTAGAGCCATCCCTGTCCTGAGGTTCTGCACGCCTCCTGCAGCCTATAATTTCGCTAGTAAGAATGGGGCTAAAAGACAAGCGGGCTCCACCCGAGATAACCCCAGCATCTCAAGTTCACCTGCAGTTTGAGAAAGAATCCTAGTTCAGGCATCCTGGGCGGGGCAGGAATGAAGGATGGGATGGATGTAGTCAGTTCTACCCAAATGTGTCTTTTGCTGTATAATCCATTTATTAACAGCTCTGATGTGTTCCTGTATTTGTTTCTTACTACGTTCTTCTAGAGAGAGGTTACCAAACCACGGCCTGTGGGCCAGATTTGGCCTCACTGCTTGTTTTTGTCTGGCCCTCACGCTGAGGATGGATTTACGTTTTTAAATGGTTGAAAAGAATCAAGAGGATAATATTTTGTGACGTGAAAATTGTGTGAAATTCACATTTTAATGTCCGCAGATAGAGTTTTATTGGAACAGGTCACACTTCCCCATCCACGTGGGTCCAGGCTGCACCGGGGATGCCCTGGGGAGTGGGGTCGTTGCCTGTGAAGCCTAAAATAGTCACTCTCTGGCCCTTTGCAGAAAACGTTTGCAGGTCCCTGCTCTAGAAAAACGAAAGGATGCCTCTCTGTTCACAAGTAATTTCTGCAAGTTCCCAAGGCTTGAGGGTTCCTTCGTGTTCAGGAGAGCTGCTTCCATGGCCCCTTCTGAGTTGGTCTGGTCTAATTTTCCTCCAAGGGGCTTTCAAATTGGGTGATTCTTGAAGAATTCTGCTCGGTGAATATTTTTGCCTAAATGTTACCTTTTGATGGGCACACACTCTTCATTGGAAGAATGAGAATTCGGTGCTCCTCTTCCCTGGCTGTCCTTTGAATCACGGGGACTTTTTATAGATCCCAGTGGCGGAGTCTCACCCCAGGCCCATTGAATAGAACCTGTGAATGTGGGACCCAGGTGATTCCATTGTGAAAGTTCAGTTTACGAAGGGAGAGCCTCCCTCTGCTATTTTGAAATTAAGGTTTTAGTTGCGATAGCCAATTCCACTGATTCCTTTCGACATGTATTTGTTGAATGCCCCCAAAATGCTAATTGCTCTGGAATTGGTATGTCAAAAAAGAATGAGACGGCTCTCTGCTTTCTACGATTTAGCGAGAAGGATCATTAACACTGGACTGAGGGGCCCCCCTTTTCCCAAATAGACTAGCGTCAAAATCGTCATTTCTGGGAACCAGTTAAATATGCAGGATTGAGTAGGTAGATATATGGAAACCAAAAACTGTTAACAAATAAAGTACTAGCTTCAGAGCCATCCCACGATCATGCTGGAAATGGCTACATTTCTACTAACTAACATTTGGGCCGTTGGGGGGAAGGGGGAGGGGCATGAATTTTGTTTCTCTGTAGAAGCAGCAGGTATCACAGGGTAGAGCTCACAGGCCCTCCCGCGTACCAGCTACACAACCTTGGCCATGTCCCTTCATTTATCTCGGATCCGTTTTCCTCTTCTGGGAAATGGAGGTAATAGTAATACCTCTGCCACAGGGTTGTTGGAGGGATTCGTTGAGATAACATGCATAGAAGCTCTCTTATGACTGTGGAGTTCTATTCTGGTTCAAGCCTCTTCACTGGGGCTCATGCTGCCGTGAGACAGACAGAAGTAAACAAGGAAATACGAACGGAGGCCCAGGGTGGGAAGTGCTGTAGAGAAAAACTAGGCGGGATGGGGGGAGGAGTGCTTGCGGGGGGTGAAGATGTTTCAGATGGGATGTTCAGAAGAGACTCACCAGGAGACCCGGTAACTATTCGCTATCATTACGGTATTGATAGGAAGTAATGAGCCACTTGCTACGACCACTGGGAAGGTCTGAGAGGAGAAAATGACCAATGTACCCAGACCTTTTGTCTATTTCCTTCCTCGACTCCAAGATTGTTGAGCCACTAACATGGACAGAGTGGAACTTTGGAATATCTACAGATGACTCGTGTCCTAATAAGAGAACCCGGGGTGGGTAAAATAACTCCCCACTTTTCCGAAGCTGCATGATGTACCCTGGGTCAGCCTTAAACACGGACAGCAGCCTTCGTGGGTGACACCGAAAGACGAACTGCCTCTGAACCAACTTGCAATCGATAAGATTAGAGGTCTCTTAAAACTTCTAGAAGATGGGTCAAGGACATGAAAATTCATTGGATTGACTCATAAACATGCAGGGAAAAATCTCATCTCCACTAGTGACCCGGGGAAGACAGATTAGACTAAGAAAATATTTTTTACCTATCAGATCAGGAAACTGGCTGATAGGAGTATGACCTGATGCCTCCTTTTTGGAGGGCCATTTGTCAGTGTCTCTCAAACTTTAGAAGGCATGCACATTTAAACCCACTTTGGGGAATCTATTCCACTTTGGGGAATCTATTCTCCAGAGATAATCACACACAAGTATACAAGAATACAAGAATACAAGTATACAAGTATACAAGAATACATGTATAAAGGTATGGATTTATCATAAGAGTAAAAAATTATATTTCCATAGACAACCTAAATATACATCACAGGCACTTGGTACACATGTGTTAAATGAGCAAATGAGTGTGTGTATAAGCGGGATACGATAAAACACAAGCAGGAGAGGAGGAATCCGTGGTGAGTGAAAAGTGCCCTGGGAACCACATTAATACAGAAATACACAGCTGCTCTGTCATGGAAAGGTCTGGAAAGCTGCTAACGGGACTGCACAAATCTATTGGGTCAACCACAGCACAGAGCACTTAATAATACATAATAAATAAATAGTAATAGATTTTCTTCATACGCTGCAGGGCGGGGGATCAAGGAGGTGGGGAGGGGAGATTTTCACCTTTCCTCTTATACTTTTCAATATGCGTAGAAATGCTTCCAATTTTCACAGACTACTTAGGGAAGTCTTTACAATTAAACTAATTCAATATTGGTAAAAGCCTTTTAGAAATACAAGCATTTTTTAACTGGACAAAAGTGTCGTATTCCTCGTTAGCTAAGCAGCTCCCATTTCCTAACTATTGTAACTAATGGGATGTGGGAGACATCTGCGTTGGTTACGTCATTCAAGCTTGCCAGATGGGGCAGTGGAAGCTTCTAGAAGCTGAGTAACTTTGCTGCATGTTGAAAGACTTGTCTGGTTTTAAAGACCATGAGCCCTGTTGTTTCAGGGCAGAGGAGGTCAGAGCCCTGTGGACACAGCCCACCAGACAGAAATGGGGACCCTGAGGCCACACTAGGGGACCCTCAGTCACCCAAGAACAATACTGGAGACAAGGACATAGCGACAAACTTCTCCTTTCTCACATTTTGCCTGGGGTCAATCTAAGTGCAGTTAAAAATTAAGATACTGCTCTAGAAACTTTGGAATCGATTTGAATCCCCACCGGGCCAAAGTTCAGCCACTGAGCCACAGCAAGCAGACAGGCCTGTGAAGGCCAGTACTCATTTGCTGTAACACTGTTTTCTAGAAAATCGACCTTTATCTTCCTCAAGGTCCTGAGTATAAGATTCCAGGGAAATATCTGCAGAATCGAGTGGTAGGACTTGGTCGGTCCCTCCAAGAAACCCACAGTTCCTCCTTTCAGAGAACTTTCAGATAACTGGCACCTCGCAACCTAGGGGCCCCTTTGTGGTTCCAGCCTGGGTCGGAAAGCAAAGCCAGGGTCACAGACGACATGTACCAGCCCTCAGAGGGAGCAGGTCTGTTGCCTCTGGGTGTTCCCTTTCCAGATTTTCCAGTTCTGCTTCTATTACATTGCTGTGTCTCTTACCCATGGAATCCAAGCCAAAGCTCTAAGGACGTCAGGACTGTCCGTGGCTTGGCTGCAGACCAGCCTCCCAGCCTCTTGAGCCATCCATCACTCACTCTGACCGCCACCTGCTTTCTGCAAATGCGCTCCAGGCTCTGTCCGGCTCTCTGCTCCCTCCCACCCTCGGTCCAGCCCAGGCCCGCAGGGGCTCTCCTTGACCTTGCCCTGCCCAGCGCCCAGCACCGCTCACCCTGCCCCAGGTCCCCAGTTCATGTCCTTCAGAGCCGTCCCGTCTTGTGGTCAGTACTGATCTTGAAAGAACAAGAGTTCAGGGCCTGGTGTCAGTCACCTCTGTCTCCCTAGAGACTGCAAGAGGCACCCGATAAACATTCATTGCATCTTTAATGAATACACTTGTTTCAGGCTGCTGCAAATTCTGTCTGGTTCCACAAGAAAGGGGAGTCAAAGATACTCAAATCAACGCAGACATCAAACGTAATTGAGAACGAGGGGACTTTTCCCTCCTATACGCACCCTGTACACGCCTCCCCCGCCCCGAGATGTTGCAGTGCACTGACTGTAGTTCCCGTGGGCACGTCTCTTTACACAGTCCTTACACACCAGCCTCCAGACTGGACTCTCGTTCCCTTTCACGGAGCCACACACTATGGTTATTGAGCTGCTGTCACCCTCGCCCTCAGACTGCGACAATTTCTCCTCTCCCTGTAACGCTGGGCATCGCACAACGGGTTCACCCAAGTGTGTTTCCTACTGACCCCTCTTACACATGTGTTCATCTTGTCTCAAGGAGACGGTCGAATTTAGGTGTGGGGAGGGCTTATGTTTTTCTTCTGTGACTCTTCTCTCGCTGCCCGGGACCCAGTACAGTGAGGATGCCAAATAAGCAACTGATGATTGAGCTGTGGATGGACGGACGTCTCGTGTACCAGTCGGTCACACCGTCAACAGGAGAGCGTGTTTGTTTCAACTTCCACCGAAGTCATGCTTTGACAATGTGTCATTTGTTAATGTATCAGACGAAGCCATGGGGCACATTCCTCAAAGGTAGAACAGTCCTCGACATTCCAGAGGAGGCTGGGTGAGTAAGGTGGTCCCTGCCTGCAAGGAGCTTGTGGGAGATGAGAAAAAGAAAACGCTAACTAACTTTACATATATGTATGTAAGCATATATACAATAATATATACAAGCATATATGTAATAATACATATATTAAGATAGCATATAATAAGATAATAGAACCTTGTGTCAGAAAGTATAATAAGGAGCTAGACTAGGTGTTGGCAAACTTTTTCTATAAAAGGCCAGACGGTAAATGCATGAGGTTTTGCCAGCCACGTGGTCTCTGCTGCAACCACTCAAGGCTGTGGCCGCCAGCAGGCAGCAGGCGGTGCTTGGGCCCCCAGGAGGTAGTTGTCAACCCCTGATAGGGGACTTCAGTAAATGTCTTTGGATGAGGGGAAGGCAGCCAGGTCCCCGTGGGCAGGAGGACAGCTCTGAGGGGGTAGGTGGGGCTGACCTGGTCTCGAAGACGTGGTCAGATCTGGATGGCACATGGCAGGAAAAGGGATCATTGACGTCCGATGACTGTTATAAGCAACAATCTACGCTGGATATTTGGGGGAAACGTTGAGAAGATATCTCGGCAGGAGAAGAATTTGCATTCAGGATGAGAGGGAGGGAGATGACTGAAAGGCGGTGGGAACTTTGAGCTAATCCTGTGGCCTAGAGCTTCCAGAATGTTCCACTTACACAGCAGAGAGGGATGGTCACCTGATCACCTGAAATGAGGCTGTTTCTATGAACTGTTTTATTGTAAAAATTAAGGCAATTTATCATTCTGCTCTATAACGTTTATTTTAGTGAAAACAACAAATGTCACGAATTGCCTACTATTGCACGGAATTAATGCTGTAGGAAAATGTGCTCTACTCATCCAGCAGTTGTTTTTGTTAGTTTAAAATGATATTTTATTTTTATTTATGTTTTTCAATTTTTTAAATTGAAGTATAGTTGATTTATAATATTGTGTTAGTTTTAGGTGTACAGCAAAGTGATTGTTATACATATACGTATATCCATTTTTTTTCAGATTCTTTTCCCATTTGGTTATTACAAAATATTTTTTTTATACCATGCTTATGTATACATTTATTTATTTATTTTTGGCTGCATTGGGTCTTCGTTGCTGCGCGCGGGCTTTCTCTAGTGGTGGAGAGCGGGGGCTACTCTTCGTTGCGGTGCGTGGGCTTCTCATTGCAGTGGCTTCTCTTGTTGCGGATCATGGGCTCTAGGCGTGCAGGCTTCAGTAGTCGTGGCACGTGGGCTTCCGTAGTTGTAGCTCGTGGGCTCTAGACTCCAGGCTCAATAGTTATGGCGCACGGGCTTAGTTGATCTGCGGCATGTGGGATATTCCCGGACCAGGGATTGAACCCGTGTCCCCTGCATTGGCAGGCGGATTCTCAACCACTGCACTACCAGGGAAGTCTCTATTACAAAATATTGAGTAGAGTTCCCTGTGCTCTACAGTAGATCCTTGTCATTTATCTATTTTATATACAGTAGTATGTACATGTCAATCCCAATCTCCTGATTTATACCCCCTCCCACTCCCTTTCCCGTTTGGTAACCATAAATTTGTTTTCTATGTCTGTGAGTCTCTTTCTGTTTTGGAAATAAGTTCATTTGTATCTTTTTTTAAGATTCCACATATGAGTAATATCATATGATATTTATCCTTGTCTGACTTACTTCACTTAGTATGTCAGTCTCTAGGTCCATCCACGTTGCTGTAAATGGCATGATTTCACTCTTTTTTAAGGCTGAGTAATAGTCCATTGTACATCCAGCTGTTTTGAGGATTTTTTTTTTTAAATTATTAGCACCTTTAATTATTATTTATTTATTTATTTATTTATTTGGCTGTGTTGGGTCTTCGTTTCTGTGCGAGGGCTCTCTCCAGCTGTGGCAAGCGGGGGCCACTCTTCATCGCGGTGCGCGGGCCTCTCACTATCGCGGCCTCTCTTGTTGCGGAGCACAGGCTCCAGACGCGCAGGCTCAGCAGCTGTGGCTCACAGGCCTAGTTGCTCCGCGGCACGTGGGATCTTCCCAGACCAGGGCTCGAACCCGTGTCCCCTGCATTAGCAGGCAGATTCTCAACCACTGCGCCACCAGGGAAGCCCTGTTTTGAGGATCTTGCCACACACCATGGCGGTCCTCTCACCGTAGTCTGAAAAGGATGGACGTGGCCAAGGAGAAGGAGTGACTCCCGAAGGGCTGACCCTGGAGGGGGTGGCCTGGGTAAAGATCAGTGTGATGTACCCCCGTGGTTGGGTTACACACAGAGGGGTCGGGGTGTGGAGGCCTGGGGACCCATTAGAAGGCGGTTTCCATGGACAGCTGTGACACAGCTGTGACATCGATGGGTGAGAAGTCCCGAGGGTCTGTACTGAAGGATGGGAAAGGCAGAAGACAAACATGTTCACGAGGCAAGGATGCCAGGGCTTGACGAAAACCAGCGGGCAAGTAAGGTGTGCACACATGCGATAATGCCACTTCCGACTAAGACAGAAGACTAGTTTTTGCATGGTAAGTTTAGAGATATCATATTTTATTGGTTCTAAGACGCATGTGTCTTAACATTTTCACGTCTGTGGATTCAGGATGCTTCAGACAGTTGGGGCACAACCCAAGTTAACTGTCAGATTTTGTTCTTTCTTAGTGGTGCACAGAATGGCGAGGTGTCTTACCATGGCATCTTGGATTTGTTGAAATACAGTATTTGTAAGGTTTTAATGACAAATTACTAGCTAATAATCTCTCTGTTCAGGGCCATCAGTAAGACACTAAAAGCTGCCGGAAGGTGAAAGGTGGGATCAGAAGGGTTTTTCAGGCATCATTGGGCTTTTTTTGGTCCTTTTCTCAAAAAAGGTCAGTTCCCATTGTCCTGTTAATATGAGGAGGAGACAGGCCAAGACCTTTCCCAGGATTTTTCTTTTCTCCTGTAACTAACTGATCAATACAATACAGGTTAATGTGATCACTTACCTTTTCACTTGCTAGGCAGCAGAAATGACATTATATACCAAACGTAACTAGGTCGTTATGATTCCGAAATACGAAAGTTGGCTTTTTGCACCCAGATGACTGTCTAGTCAGGGCGGTTTCAGGGCTGCAGCCCGCCATGCAGATGTGTTCATTCAGAGACAGTGAGCTGTACCTTTGAAGTCAGAAACAGAACGAGATGATTTCACATTGTTTGTCATGATCGCATCTAAATATATCTTCATAAGGAGTCTCCAAGTAAACAATGGCAGCAGTACATGGAGCATTTAGAGACAGTTAGAGCTCTTGATCCTTCTTAGAGCAGTTTCAGGATATCAGCCAAACATTTTGGAAGAGGGAATTCCCTGGAGGTCCAGTGGTTAGGGCTCCGGGCTTCGACTGCAAGGGGCACGGGTTCGATCCCTGATGGGGAAACTAAAATCCCACATGCCACGTGGACAAAAAAAAAAAAAATTTTTTTTTGGAAGAAATTCTTGCCAGTTGAGTTTCATGCTGCTGAAACAGGACATCCCTGAAGGCACATCCAAACTCCGTGCAGCCCTGAGGCTCCTCCACACAGAACCAGCGGGTGTCTTTTTCTGAGAGATGTTGCGAGACCCATAAACCCACTCCCATTAACATGGGATCACAGAAATGTATTTCCCATGGGAGAAAGTTAATTTTTAAATAGACCTTTTTTGACTTCTAAATACAGACTAAGAAGCTTCCCTTTATTTTTAAACGTAAAATGCAGATTCCTGAAAGCAACATGACTGAGGGGCTTTGGTCTTAAACGTGTGCTATTTATTTATTTTGCCATCATCTGGCACGTCAGCGGGGCCCCGTAATGCCCCGTGTCACAGAAAAGCAAACACAGTCACGGTACACTCACGACCAGGCTGAGACCAGACAGCTGACTGGATACAATTCTATGCCCCCTTTGCTATAAAAAACATGACCCTAAATCTTAACCAGTTTGGAATAAAAGGCCCCACAATTATGACATAGTAACAAAGTTCATGTTGTATACAATGTGATTGTTTCAATACTCTGCCCATCCATTTTCATTTTACCTGCTATTTATACGTGGCAGTAAAAAGTCAAGAGGAAAATCCACTCTTTGGTATGTTAGGCGCAATATTCATTTACCCGGCATGTTTGCAGGATAAAACTAAATGCAGTGGAACCCTCTTTTATAATCCCGGTGTTTGAAGTTAGAACTACACTCGCCTGGCGGTGTAATTGTAATCACAGACCTTTTCCATATGTATTTGTGTTTCCCAAAGGCTTGGGTAATGATCTACCTTTAAATATCTGATCAATCATCCCCGATACCCCCTGATTTTTAGCTAGATGGGCCTTTACCAGATATTAGATACTCAACAAGTACTAACCATTTGGAGCAGAAATAAACCTTCTGTTTGGGCTGTTACTTATGCAAACGGTCCAGTAGAGATTTTTAGTAAAAGCGGTGAAACATGCCCGATATATTAGGCAAAACAGCACTAGTAAAAGTGGGTCTGTGTGACTTGTGTGCCCGGCAGACAGCAACCGTCACAAGAGGTCTACGTGCCCTTCTGTCCTTCCTGAGAGGCCTGCAGGGTTATTTTTTGGAGGCTAGATAGAGAAACGCCTACTGCTGTATCATTTCCTTCAGAGCCAGCAGCTTTTATTCTTTTCGGCAAGTGTTTAGAGGAAAGTGTTGATGCTTATTAATCTGTTTCTTGTCTTACAAACGTGCGTCGGCGTGATTGGTGGCAAAACCGCGTATCTGACGGGTCTCAATGTAATCTACATGGCAGGACGAGATTGTTACACTGAACAGATCTGTTTGGAGTTGTTATTCTTTGTAATTACCTTCATTAAGTGAAAGCATGTGTCAATCAACTTTGAACTTTAAACATACCAGGAATTTGCAAGGAAAATGCATTTCTGTTTCCTAGAGGCACGTGTGTGCTTGAAGATGAGCATGCATGTGATAGGTACAGAGACGCTGCATTAGAAACATGTTTCTGCCATTTTCTGAATATATCATTTCACCCTGGTTTGCACTTGGTAACTTTATAAATAAAGTGCATGACAACTCCAGAGAATTACGTCTACAGAGTGGGTTTAACGGATCACTAATTCATGCACTAGTGTGAACGAATCGTTTTAAAATAAAGAGCAGTGCTTCCTGAATTTCTGCAATAAAAGAACGTGTTCACATAAATTTTAACAACCACTGATCCCTAGGGATGTAAATGTGGAAACACTCACTCTGCTGCTGTCATACTGGAAGGGGACCCTGTGCTATAACTTTCTGGGTTTGATCGGACCTCCCTTGGGCCAGGACTCTGTGGCCAAAGTAGAGAGCGTGCCACGAAAGTGTCCTCAACTTTAGCAGGTTGATGGCTGACAGTCTATGTCCTTTCTCGACGGTGACAGGCGCCCCCCCCCGCGACAGCCCTGCACTTACCGCCCACCCGCACGGCCGCGTGCCCAGCCCCCGGGGATAACGGGATGCATGAGGTGCCCCAAACATGGTCCAGGAAGCAAAGAGGGGAAAGTGGCAGAACCGGTCCGACGCCGGCGTCCAGCCTGCCGCGGCCACATTCCTTGTCCGCTTGGCGAGTAGCCAGTTACCTCCAGCAGGGGGTGGTCAGGGATAGAGAGAGAGGATGGAGGTGGGGTGTGTGTGTGTGTAGGGGGGCCGAGCGAGCCCTCCGCAGCAACCTTCCCCCGGAGGCTGGGAGCCCCGACCCAGGTCCTCAGCGGGTGCGTGGGCTTCGGGGACCCTCCCTCCCTACAGAAGCCGGAGGGACGGCGTGGCGGTCGCCCCCGCCCCCTCACCCCTCGCCCCCCAGCGCTCCTGCCCCCCGGGTGCTAGCGCTACCTGCGCCCGCCCGCCCTCCTGCTCCTCCCCCACCTCTGGGCCCGGCCCCTCCACCCACCCGGCCTTTGCCCTGCGGTTCCCCGCTCCAGTCTTGGTCAAAGCACCTCCTCGGACCCGCTCTGTGCTTCCGGAAGCCGCAGCCCCAGCGTGCGCCCGGCGGGAGCCCTCCCTTCCCGGCAGCCTGGGCGACCCTGTAGCCCGGGCATCGTCGATGCTGCGTGTGGGGTCCTGCTCACCTGAGCAGGGAGGCTCTGTTCGTCCTGCCACACGCATCGTACGTGGTCCCAGGTCCTGGAGCAACGCCGGGAACACTGTCTAGTAAATACTTTTTGAATAAAGGAGCATTTCCAGATCCCCAGACTGAGCACGAGGGGGTCAGCTTTGTCAGACGGGCCTTCATTGAGGCTTTGCTATTTCTGAAGGGGACCCCGAGGTGAGAACCGAGAATACGCGGGAGCAAGGCGGCCCAGCCTGGTCCGGTATGGCAGGTGGTGATGGGACCCCGGGGGGAAGGCCACACCCACCATCTCTGGAAGGAGACCCGGTGGTGAGCTCCTGGTGGGCGCCCCGGAGGTGGTGACCATCTGACCTGCCTCTTCTCTTTTTTTTGAAATTTTATTTATTTATTTATTTATTTATTTATTTATTTATTTATTTATTTATCTATGGCTGTGTTGGGTCTTCGTTTCTGTGCGAGGGCTTTCTCTAGTTGTGGCAAGTGGGGGCCACTCTTCATTGCAGTGCGCGGGCCTCTCACTGTCGCGGCCTCTCTTGTTGTGGAGCACAGGCTCCAGACGCGCAGGCTCAGCAATTGTGGCTCACGGGCCTAGTTGCTCCGTGGCATGTGGGATCTTCCCAGACCAGGGCTCGAACCCGTGTCCCCTGCATTGGCAGACGGATTCTCAACCACTGCGCCACCAGGGAAGCCCTGACCTGCCTCTTCTTCACGACATGACCTTGCGAGGTGCTCAGAGGAGGCGCTCATTCCTCAAATCTCTCAGAAGGGCTCTGGGAGGGGGCCTGGCCAGAAAGAATCCTTGAAGACGCTGCTGGGATGGGGGGGGACACTCAGTTCCAGGAGGACTTGTAGGCGGGTGACTGGAGGAAATCAGGAAGCTTCTGGAGCAATTTGAGAAAACTTGACTCTGGGGGGCGAACTTGAAAAGCATCTGGGGGGGGTGAGTGTGAGGACATTTAGAGGGAGAGAACTTACAAAGCTGTGGGGTTTCATCTTTAAACCCCATCTTTAAAGGATCTTTAAAATCCAAACCCCTGGTCTCCTCCATGGGAAGGGCTAAAACTCCCACCGGTACCTGGATGTGGATGCATGAAAACTAGTGAGACGAGTACAGGAAGCTACTCACTGTTGAAAAGGAAGTTATGCCATTAGACTAAATGGGAAAAGCGGAAGATGGGGAAGAGTTTATAAGATGCTCATCCAGTGCGTGCAAAGGTCCTGACCTTCCCGTAATTAAGGAAAACGTTTTCGGAGGTGATGGGTCGTGTATCTCTGTGTTATATGCCGACTGCCCTGACTACAATGTTCCAGGTAACACTTTCTTTTTTTTTTAAATTTATTTTGTTTATTCTTTTTTTTTTGGCTGTATTGGGTCCTTGCCACTGCGCCTGGGCCCTCTCCAGCAGAGGCAAGCGGGGGCCATTCCTCACCGCGGTGCACGGACCTCTCACTGCGGTGGCCTCTCCCGTTGCGGAGTATTGGCTCTAGGTGCACGGCCCCCAGCAGTTGTGGCGCGTGGGCTCAGCAGTTGTGGCTCGTGGGCTCCAGAGCACAGGCTCAGTAGTTGTGGCGCACGGGCTCAGTTGCTCCGCGGCATGTGGGATCTTCCCAGACCAGGGCTCGAACCCGTGTCCCCTGCATTGGCAGGCAGATTCTCAACCACTGCGCCACCAGGGAAGCCCCCAGGTAACACTTTCTTAGGGTCCTCATGATTTTTAAAAAATATGCTCATTTCAGCATTTGTTGCTGTCTGTTGTTGAAGTACACAATTTATTTTATTTTTAATAGCTGTATTTAGATATAATTCACTGATTTAAACTGTACACTTCAGTGGTTTCTAGCGTATTTGCAGAGTTGTGCAACCATTAACCACGGTCAGATTCAGAACGTATTTTTCACCCCGGAAGCGCTGTACCCACAGGGAGTTACTTTCCGCTCCTCCCTGCCCCTGGCAATCTCTAGGCTCCTTTCCGTCTCCAGATTTTCCTATTCTGGACATTGCATGTAAATGGGCTTCTACAACATGTGGGCTTTTGTGACTGATTTCTTTCACTTTGCAGATGCCTTCAAGGCTCATCCAAGCTGTAGCGTGGATCAGGACTTCGGTCTTTTTAGAGGCGAATCCTACTCCACCGTATGGTTATGCCGCATTTTGTGTATCCGTTCATCAGTTGACGGACATTTGGATTATGAATATTGCTGCTGTGCACATTGGTGTCCAAGGTTCTGTGCAAATATATGTTCTTCTTTCTCTTAGGTATATATTTAGAAATGGAATCAGTGGACCCTACGATGGCACCATGTTGAACCTTTAAAGAATTGCCAGACTGTTTTTCAAAGTAGTGAAGCACACATGTCTGTAGCAAGGTAAGACATGGTACCAATGCTACGGCCTTCCAGCAAGTCCTGCGTTTCATCCAGACCTTCTCCTCGGAGCTCAGCTCTGCAGCCTGAAGGCTCCAGGTGCCTGGGGCGAGTGTCCAGGAGGCCCGTGGAAGAGAGTGGAGTGGGTGACCAGGGCAAGGAGAAGAGTACAGGAAGAGGAAGGAAGAAAGAAGACAGGGCGCTAAGGCAGGGGGAAGAGAGGGTCGACCTGCCTTTTGGAGGCTGCCCACTCCTAAGCCTAAAATCGATGAATGTATTTGTATTTTAAGTTTTCTGAGTAATTCTCACAAGTGCTTAACTAAGAGGGGCGTGTATCTGGGCTCCTCATGGAAGGCTGAACGTCGATCGCGTCATGGGCTGCAGCCTGTTCGTGGGATGACTCACATCCTGGGGGGCAGGACATGTAGCAGAGTGACTCACCTCACCTCTGGCTGAGCTCCTCCTCCCGGACACACGCGAGAATCACTGCGAAGCTTTTAAATGCCACCGCTGCCAGGGCCTCATGCCAGGACCCTGATGGACCCGGTCTGGGCTGGGGCCTGGGTACAGGTGTATTTTAAAGGCTCCACAGGGACTTTATGCAGCCAGGGTTGGGAACGACCCATGCGGAGCCACAGTTTTTATATTTCAACCTACGTTCTCAAGACAAAGCACGGTGGTGATCTTTGGATGCACTGTAGAAATTTTCCAGAAGTGCTTCCGAGCCCCAATTATTGCTCCTTTTAACGGGTGCTAGAGAATAAGGGATTTTGACTGCAGTGTTACTTTGCCTGCTAGTGTCTGTCTCAGCCAGAGGTCGTTCTATTTTGGGGTCATGGAGCACATCTGTTGGGACCCACGAGGATCTCTCAGTGGAAGGGGAGGGTACCAGGTGGGGCTGGACCAGGTACGTCTGAAAGCAGCATGGCCTCTCAGAGAATCTGGAGCCCAGAGTGAGTTCCCTGCCTCCAGTTTGGGAGAGATGCTCTTCCCACATTCCTTCATACAGATTCCTGGGCACCTTCGAAGTGCCTGGTAAGAACCAGAGGCCTGGTGCTCAGAGCTCAGCACCTCGGTCTCCACGAGCCTCAGGGGCCTTCCTGGGACCACCCTGACCCAGGTGTGCATCATCTCCAGCCTGGCCTCAGAAGCTGTCTACTTGCTTCTGCTCTTAGCCTTTCACAACCTGCTCTCCTCTCACCTAGAGGAGGGATCACTAAACAACAACAACAACGACAAAAAACCCCCAAACCCAAAAACAAACAAAAAAATATGCCATCATTCCCTTCCTCAAAGCTTCCAAATGGCTTCTCATCAGACTCAGAATTAAGCTCCAGCCCCTCAAGCTCTCCAGGCCCTCACCCGTACCCACCTGTCTGTCCTCATCCTGTTCTTCTCCCTCCAGCCCTGGAGCCTCGGCTTCTTTCTTCCTCTGGGCTCCGCACCTGCCGTTCCCTCTGCTTGGTCCGGCCTTTCCCCAGATGATCAGTGGGTGCTTTTCTGCATCCCCCATGAGATGACACGCCTCTCTCACGCCAGGACCCTGGGCCGGCCATTGGTACATCCCCACCGCACCCAGTAAGGTCAGCTGTGTGGAGGAGGTCCTCAGTAAGACACTCAAGGCTGGGAAGGGACAAAAATATAAAGAAAGTGACGTGCTGGGAGGTCTGTGCCCCAAGTTCTCCGGAACAGGTAACTCAAAAGAGCCAGATCAGCACATCCGAGTCTGCACAGGCTGCCTCGCTGTCCGGAGAGCGGCAGGGATTTTACGCTTGTGCAAGCAGGTCCTCTCAAAGAAGTAATTGTCTCTGCAGGACACAGGCTCAGCAGTAAATTCCCAGGCTTTTACAAGAAGATGAAAAGTGAAGATCGTATGGAAAGTTCTAATTGCACATGGGCAGCTCCAATCTCCGTCCATTAACGGTGTGGGTCCACAGTTCGACTGTAATTTCTCTCTGTCTGTGTGTCTCTTTTCTCTCACCTCGGGAACGTGCTCCATGGCAGGTCTACACGGCATGAAGTAAACCGGCTGTCATGCAGACAGACATGTTTGGACATAACACAGGCTTTGTCTCCCATTTTTATATCTTTAACTTAGATATTTTTATATTTTATATGAGATATATTTATATCTAATTCTAGATAATTTGAAAATATATGGACTAAAGAAAAAAAGTCACCCATAGTTCCACCACTCAGAGAAAAGTCAGTATTTTTTATCTTCCTGTGTGGGAATACTTTGAAATTTTTAAACTTTTGCTCATGGTTATGAAAGCCATACATCTTCATCAGAGAAATTTTGGAAAAGGAAGAAAACTGTAAAGAAGCAGAGAGAGAAATAGGTCATAATATAGAAAGAGTATTTCACTACGTCATACGTGGGAAACGAAAGTGTCAGGCTGGTTGAAAGTCCCCAAAGAAAAAAACACAAGATAGGCACGTCCCCCTAGGGGAGTTCCCTGGTGGCTTAGTGGCTAGGATTCCGGGCTTTCGCTGCCGTGGCCTGTGTTCAATGCCTGGTTGGGGAACTGAGTTCCCACAAGCTGGAAAACAAAGCGGGGGGCCTGAAAGGAACACACTGTAGCCTCTTGGCATCAGCTGCTGGAAACGCCAGGGTAACTCCTGACCAGGAGGGTGACCGTGAGGGACTCAGAGTCACCACAAGAGATGGGGAGAAGGGTGAAGGGCAGCAGTGTGTGCGTGCGTGTGTGCGTGTGTGTGTGTGTCTGTGTTTGCGGAGTGGATGGGGAAGGAGAGCGGGCCTTCTTGCACAAACACTCAGGGGGGAGAACGCCAAAGGGAGGGAGAAGGAAGGGAGGGGCCATGGAGGCTACAGAGGTGGCCCCTGCAGGGTCCTAGGGGACCAGAGTCTGTCCCCTCGGGGGGTCTTGCAGGCACTGAGGTCCTACATCAGCCCCTCACGTGCAGGGTGGCCTTCTCTGTGGCCTGGCGGGACCGTCTCGGCCATAAGTCACAGCTCCTTTGCACCGATGGGGACACCGTCCACCCAAGGAGACCCAGGCCGGGTAACGCGAGGGGCGTGGGGAGGGGGTGGGTCCCCCCGACTTGGCTCTTTTGGTCTCGTGGGAAACACACTGCTGGGAGCTCACCAGCATCCCGGCTTCACACTGGCCGGCCTTAAGCTTATTCTTCTGTTCATCTTGGTTTTTTGTTTATTTGTTTGGTTTAAAGAGAAATCAGTGCCTGCCCTGCTCATGTCTCAGGAGTATTCGGAGCATAAAATGAAGTGGTGAACACAAAGGACTTGCAGTAAGATTCCACGGCCGATCGCCACACACCCTTCAGAGCTGCTGGCACAGCACTCCCTCCAGGAGACCCCCAGTCTGCGTGAGCCGAGGTGCCCCCAGTCTGAGCTCCCGTGGCGGTTGACTGGCGGTCAGTTGACGCTTCTGGCTGAGCTGGTGGCCGGGGCTGGTTGGTCACCGCCCCCCTCCACCTCCCAGCACCTGGCACGGCTGCTGGCAGTGCTGGGGCCTCGATCAGTCTCACCTGTTGGCTGAACAGGCGAGCGTCGCCATTGAGTCCTTGCAGAATATAATGCAACAGTTTCGCGTTTGCCTTTTGTGTAAGGAAACCAGAGCTTGAGAGAGAAAGAGCAAAAGGAAGAAAACGCGGGAGACGCGGGCTGCTTGAGGCAGGTCTGCGCCCTGGACTTGCCAATTTCGGCTGAAAACTGCCCCACGAGGTATCACTGGGTGCGGATTTTGTGTCCACGGAAGAAATCTATTAAAATCGATTAAAACTTCGTAACTGCTTCCGTCCCCCAGGACACCTCCTTGAGGTCAGAGAAGGAAGGCTGGGTGGGGCGGGGCACGGGGGTGTGCAAAGGCCTGGATTCCAGGCCGCCCTCCGCCCGCCCCGCGAGCGCGCGGCGCTGGGTACACAGCTCGCGGCCCTGCAGAAGCAGTTGACCGGAAACCCAAAAACCCGCGGAGCCTGCAATACAGGCTTAGGCAGCCGCCCAGAGCGACGGTGAAGATTAGGCAGCAAAAGTCCTTGCATCACAATGGCTGGCGAGAATAAAGACATTGAAATCAAAGATGTGAAATGGCAGGACCTGTGCCGTGTGCGTCGCTGATTCTGCACGGGGGGGCCGGGGCGGGGAGCGAGGGGGGCACCCACCACCGCTGCAGGGAGCCGGTTACACCTGGGAGTCATGCTAACGATACACAGAACCCCAGAAAGTGCGTGTGTGTGCATGTGTGCGCGCGTGTGTGTGTGGTGGAGAAGCCGAGTGGAGGGCTGGTAAGGGAAAAGGAATTCATCGACTCATAGGTGCATTTTCCTTCGCTATTTTTGGTAATTTTCTTAGACTGCAATATACTTCCCACTGCAACGTATTTGTATTATGCTTGGTTGACGGCTGCCACCATTTCCCACGGACTCACAATTGTTCTTAGGCCCAGGACAGTCTGTATTAAAATTGTAAAATTATCTCTAAGCACATTATGTTATTTTGTTGCTGAACTCTTGGCCTTATTGCATTTCCAAAGGATCTGATGAAGCACCTAATATGTTTCACTATTACACTGACACTGTATTTAATGCGTACCTCGTGTGTATTAAAAGCACAGAATATCAGATGTCTCCAAGTTTAGCGTTAATGGCCCTGGTTCTAAAATGAGGAACATGCTTCTTGAATCTCGTAAAGAACGTTTTCAGGAAAGAAACAAACTAAGATTTGGATGGGTGAAAAAAAGTAGTTTGTATTTTCTTTCATAAAATGTTTTTCGTGAAAAGACATTTTTGTTCGGATGCAGCTATTGCAAGATGAACTTGTACTGTTCTTATTGCAGGTCCAACTCCTTACTTTACCACTGTTTATTTAGTAGCAAAAAGTATCCTCCTCAACTGAGGGCAGGATGTTTCGGACCCAGGCGCTGGTTATCTAACCATCAAAAGGACCGTTGAGTTTTCTTACTACGTGGTCCTCAAAAATCAGTGCATATTTTGAGATGAGAGTGATCTGTCAGGCATAGAGAGTCTTCATTATTACTCTAAAAACTTAAAAAAAATGTTCCAAATGAAGAAATACGTCGTAGACTCATTTCATCTGAGCACAAAAGAAAAAAAAGTCTATTCTCTTATAACAATGTTTAAAATTTATGTAGGAACCAGCTTTGTCCTTTGTTTGAAGAAAACAACAGCACAGCGCATGTGTGTGTGAGGATGATTTGTCTCTTGCTAAACCGCCCTAACTGTTGATGACAGCGAAAAGACAGGTATCATTAACCTTAGGTGTTGACAATTTAGAATTCACAGGAATGAGTTTGAGAAATGCTAGCTGGGTCCCACCCCTGAGTTTGTGGTGAGCAGATGAATCCTATGAACCATCAACATAGATTCCTTATGTGACCAGAAGAGAGTTCCCTGGAATTTTCATAGAGGGGGTTTGGTTTCATGTCCCTTCTCTCTGAAGTTGAAGTAAAAATTGTTTTTAGGAAAAATGGATCTATATTCCAATTAAGGTATTTTACAAGGTCCTAGAATCAAGTTTTTTTTGTAAATCCAAAATTTACTGAACCGTTTTACCTTCGTTGTAAGTGATTCCTATAAATTGGTGATGGCTTCCTGATTAATTTATTTTTGCTGCTGTTCTTGTATTTTAAAAGCTTTCATTGCTCAAGATCACCTTCTTCATAAATACCTTCAGTAGGTTTCAGCACAGAATGACAGCTCAAGCTCTTTTCTCCTTTACAGGGTGTTATAATCGGGCATTCTAAAGCAAATAAGAATTCGGTGACCCCAAAAATGTATCAGATTAAAACCTACCAATAAAAAATGAAGTGGTACCAGAGAAAATACTCTGCAGCTGTTCTTTGCTTTAGATACACAGGACAACACCACGGACTTGGGGTAAGATCCGGTCTCAGCGTAGCATGCATTCATTCACTTTAAAAAAATCTTTCACATATGTTTATCTTCTTAGGAGCATACTGCTGTACTACATTAGATCTACTTCAAATCTATTGAGAGTATTGATTTTTTTTTTTTTTTAAGAAAAATCTACACAGTGAGATGGTCTCTCTCCTCTTACAAAGGCCATTAGAGAAAAACAGAATGGTGTTGACATAAAGGAGAACACTTCCTAATGTACATGACATACCGCCGTGGTTCAGAAAACTCAACTCTCTTTCAAATCTAATTATCTGATTTTGTCAAGCTTGAATGCCAGTGCTAGACCCAGTTTGCACTGTGATCAAACCACTATCAACATAAACTCCCCTAGTTAGTAACCAGATGTGGCTAAAAAAAGACTAATCCAAACAGAACTCTCTTGATATTTTACCAGTGTGGTAATATTATAATCTAGTAACGACATGAACTGTTTAAATTTCATTTGGGCAGTTTTTTTTTAAAGATAATTTTCAATTGCTATGAGACTGGAGCTTCACAGTGGATGATTTAGCTGCAATAGTTTTGTAGAACGCGGTAGATAAATCAGATACCCTGAATTCCCTTAATAGCCATTATGATTTTGACATCTTCTTATTTTAAAGAAATTGCTGAAAATCTGACAAAACGAGTGTGGATGGCTATAACTGAACTTGACAATATCTATATGGGGGAAGAGGGGAAATCACTATATTTAGAAACCAGTGTCCCCCCCCCTGCCCCCCAACACACACATATTCATGTGAAGTGTGTGCATTCTGGGAGCTGGAACATCTGTTTCTCGCTTTTGTTCCTCTTCGCTGCGTTTCAATTGGATTTCCTCGCACAGGTCCCAGGCCTGTCACTGCGGCCAGGCTCTGTTAACCATCGCCACCGGTCCTGCATTAAGGAGGGGGTTCAGGGCTAAGCTAATAACTTGCCTGCCTTTCTGACTGATCACAGCGATGGTCTCCGCAGCCACTTGTCATCGGCTTCTCCGGGAGGGAGCTCTTCTTTGTCTGCACCTCTGGGGGGAACCGGTCTTGTCCCCCCCCTGTTCCCGGAGTCCCATGCGAGAAGACAGAGCCCACTGTTGCTTCTGTGGGGTGCCTGTGTCCCCCCACCCTGTCTAGTCAAAGGAACCAAGGGTCACACACAAACTCGCCATGTTCTCTCCGAAAGAACTCCTGGTATCACCTGTGCGTGACGATTCCTTTCTTGCTTCTCCCACAGGATCTGTCCCTGAATACGCTTTTAAAGGAAGCTACGTGACTTTTAGAGTGAACCAGGACTTGAGTGTTCTGAATCGTGGTTATGATTTGGCATGAAAATCACAAGCGGAAAAGGTTTGATGTTCACAGGGTAGCAGGCGGGTAGCCCACATCCCAGGAAGCGGGCTGGGGATGGGGTTGGAAGGAGACAACAATTGTAAAGATGCTCATAAAGGCCTTTACACGATTCGGCGGCTTCTACTTTACACGTGTTCCAGGCTGACCATATAAAAGGGGATGCCCAAATTCAAGGGTAGATGAAAAGCACTTAGGAGGTTTCTAAATGGCCAGGGGGGCGTGTTGAATTTGCTTCCCATTTCTACTGTCTAGTTGGCTGCTGAGACAGCAAAGAGGTTTGGGTTCCACCTGGCCTTGGTCCCCGGGCTTGACACCATCCTGGTGTGACTTCTGCAGCTCAGCGTTGATAGGAATGAGCTCCCTTTGCCAAACCCTGCACTGGCTTTGAACCGCGAGTGTCCTCTCCCTGGGGTAGGCGTCTCACAGGGAATTCTCTCTGTGGCCAAACCTGATCCTGGTCTCCGGTGTGGATCTATTGCAAGATGGAAAACAGATCCTGGGCGAGGAATCACCCCAGAGTGATCAGGTGCAGTTACTGCAGCATCAGAGATGGGATCAGGGTGCAGGGCTTCTCTGACACACCTGTTGGTCCTCTTTTGGGGAGGGGATGGAGGTGGGGAGACAGATATTATCCAGATTTCTGACCACTGAAGCCATGAGTAAACCTACCCCTGGGTCTTACTAAATTTGATAATAACGGACCTTTTGTTCTGATTTTACCCATCTCCTTTGCATACCCATTTTACGAGGACTTCCAAAAAAGAATTCAACTTTAGGAATTCTAGTTGTGAAAATCTGCTCATTAGCTTGGTTGGTAGAAGCACAGAATTACGTTGTTCAAGTGGTTTGAGCTTTAAAGAGAAAATAAATTGATGACATAAAGAATCAGTGGAGGGACTTCCCTGGTGGCGCAGTGGTTAAGAATCCCCCTGCCGGGCTTCCCTGGTGGCGCAGTGGTTGAGAATCTGCCTGCCAATGCAGGGGACACGGGTTCGAGCCCTGGTCTGGGAAGATCCCACATGCCGCGGAGCAACTGGGCCCGTGAGCCACAATTGCTGAGCCTGCGCATATGGAGCCTGTGCTCCGCAACAAGAGAGGCCGCGATAGTGAGAGGCCCGCGCGCACCGCGATGAAGAGTGGCCCCCGCTTGCCACAACTAGGGAAAGCCCTCGCACAGAAACAAAGACCCAACACAGCAATAAATAAATAAATTAAAAGAAAGAAAAAAAGAATCCTCCTGCCAATGCAGGGGACACGGGTTCGAGCCCTGGTCCGGGAAGATCCCACATGCCGCAGAGCAACTAAGCCCGTGCGCCACAACTACTGAGCCTGCACTCTAGAGCCCACGAGCCACAACTACTGAGCCCGTGTGCCACAACTACTGAAACCCGCGCGCCCAGAGCCCATGCTCCGCAGCAAGTGAAGCCCGTGCACCGCAATGAAGAGTAGCCCCTGCTCGCCACAACTGGAGAAAACCCGCGCGTGGCAACGAAGACCAAATGCAGACAAAAAAAAAAAAAAAAAAATCAGTGGAAAATTCTAGCATTTGGGGGTGAGCCTGTGATTTCCCTTTTGACCTTGCTGGTAAAAGCAAACAAACAAAACACCCAGCAGCTAAGGACACCAGCGCTTATGCAGAAGATGCTGGCTAATTCCTGCCAAATATTTACTAGGCAGCCAGGCTTATGCTGAGCGCCTCACTGCATTATTTCCCTGAATTCTCACAAGAAGCCCACGAGGTCTCTGTTGCCTTCATGTTCACTGAGCTAAAACAGGGCAATGCATCTTCTCCTGCTGAAGAAAAATCTGAGAAATGCCTGGTCCCTCCCCCCGCAGCCCGCACTCCACCCGTGTGCCCTCGGGGGCCGAGGGGAACTTCTGTTCAACGGGTATAGGGTGAACCTGAGAGCAACCTTGGAGAAGAGAACGTAAGTGGAAAATCACCTGGAACTGTGGTTTCTTTGCAGAAGAAACGAAAAAATCAGGAGAGAGGAAGAGGGCAGCAGAGAGCGGTGATGGGAAAGGAAGACCAAATGGGCAACAAATGTGACTGGGAATTTACCAGCTTCAAAACGATTAAGTAGGATGTCTTGTGACGTCACTCTGACCTATCACCCTCTATATCACAGTGACTTTCTCCCCTTCATTTTGGCACAGGTGCATTTATATATAATAATAATGAAAGAATCCCCCTAAGAACAGTAACATGTAAACACCATGATCAATCCAGACTATTTCCAAATACTGTGAGAAGGGTGTGTGTGGGGTGCATATTATAAGCAAGATTAATTCAAACTCCTTATTTCATTAAAAAATATTTTGTTTTGGACTTCCCTGGTGGTGCAGTGGTTGAGAATCCGCCTGCCAATGCAGGGGACACGGGTTCGAGCCCTGGTCCAGGAGGATCCCACATGCTGCAGAGCAACTAAGCCCGTGCGCCACAACTACTGAGCCTGTGCTCTAGAGCCCGCGAGCCACAACTACTGAGCCCGTGTGCCACAACTACTGAAGCCCACGTGCCTAGAGCCCATGCTCCGCAACAAGAGAAGCCACCGCAATGAGAAGACCACACACTGCAACGAAGAGTAGCCCCTGCTCGCCATAACTAGAGAAAGCCTGCACCCAGCAACGAAAACCCAATGCAGCCAAAAAATAAAGAAATTTATTAAAAAAAAATTTTTTTTTGTTTTAAATGATTTCATATACTACATATATTATCTCATGGGCAATAAATAAGAGTAACTGGTCATAACTTTGTTTTTATTGTCATTTTCTTATTTTAGGACTTTGTTTTACTTTGACACAGTTCTTTTCAGGCACCAATTCAATTTTATATCCTACTTTTTCCCCCTTAGCATTATATCTTTAGCATAGCATTTGCTATGGTCTTAAATATGATTCAGAGACAAGATTTTTGATGGCTGTATAATATTCCAACCAGTAGGTGGTCCAGAGTTACCCCATAGCTCATATTCTGAAGTTGCTTCCAATGCTTTAGTGGAAAATATTTTTGTATGTACAAACATTTTAATAACTTGGATTTTCTCTATATTATAGTCCCAGAATCACTGAGTTAAATAGTGTATATAGTTGGAGAAATCTGAGATTCTTTTGCTTTTCAATAACAGAAAGAAAGCTCTCTTTTAATGTTTTAGTTTAGCAGAGGAGCTACAATTTCTACTAAGGTGAATTTGCTTATCTGACCCACATCTTATTAATACATGGAGTGGTTCCTGGCTTATTCAGAACCACTAAGGTGATAACCATAAAGAAAACATGAAGTGAAAAAAGCATGTTCAATACAAATTTCCAGAAGAAAAAAAGTTCTGATTTATCTTCACACATCTATAAATGTGGCTTGTGAATACATCTGAGGGAAGGAAGATGGAATTAGGAGGATGCAAAAACAGAAAGGGTGTGTTAATAGCTCTGTAATGATATAAAATTTATTCTGGGGGTGAGGTAAAACTTAATGGTTCATAAATAGCAAATTCATTATATTTTTCATACTCAGGTTATATTAACACCATATAACATCTTTATGGTACCATTAGCAGCATTTAAATCCTTGACTCAGCTTGAAAAACAAACATTTCCCAATCTTGACCCTGAAATGATTAGCCAAATAAAATGTTTTAATAAATATTAGTGAATGAGAACATGGTTGGTTGGGTCACAAACTGTCTTATAAATGTTTTATGTCGGGACTTCCCTGGTGGTCCAGTGGTTAGGACTCCACGCTTCCACTGCAGTGGGGCACGGGTTCAATCCCTGGCTGGGGAACTGAGATCCCGCATGCCGCATGGTGCGGCCAAAAAAAAAAAAAAAAAAATCAGGAAATGTTTTATGTCATCTTGTTACACTGCATTTTAAAATGTTAACAAATTAGTTTATTTTAAAGGCCACATCAAGGTGAAAACTCCTCGTTTTCACTGGGGCATCAGGCAGCAGGACAATACATCATGCAGCCATTTCTCATTCAGTCATATCCCTGGCAGAAGAGATGTTAAGACAGAAAAGGTTGTATGGTTTGTTAAATATTCATTTATAATTTGCGTTCATTATTAAATTATGTGTTGGGCCGATCTTTAATCTTAAACATACATACAGTGTCATAAAGCTCTCAGAATACATAATATTTCATAATTTAGTGTTACTTTAAGTGTTGACTAGAATGCACACAAATGTTTGTCAGTCACGATACTTAATTATTCCCAGGAGATTTGATCTGCATTGGGGGTTGAGCTCAGGGATTCATTCCAGCCACCAGGTCACTAAGAGAAATGTCAGTGTGGGGACACCATCTCCTCATGATGAATGGGGATCCAACTGCGGGACCCTCAGGATGACACTGTCATTCATTGCCCCGAACCATTTCAACACTGAGCTGTGACTTGTAAGTGGAGACTTAGAAGTGGTGGGCTTAGGTTTTTGTGGTCTCAACGACGTCACTTTTGGTTTGGGAGCTTGAGAGCTGAAATTCTCTGAGGTTCAGTCCTTTGAATGGACTCTCCCAGAATACAGTAAATTCCAGGCTAAGAATTTCCCATGCTTGAATAGTCAAGCATGTGATTGAAGCTCCATAACCGTGAGATTCAATTTGCATTTGGTAAACTGAAAAAGGACAGCCACCGGGAGCAAGCTGGGTGTGGCGGCGTGGTGATTTGTATTATAGCAGCCTGGTAGCTGCCCAATGAGCCACGTAAAAACAGTTCATTAAAATGTTTACGTGCTTGGCTGGTTAACGCAAAGAGAGCTTTATTGCAGCCTTATAAACCCTTGGTAACTTCGGGATGGAGTCAGATCAATGCACTGTAATAACTCAGGCATGTGCTTTACTTCTCCTGGAGGGGAGAGAAGAACGAAGAAACTTCCTTTCCCTCTTTGTTTCTGTGACCACATATTTTCAGGTTTTTGAAGCTAATCTGGGCTTTATTCCTTTTGGCTCTTTTTAAACCAAATGAAATATTCCAAGTTCATTTGTAGGCAGTTTGTAATAATGTTTTGCATAAAACCATGGAGTTTTGCTTGTAATAAAATCTAATCAATGAATATGTAATAAGGCCTAATCAATGAATATGTAATAAAACCTAATCATATTCATATGAAGTATGAATTTCTGCATATCTGCCTTCTGATATGTCTGCATTTTGTTTGGAAGTCAAACTTTTATGGAATCTCAACTATACTGAACATCAAAAAATAATTGGTATTAAGTTGGACAAGAGACTTGTTAATTTATTTACCAGTTAGTTTCTGCCATTTACTTCAGTAGCTTTGGGGATGCATGGACATATTTTAAGCTCATATAGGAGACTATAGCTTTGTGAGACTGTTACATTCCTCTATGTTGACATTTTAAAGAATACTTAAAAACAATTGGGTCCATAACAGGCAATGATTTTTTAAAAAACTTCCTTAAAGCTAACAAAACACCCATTTTTAATAGACAATTGATCTATTTTTAATAGACAATTTTTAATAGACAATTGATCTATGTGGACATTTACCTTCACAGGATATATACAATTAGACTTTCAGAGGGAGAGTGATGTTTCCAATTCATCTATACAAAGTCTTCCAATAAAAATGGTTCATTCATTAGTTTGGTATCTTGAAAACTGCCTCCAAAACAAGCATGAGAAGAAAAGATGCTTTCAGGAGGAAAGCCAAAGGCACTAAAATCCTACAATAGTGTGATATTAAGAAAGATATCTCTATATGTTTTCTGTCCTTCCCTTGCTACACACCACTATCTACTATAACAAGCAACGCGCAGAGGAAGAGGCCAGAGAGCCCCCTTTTACACTCAGAAGGCATCAATTAAAATAGAGGCTCCTTGCACACAGCAAGACCGTCTCAAAACAGTCTTAACATTCTGCGATCAGTCAAACCATGGTGTCTGAAGATTGTCCCTTAATGTGCTTGCGAATATAAAAATCTACTCCTGCCCTCCCCACCTCCTGCCAAGTTGGAGATTGGACAGCTGCCCCCAGTTGGCATTGGGAGCTATTTTTTCCTGCTTCCTAGGACTGTTCAGTCCTTCGATTAGGGGGTTCTTTGGGGATTTGGTACTATGTCAAACAGAGATGAATTTGACTCCAGCACACTGTATATATTCAAAATAATTAGTAACAACTTGAAGCCAACACTCAGCAAAATGTTTCACATGTGGCAGTCACTCAATAAACCTCTGTTGAATGAACGAACGAAGGTTGAAGGAGTGGTCTTTTAAAACCTTCTTTGAAATCCAGTGGCCGGGTCCTCTTCTCTGAGAGTCTGAGGCTGGACGGAAGGAAGAGGAGGAAAGAAACCATGAGGTTAAATACGAGAAGCCAAATATATATCTGCTTTGGAGCCCTAGCCTCGCCTTCAGATGCACACAGAGCACCATGTAACACGTCTATCAGCACACTGCTAGAAGTCAGATTGTTTTCCTTCCCTACGTGGACTTTTAAAGCAGACTTGGGCGGTTGAGTTGGGTCTGAAGCCACGCCCGTTCAAGAGCACTCAGCTGAGACTCTCTTCTTGTTTTAAACTGCTCATACCATCAACTTTCATGTAAGATTCAGGAAGGATGTGAGCAGTGATGCGGCCGCTGGTGCATCATCATCTGGTTTGTGATTACGGATGGGTCACTTATGTGCGCTGCCCCATATCTTACGCCAGCACTACGGACAGACATCAGTGGCCAGGCTTGGTCTTGGATGGCTGTTTTGGCTTCAGATGAGATTCAAAGCAAGTCATACTGAGTGAAGTAAGTCAGACAGAGAAAGGCAAATATATGACATCGCTTATATGTGGAATCTAAAAAAATGGTACAAATGAACTTATTTACAAAACAGAAATAGAGTCACAGCTGTAGAAAACAAACTTATGGTTACTGGGGGGGTGGGGGAGGGGGAAGGGAGGGAGGGATAAATTGGGAGATTGGGATTGACATAGACACACTACTGTATATAAGACCGATAACTAATAAGGACCTACCATATAGCACAGGGAACTCTATGCAATACTTTGTAATGGTCTATATGGGAAAAGAATCTGAAAAAGAGTGGATATATGTATATGTACATGTCCACTTTGCTGCACAGCAGAAACTAACACAACATTGTAAATCAACTATACTCTGATCAAAATTAAAAAAAAAAAGAATCAATTTTTCCCAAATTTGACTAAAATCTGTGTGTGTATACACGTGTAATTATCGCTATGTGAATACAGTGAGAGAGGGGACAGTATAAGACTTGAAACCCAATATACCTAAGATTATGGCTTTTCAGTTCCTAAAGTGAAAAAAGAGAGCTCGGATAGGTTTAATTAAGCTTCATCACCTCTTGCAGCTTCAAAAAGCCCGAGTGGGGTGGAGAGGGGAAGGCCTGTGAAGAATGTGGGTCTCCTCAAGCCCTCTCTGATTTAATTGCGAGCGTGAATGACCCCCAGTCCTGCAGCATCTCAACTTGATGTGTGTAATTGATGGCCAAACATGTTTTACAGGCTGTTAAATGGTGAGGCCACAATGAAATGTATATACGGTTGATTAAAGTGCTTTTTGTACAAAAGGGTCAGAGACATTAACAAGTTAAAAGAAAGCGTGAGCTCTGTTCTTATTCTTCTAACCTTTGTTCAGTTTTTTCCCATAATTGACACCACATGTTTACTACGCCTATTTTGGTCAAATTTAAGGCTGTAAGTATTGTATGTATTTAGAAGTGCTCTTGAGATCAGGGTTCTCACAGAGTTCTCAGAAAGGTAGATTTCAGATATTATTGTAGCACATGGTAAAGGGGAAAGATTTAAATAAACCCCTCTAGCGCGCCCTGCATTAAATTGTCTGGCTCATAATGGCAGACGAAAGTAACAGAAACTCTGAAAAGGATTCGAACGGACATCTAAATGATAATTACCGGGTAATTTTGTTTTGGTTATAATTTGTGGTGTTATTTTTATAACTGACATGAGACATAATATATTTTCAGGGTTCTGCAACAGCTAAGCAACAAATGAAAGCTGTCAGAAAGTATTTGTAGGAACAGTTATTGAAGAAAGTTGTGAGGTTGTCGAAGCAATGCACAGGCTGAGTTTTTTTTAGCCCATACATCAGTGGAATGCTTTCCTAAAAATGGAATGACTGTGGACATGTGTCGTACAGCAAGTCCTCTGCCTAGGCTTTAAAAATTCTCTGATTTTCATTAATGCGAAACCCACAAGGTCTCCTTCAGGATCTTTCAACACGTCCTGTGTCGTAATGTAGACATCACTGGGCATTTGATGCTGTGGGCGCTGGTCATCTCACCTCCTGTTCTCTGGACCTGCCCCTCTCCCCCTTCCTCACTCTGGATCTCTCTCTGTGTCTCCAAGGACACTGCAGAGTCTTTAGATTGTGGTCCTTAACTGGCAGCACTCAAATCTACTGAATTTACTGACCTCTGCCCGAGCCATGAACTGAGACCGATGAACAGACCACCCAAACTGCCCGCGACTACCAGATGGCAGTTACACTTGGCCCTTCCCATGCGACGTAATTTCGTGGAATTGACCTCTCTGCTCATATGGCTCTGATTATTTGCTGACTTGTAATTTTAGTTCTTTGCGTGCAAGTCTGATCTTCCTTGCCCCACTGTAAGCCCCCGGACCACAGGAGCGATGACTGATGCTTTTTTTGTGTCTGTTCTCGTTCCCTGAGCTCAGCATGGTGTTCTGCACAACGTGGAAATTCAGTAGAGACCCGGAATATCCTAAAGATAATTAGGAATGCCCAGATTGGCCACGTCCCTGGCTAAATCTGCAGCTATTCAAAGTACAATTCCAGTATCTTATTTCCATAGATATGAAATCAAGAGGGTGTATATTTTTAAATATCCACAGTATCTTATTTCCAGAGATTAGAAATCAAGATGTTCTATCTTCCTTCACTGAGTAGGAAATAGCTCTCACGCCCTGCGGTGGCAGTACAAGGCTGAAGGAGTTATAATAATCCTTGGACTCAGATCTACTGATAACACATTTTATTAACTGGTTGGGGACCAGAACAAGACTTGTGGGGGGAACCAGCTTGTCTCAAGCAATTCTAATTTCCAGGCATAGGAACTGTACTTTTGTTTGAGCAATGACTTTACTAGGGGAAGTTCAACCAATTATTTAATTTCTTTTTTCCCTTAAGTTATAGGAAAAGGGCAACTCACAGCCTCAAGCTCTCAGATACATTTAATGTTATAATAGTAGACACACTTGCATTCTGTTTTGTTTGCTTTCTGGTGATTTGGGGGAAATACACAAGAAGTTAACTAACTATGTTTCTTTATGAATGTTTCTACCTTTTCCAGTTTTTCTCAACTGTACCTTTCCCAGCACATAGAGATCTAAAATAATAAAATCAGCTCTTGAAATAATGAAAACAGGACAAACCAGTGTTTTTCCACTTATGTTGTTTTCCAGAAAAAGAATTCTTTCATTCCAAATTGTATTTTTTCCTCAATTTCTGTTCAGTCCTTGATATTAAATTTTAATTGAGATGAGATATTTTTCAAGTCACAAGCTCAACAGTGCAGATAAGATCTTTCTAATACGTTATAAAACTGAAAATTCAAAAATACTGAAGTTAGAAACCCATGTTTGTGTCTTTTTTTCCGTGACTAACCCATGTCTATTCTCTATGAAATTGATGTCAAAGAAGTATTATATATTTTCCGTAGGAAATAGAAGGCCGCCCTCTACTATCCTTGTCAGGACGTTGTATCCCTTTAATCATACTTTTCATTTCAGTACATTGAAATTTCCGTTACCAAGGACAACATCATAAATAAAAGTGTTTGTGAAATTTTACCTGCAGCTTTCTAACTTTGTGCATTAAGCATGAGGCCAGCAGAGAGGTGGTCAAATGTGAAAATTTATAATCATTTATTACGTACGGCTGAAGCAAGGAGGGAATAAAAGCGTGAAGGCATACATCTATAAACGGAAGCCCAAAAGCTTAAATGAAAAGTAAAGTGAATTTCTGTGTCTTGTCATAAAGTAATGAGAAGCTAGAGCTTTTATTCATAGCAACCCAAGATGCATTTACCCTCAATCTAGCTTCGGCAGTAAACGCTTCCCTGATGTATTGCTTTGGACTTACAAAGAAATATTTGTGCTCTACATAATAGTATAGTTAGGAGAATTACTGCATGGTTGAGAAGATTCTATAAAGGTTTATAGCTGGCGGTGTTACTGTAATTTAATCACAATGTAGCTAATGTAGTACTTTAATATCACAGGTTACTTTTTTATTTACCATTTATTAGTAACTGACAGAGTCAATCATCTCTACATCATAAACAAATCATGGAAGGGTTCTGAGGAACCCTAAAATCCCAGAAAAGATGGACTACGGTTGTTTTATACTACCACATTTCCTGTAATGAGCTAACCATCAGATTATTATTTAGAGCTGCGAAATGTAAGTCAAGATCCTCATTCGCAGTTCATTGGCTAAAGAAAACTTGAGAACATTTTATGTCATGAATACAATTAGCACTGCACGTCCTTTATGCATAGAAATAAGTCATCTATCCAATCTGAGCAATGATTATAAGTGATTTCTGAAGAACCTTAAGGTATTTAGCTAGAGATGTTATCTAACTGTTCTATAATATTTTCATGAACATTATCATAATATTAAGCTTATTTTTTAAATTGAAGTATAGTTGATTTATAATATTGTGGTAGTTTCAGGTGTATAGCATAGTGATTCAGTATTTTTGCAGATTAGATTCCATTATAGGTTATTACAAGATAATGGGTATTATTTCTTGTGCTACACGGTCAATCCCTGTTGCTTACCTATTTTACGGATAGTAATTTGTAAGCTTGAACTGATGCCTTCTCATTAGAATTTTCTATAAAAAGGTTTTGTTTTTACATTTGAAAGCTAAAAGGAACTGCTATTATACTTGGTTTATACACGCTTCTCTTTTGATAGGTAGATCAGTAGATAGAAAGATAGTTAGATATAGAGAGTGATAATTAGTTGCTACATAAATCAAGCCACATTGATCGGCTAATCCAAGGAGTATTAATCCAGACTAGTGAAAAAATGGTACTCGTGTTTGGGGGCTGTGGGACATTGTGGAAACTAGACTGAGGGCAAATCAACATCAAAGCCAAGTTTAGGAGACTTCCCTGGTGGTGCAGTGGTTAAGAATCCGCCTGCCAGTGCAGGGGACACGGGTTCGAGCCCTGGTCCGGGAAGATCCCACATGCCGCGGAGCAACTAAGCCCACGCGCCACAACTACTGAGCCTGTGTTCTAGAGCCCGCGAGCCACAACTACTGAGCCTCTGTGCCACAACTACTGAAGCCTGCACACCTAGAGCCTGTGCTCTGCAATAAGAGAAGCCACTGCAATGAGAAGCCTACGCACCACAATGAAGAGTAGCCCCCCCTTGCAGCAACTAGAGAAAGCCAGCGTGCAACAACGAAGACCCAATGAAGCCAGAAATAAATAGATAAAAAAAAAAAACAACAACCAAGTTTAGTTCTCTGACCTTGGACAAATCTCCTGACCTCGGTAAATCTCAGTAGCTCCATCTGTAAAATAGGAGTAATGGCGGACTTCCCTGTCGGTCCAGTGGTTAAGACTCTGTGCTTGCACTGCAGGCATGCGGGTTCCAACCCTGGTCAGGGAACTAAGATCCCACATGCTGGGAACGAAAAAAAAAAAAAGAAAAATAATGAGTAATGGCACTTGCCTTACTAATCCTTCTGGATTGCTGTAAGGATCAAATAAGATATTATTTTCATATAATATCTTATAAAGCCTTTGCAAACCTAAGAGGTGCATGAACTATCCATGCTTTGGACATAAAAGACATTAAATAAACGTAGAACTGAGTGTTCGGAGCAGATACATTTTATATACTATTTGAACAGCTTTTATGACAATGTGGGCACAAAGGCCATGTAAAAAAGGTCTATCGTTTAGCTAATATGTATGGAGCACCTACTATGTGTCAGGCACTGTTGGAGCCCATTGCATTAAGAAGAGTTGATGGAAATTTCTGAAAGGGTAATGAACTTGAACCAGGTTAAATGTGAGTACATAGCTGAGAACCTTTGCACTGGGGCGATATCCCCCTCTATCCTCAGCGGGATGGATTAGATTTTCTAAATTTTTTAATTTCTGGGAATTTACAGCCTCTTAAATTCTCCACAGATCTTCAGCTCATCTAGTGTTGGTCCCATGTGAAGTCGTTAGGCTCTAATTCGGTGACAGTGACTGATCTCTGGTTTCGGAGGTGATACTTCCGGAAATAAAAATAGCCCTGCTCGAAAGTACAACCTTAGATTAACAACTCAAAGAAAAAACAGTCTTCAGGTATCTGAAGTGACTGTTCAGTTGAGAACTGAAATGTCAACACAGTCGTGGGCTTCACTGATTTTTCCGTGGATGTTTTGTTCCTGGTGCCGGGGATATCCCCCCCTTTGTCTGTCAAAGTCTTGCTAAGTCTTCAAGGTCCAGTTAAAGGGTCTACCCCTTGTATTCCATTACACTATTTCTTACTTATAATTCTAAAATTCTGTGTTCCGCTATTTCATGTAATTATTTTGTATACTTTAAAATTGTAAAAGCAAGGGCAGTCATCTTCATCTCTGAGCTCCTTTTGCTCTGGTAGCATGTCTCACACTAGAAGCAAATCAAATAATCATTGAACTTAACTACCACCACTAAAAAAATTGTCTGATATAGGTACGCATACAACATTAAGATTTTTACATACTGGTGACCTCAAAAATAAGAGCTAAAGCTATTTTAGGCACTATAAAACAGTGGTATATTGGTTTTATTTTTCTTTTATGAAATTAATTTTAAAATATCACCAGTCTAACTGTTAAATGCCGTATTCTGTTTTTCTCCTTTGTAGTTAATTTTAAGTCTTCATTCTGTACATCTTATGACATACTCTTTAGTAAAAAGCAACACTAGTTCCTACTTTTTTTAGCACTGCAGTGGGTACAAAATGAACTCGAGAAAATAGAAGATGGAACACCTTCCAGGAGCCTTTAGCTGTCTGAGACTTACAACAAACCTGGGCGGTCAGCGCCCCATCAAAACAAGCCACTGTGAAAACCCCTGCGAGGTGTGGCACTACCGGATTTGATGCTGATGGGATCAAAGGGGGAAAATGAAGGGGATGAGGGACGTGTCCCACTTTCCCAGCCTCGCTGTGGCACATCATCTCCATTCTAGAAAATGGAGCATTTTATCTCAGGACAAGAGAATACAGAACTATAGCAAAATAGGACGGATAAAATATGCCCAAAGCCTTCCTGTTTGAAGTAATTTTTAACCGTTTGCTAAGTACATTTATCTTCCTATTAGTCTAAGATGTAGAAATAAACTTAAATATTTGTGTTAGTGATAACAGAAAATCACCAGTTAGTGGACAAAAGCAACCTTGGGGCAGTTCTGTGTGGTCCAGCAGCTCTAGCACCAAGGCACACCCCCTTGCCTATCCGAACAGCTATGGTCACATCTATATGTATAAAACATTAATTTTTAATCATTTGTTTCATGTGAAATGTCTAGTTGTACCTTTTAACATTAGAGACTAAGATAATTTAGTTCAGCTTAATATAAGTTTTGAAAGTCTACTCTGCCAGGTCTTTTGCTAAGCGTGTGTGTGTATGTGTATGCACCACACATATGTATGGGCGCATGTGTGTGTGTGCATGCATGTGCACCTATGTCTTGGAGGATGTTGTTAAGGGAAGGATAAATAAGACATGAAGTCTGACCTGGTGGACCGTGCAGACCCCACCAAGGTCAAACGGCTTACCACAGACGATGGAGTGTTACGTTATCCACGAGGGATTTCATTAATAGTAGGTAGGATCTCTCATATAATATTCGAGACATAGTTTCCCAATTTCCTTTTATTTTTGTTGTTTTTAATGTGTTTTAAACGTCTATTCTCTTTGACTGGAATCTATTATCTTTTGTGATTTTTTTTAAAAAAAAATATTTTTTGCCAAATCTTTGGAAACTATCATTCTTTCAAAGAAGTGATAAATACACGAGTTTTTCAAGATTTGATTAATATTTAACTCTTTAATCCAAGTGCTGTTAAAAAGACTTTTATTTTTTATTTTTATTATTTTTTAATAAATTTATTTATTTATTTATTTTTGGCTGCGTTGTGGCTTCGTTGCTACCCACAGGCTTTCTCTAGTTGCGGCGAGCAGGGGCTACTCTTTGTTTCGGTGCGTGGGCTTCTAATTGCGGTGGCTTCTCTTGTTGTGGATCACGGCCTCTAGAGGGCGTGGGCTTCAGTAGTTGTGGCATGCGGGCTCAGTAGTTGTGGCACGTGGGCTCAGTAGTTGTGGCTTGTGGGCTCTAGAGCACAGGTTCAGTAGTTGTGGTGCATGGGCTCAGTTGCTCCGCGGCATATGGGATCTTCCCGGACCAGGGCTTGAACCCGTGTCCCCTGCATTGGCAGGTGGATTCTTAACCACTGCGCCATCAGGGAAGTCCTAAAGAGACTTTTAAACCTCACTTTCTGGATACACACAAAATAGAGGAACTGGCAGGTTTAAAGAGCTGCTTGGACACTTTAAGGAAGCAATTTAACGCATTGCAGAAATCAAGCCAAAGAAAAACTAGCTGGGTTTAGAAAGATAATCCCCACTCTGCAGAGGTATAACAAGAACTAAATAAAACAGTAGAGGGAAAATTATTTGACCCTGTGCCTTGTGGGTAGAATATACACAAATCCTTGTTGCATTTGAATCTCAGGGAAGATGCTTAAGAAAACTCGGTATCACTTGAGGTTCTAAACCTGGAGGAGATCCTGAGTGTGTGCTTTCTACTCAAGTCTGAGGGGAAGGTGGGGGAGATGAGTAGCCATCAAACCAGTAAGGATGCCTGTGAAAGGTAACTGGATCTACATTTTTGCATTTCCCTAAATGTTATTCTAAATTTTGTAGTTTCTATTTAAGTGTAATTGCTTCACATAATTACTTAAAGACGGTGTTAGTATTGCTGATATTTAATGATAGTATTTAATGTATAGCACTGACGGCATTTAGTGAGATTATTTAGCTGCCTAGAGAAAAGTGTAACCAAGTAGGAAAGTCAGCCAAATCTTTACGTCAGCTAATTATATTCATTCATTCAATATTATTTATTGAGCGTCTACTTTGTGCCAGGCACTGTGGATATCAACCGGCTGTGGGGCTTAATTCTGGGAGAGACAGTTGCTAAGGAACCAGGGACAAAATAAGTGCTTAAATACAACTGTAGTGAGTGCTTCAAAGGAGACATCCAGGGGGCTCAGAGGGTACATATCAGGGCCCCAGATGGAAAGCTGGTTGGTGGGTATTTTGGAGATGAGCTCACAACCCAGACACCATCAATCAACTCATCACCTACCAGATCCAACTTCTCCTAAAGATGTGAACACCTTCTCCCTAAAGAAGAAGGAAAGAGTCTACGGTGAGGATGCGTCTACGGGACCACTGTCCCCCCCAGCTGATGGGTGATCTAATTGCCAGTGGCGGTAGGGGAGGAGCAAGAGGAAATTCACTCAGTAGGAAAAGCACAAAGGAGAGAATCACCACTTGGAATTTCCCGTAGACTCAGGAATACACAGGGACTAGTTTAAAGGTGGTATTGGGCTTACTTCAAATGTTACCAAGTGAGGTCTCTGATAACAGAGGCAAAGGTGAGGAGATTTAAAAGAGGTTAAGGGGGTGAGAAAATGTAAGAGAGGTTTAAGGAAAATTTGGAAAAGAAGTGGATGGAGAAAGGGGGAGTATATGATAACATTTCAAGTTATTTGGGACAATTTATGGTTATTCAAATTAATGCACTATTTTTTTGTGTGGTTAATATTCAATCGAGCGCCCTAAATGTGCTAGGTAATATGATTTGTTCTAGGAATACAAGGGTGAACAGACCTTATTCCTGTTTTCATGGAGTTTGCAGTCTATAAATCACAAAATAAAATAAGTCGTAGGAAGAAATGTATAATTAAAATTGGATTCAACCGGCATCATTGGACTAGTGCTATGAGGGAAATGTATGCACAGCCCTGGGAGAGAATGCTGCAGGGGAACCCCACCTGGTCCAGGCCCCAGGGCATTAGGGAAGTGGTATCTGGGTTGGAAGGTGGAGGAAAATTATAAGGGTTCACTAGTGAGGAAGGGGTGTTCCAGGGAGAGGGGATGCCATGCGCAGAGGCCCTGGGGCTGAAAGAGCATATGAGGCATTGGAGAGACGAAAAGACGTTCAGTGTGGCTACAGCGGACAGCAAGAAGGAGTGTAGTCAGTAAGATTGGAGGGTACAGAGGAGCCAGGACTGACAGGGCTTAGTAGACCCAAGACCAATGGGGCTATATTAAAGAACTATAAGTAATGAGTGTTATAATCTGAGTTTTGTAAAGACCATTACTGTTGCTTGAGAAGAACACACTGAAGAAGGGCTTGAATGGATTCAGGAAGACAAGCTGGGATGCTATTGCAGTAGCCTAGTCAAGTGATCAAGGAAGTGCGAGCTAACGGGGTGGTGGTGGTGATGGTGATGGTGATGGTGGTGGTAGAGATGATGGTGGTGGTGGTGATGGTGATGGTGGTGATGGTGATGGTGGTGATGGTGATGGTGTTGTTGTTGGTGGTGGTTGTGATGATGATGGTGGTGGTGATGCTGATGGTGATGATGGTGGTGGTGGTGATGGTGATGGTGATGGTGGTGGTAGTGATGATGGTGGTGGTGGTTGTGATGGTGATGGTGATGGTGGTGGTAGAGATGGTGGTGGTGGTGATGGTGATGGTGGTGATGGTGGTGGGGATGATGGTGGTGGTGGTGGTAGTGATGGTGGTGGTATGGTTGTGGTGATGGTGATGGTGGGGATGGTGGTGGGGATGAGGATGGTGGTGATGGTGAAGATGGAAAGAAGCAGGCAAACTAGGCATACAGTTAGGAGGTAAAGTTGTCAGGACTGGGACAAAGTTCCCGGTTCATAGAACTGGGTGGGTGGTGGTGTCATTTCCCAACAGAGGGAAACCTGAAAGAGGACCAGCTGGATGTGCCTTTGAGACAAGCAAGTAGAGACGTCGAGCAGGCAGCTGGATATCTGTGTCTGGAGCTCAAGCAAGTGACCAGGGCTAGAGATGATAGTGTGAGTGTCATTGGGCTGTGGTCACAAATCAGATGGCCTCAAGAGAGGTTTTAGTGTGAGAAAAGTACAGTGCTTGGGACTAGTCTTGAGGAATTCTAGCATTTAGAGCTTGGGGAAGGGAGAACGAGGCTGAGAAGGAGACAGGGTCTGGGCCCCAGCTCCTACCCCCTGAATTCTGGTACCCCAGGATATTGCATGATTTCTTTTTATGGAAATAAATGATCTCATATTCTACAAACTCTGATCTGAGTCATTTATATCTTGAGAAAAATCTAGCTGGTTACGCACGGTTCTAAAATCTTTAATTGAACAAAGATGTGTTAATTTGTGATGCATTTAGACCACATCTCTCTCTTGTTCAAAATCCTTCCAAAATTAAAATATTGCTATTTTATCTCCCATTTCCTGAGTTACAGTGAGGTTGATCACCTTTTCCTTTTCTTATATAAATAGGTAGATGGGAACCACTTTAAAACTTAGGACGGGGGTAGGGGAGAGGAGGATGGGGAAGACAAGTTTCCGGGCCCCTTTCCCAGCAAAACCTCTCCTCCCTCTGCTTCCATTTTGGGGGACCTGACCGTGGTTTACCTGGAATAATTCCAGGTAAATAGAAACAATCACCTCACCTGGGGAGAGACTCAAGCTGCAAGGACAGCCTGGACTCCGGGCTATTCGGATGGAAGATCATCTGGGGATGCAGGGTGGAAGGGGTGGTGACCATGTATGTGGGAAGGAAACCCCCCAGGATGCCTTTGTGGGTTTGCTCTTGTACTGAAGCAAAGGAGGGGGCCTTGGTGTCACCAAAGCCAAGGAAGATATTTCAAGGAAAGGCCAAGCAAGACACGACCTCAAATGTGTCCGTGAGGTTGAGGAGATCATTTTCCGTGGGAGCTGTTTGGGGGTGAAGGGGTTTTAAAGTGAGTGGAGTGGGAGGGAAGTGAAGACATATACAGGAAGTTAGATGACTTGTACATTTGATGTAAAGAGGAAGGAAGGGAGGGTGGGAGAAGAAGGGAGGTCTAAGGAAGGTTTTTTGTTTTTTGTTTTTATTGAGATGAGAGAAGCGAGCATATTTAAATCTCTTTGGCAAGGATCCAGTTGAGAGTGTGAGATTACTCCGATGAGAAAAGGGATAAGGAAGAGAACTCGGAAGTAACATTCCTGAGAAAGAAGGTGAGAATGAGATCAAGGGCCTTGGGGCGCTGGCCTTAAGGGGCAGGAGGGGAGGGAGGTGCAGGCGGGTTCAGGAAACTGCAAAGATGCCCTTGAAATAGGCACTGGGTCTTCTGACCTTGCAAAGGAGGCAACTGAAGTAGTTTAAAAACTGGGTAAAGGAGATCCCTGGCGGTACAGTGGTTAGGACTCTGCGCTTTCACTGCCTAGGGCCTGGGTTCAATTCCTGGAACTAAGATCCTGCAAGCTGTGTGGTGTGGCCAGAAAAAAAAAAAAAGGGTAAAAATGTCTCCCCTTGTATGGTGAGTTCATGGAAATGCAAAGCCTCTGCCCTAATTATTTTTGCTCCAAAATGAACAATAAATGCGTGCTGAACTGAATTGATAAAAGCCCCACTCTTTCTTTTCTTTTTATTTATTTATTTTTGGCTGCATTGGGTCTTTGTTGCTGTGTGCAGGCTTTCTCTAGTTGTAGCGCACAGGCGCTACTCTTCGCTGCGGTGTGTGGGCTTCTCTTGTTGCAGAGCACAGGCTCTAGGCGCGCGGGCTTCAGTAGTTGTAGCACGCGGGCGCAGTAGTTGTGGCGCACGGGCTTAGTTGCTCTGTGGCATGTGGGATCTTCCCGGACCAGGGCTCGAACCCATGTCCCCTGCATTGACCGGCGGATTCTTAACCACTGCGCCACCAGGGGAGCCCAATTTCTCAAATTTCTAGTAAATGAGTGTTAAAATCCAAGTTCACATCCTATGGGCTCTTGATTATGATCCATGTAATCCAACATATTAAGACATTCAGAACCTTCTTAGCCTGGTGAGAACACATGTTTTAAAATATATGGATGTTGATATCATGAAGGCCCATCAAACTTACAAACCACGTTATCACTGGTGAATTTTTATTTTAATCCAGTGAGACATAAGAATGTGTGTCTGGGGTGGGTTGGGGGAGGATAAATTAGGAGTTTGGGATTAACAAATATTCACTACTATATATAAAATAGATAAACAACAAGGACCTACTGTATAGCACAAGAAACTCTACTCAATATCTTGTAATAACCTATAACGGAAAAGACTCTGAAAAAGAATCTGTAAATGTTGATTTAGTCATCCACTTGCCTGATTTAATGGTCAAGTGAGTGCTCTAAGAAAGCCCCAGATTGGTATATTTGCATTTTATAGACTCCTAAAACTAAACTTAGTTTATTTCATAGTATTCAAGGTACAACATGGTATTCCAGGTAGGTTTTTAATTAGGAAGAATTACACATTAGAACATTTGTGATGTAAAACAAAAGCCTAGCCTGTTGCACAACCAGAAAGACAACCACCAGGAGTATTTGATTAGCAGAGAGTATGAATTGTGACTTCTGGTTTCAAAGTAAATGATTATCATAAACAAATAAAGCAGCATTAAAAATTCAAGTATTGGTTTGGCAAATTTCTAATTTCTTTATAAAATCTTTATAAAGCTAGATTTTTGGAGATAGAGAATAGTTTCCCTTCCTATTTTTAAAGTTCACCTGCCATTGGCTTAACGTGTAAAGTGACCCCTGTTAAGAATCTAACGTATGATGTTTGCATTAGAGATACAGTACTTGTCTGAGTCACTATTGAATGACATCACTAGAATATTCATTCATATCTATTTATACTGATATTAACTTGTTATCCTGTATTTAATCCCATAAATGCTCTGCCTCTTCTGAACTCAAATCATTGTTGTGTTCTCCTGTTTTCATGCATTTGTATCAATGCTTGGCATGGAGCCTGGCTTATCAGAGGTGCTCAGTGATTGTTGACTGAACAAGTGAGCCTCCCAATAAGACATCTACGTGTCTACACCTGCCTTTCGACGACAACACTATGGCGGGCGCTATGTCCAGCACATCCTTCCACCTCTGACGTTGCCAAGCATGCAGTAGATATTCCATCAATGTTTGTTGATGGTGCATAATATTATGGTTGTAATTAGTACTGAGTTTGTCTTTAACTAGTAGTATTGCCTTTCATTCATTTTCTTTCCTTAATTTTTGTTCTTTCTTCCACCTGCCTTTTCCCCCTCCCCTTATTTACGTCAATTTCTCTCCCTTTGCCTTTTCCTGTGTATTTTTGGTATTAGTCCTTTCATATTTGCCTTTTCAAGCATATTTTGGTATTAGTACCTTCGTATTTTGCTGTCCGACTGTCTTAGATGAGGCAAAGTAGCCTCTTCTGTTGTAAAGACCCACCGTGTCAATGGCTTGATTAACAAGGTATAGTCAGCACCATGGTGACCCAGCAGGACACTGAAACACTTGCGTGTGTTTCGGAATTTGTCAGCTGAGGTCACATCAGTGTGTGAGTGTGTACGTGTGTTCCACCCACAACCCCTGTCCCTGCCGTCATAGAGATAGAAGCACAACACCCCTTCTCCTTGTGTGGTTTGCGGTCTCTCCCTTGCCACTATTAATAACATGCTTCTGGCATTGGCAGGGCCTCCCGATCATGACGTCTGTGGCTCCCCACGTCTCAGCTTCACTCGGGTGTTTAATTATCTGAAAAAGCAGTTCATTACGTTTTATACTCCGCCGCCATGAATGTTCTTTCTTAAATATATTTTGATTTAGCTCAACGGGGTTCATTTATTTTTGTTAAATAAAGTGACAATTATAAGTTTTTTGATGCGGAGAGTCCAATACTCAGAGTAATTCTTGTTTGTATATCCAGACAGTATGTTTTTTAGGTGGGCTGGAGAAAGCAACATGAAGCTATAATTTGAGTTTATTTGTTTTGCATCTCAACAAACTGTAGCCCTGTGAATAATAATAATAATAACTGTTGTCTTTGATAGGATTTTTCTTATATTATTTCTAATCTTCACTACCTCCATACAAGAAGATGTTATTCTCCCTGTTCAGATGAGGAAATTGAGGCTTAGCAAGAGTAGATTACTTGCTTACAGCCGTTTAACTAGTGGCTCAATTACAGAAAAGGAACCCCATACACAACTTTCAAAGAGGAACCTACTTCCTAAATGGGGTGAAGAGAGGTGGGAAGGGTAGGAATGGCTGGGCAAAGAGGACAGGCAGGGAAAGTGATTTCTTGACATGCGACATCCTCTCGGGGCTGCTGTGACCCAGATTCCCATCAGGAGTTTCTAACACCACCGCTAAACGGAGGTAAGAAGCTGGTATAAAATCATACCCCACTCCAGGAAATATTTACGATTGGCACAATAAGTAGAGAGAAAACAGAGATGCAGGGGTGAGGTGAGGAGATTTTAGGGTGATGCATGTCTGCAGGCCACTTGTCACCCACACCAGATCACCAGGCATGCCTGTGAAGAATGTGGGTTCCTGGACGTGCTCCAGACCCACTTTGGTGAACCTTGGACCAGAGGAGGGTGGGGCCTGCCGGGTGACACTTGTGCACACTAAGATGCGAAAACTCCTAATTTAGGGTAAGAGCCAAGATGTTGGGGGGGGGGGGTGAGTGCTAAGACAGGAAATCATAATGGAAAGACATGATAATTTAATCTTTCCAGTTCGGTCTTTGAAATTTACTCTCAGTGCTTGCTTTGGTAGCACATATACTAAAAATAATTTGCGAACAAAAAACCGAAACAATACAATTACTGATAGTTTAGTGGGATTATTTTTGGAAAAAAATTAGGGAACTTAGGAAAATATAAAGAAGGTAATGAAAATCACAGAAAGTTCTACAACTAGAGAAAATCCCCACTACTATTTTGGCTATCTCCTTTCAGTCTCTTTTCACTATTCAAATCTCAATATATTTATATAATTGGAGTCACATTCTCTATACTCTTTTCTCCTGACATTGTATCTATCATAAGCAAACTTTCAAGTTGCTAAAAATTCTTTGAAAAATTAATGACTGCCTAATATTATCATTTGGATGAAATGACTTATTCAACGATGTTTTCATCGTTGGACGTTTAATTTTCTATTTTTTCCCTATTATATTCAGTATATCAAACACAGCTTTTATTATTTAAAATTCAGCTTTATTAAGTTAACTGATCTTTTTCTTATGTCTCTTAGAAAATTCAAGCAGGTTTCACTACAGAGGTTCTGAAAGATATATAATCCAAGTATTTTTTAGTACTTTGCATCCTGAGGTGCATGTCTATCTAGCTGGGGCCCAAGGGAATGGATCTCCCTGGATACACAATCAGGGGTTGGGTAATGAACTTGGCTTAAATTATATTGTCAGAAATAAATGAATGAAATAGTTATCAATAAAATCGAAACCAGGGGATTTTGCTGAAGCTGCTTTCAAAACATGAATGACCCATGCTGACATAAGGAAAGAATAAAGAGTGCAAGGTTTGGTTTCTATATGATTGTTTTGGAATTTTTCCAGTTACAAAGTGTTATTCACTAGTACTGTAAAAGTATGCCAAAAATATGTCTTCAAATGCAGAAGAGATAATTAGGTTTCACTGTCCCAAGTCAAAAGGAAAATAATTACTTTCTGTACGATCTCTAAAACTCTGGCCACCTGCCTGGTATTTCTCTTCAATTTCACACTTTGGAATGGCCTGCGGGCAGACACCCGGACCAGTATCAAACAACAAAGCTGCCAAAATAACCCTTTCACCCACTTTTCAAAGGAAACTAGCCATCTTAAATCTGTATTTAGAGGATTGCTAAAATTAACTTTTGCTTATGAAAATTATTGTTCTTGTGTCATATTTTTCCAGTATAGCTATCCCTGATTATAAGCCAAGAAAATTCATGGAATTTATAATAAATATAAGCTAGCTCACCTGAGTCTTCAAGCTTATAGAATTTTAACCAGATTGTGTTCATTTCCCTGCAAAACTAACCCTAGGCAAATTTTTGAAAAAGACAAAAATGTGTCTTTGGATATTTTTGCATTGAGTTTTAGGAGTCCTTACATGTTCTTTCTTTTCCCTACATGAAAATCAGGAATCTCCATTATTAATAAGTACATCAGGTGATTCTGAAGCAGGTGATAGATATATAATGGGAAAAAGAGCAGATGGGTGGGATTATAAATATTACCAGTGGGTGGTTGAATTGTGTTGAATATTAGGCTTTTTCCTGTCCTTGCTAAAATGGAAGCAGGGAAGAGACCCATAATCTGCCTCCAGCTGGGCCACATTTATTCCTCAACTATTCACTCACTCGTTCATTCATTCACTCATTCATTCGTTCATTTACTCACTCATTCATTCACTCACTCACAAATTCATTCATTCACTCAGCCATTCTCACTCAGTCACTTACTCACTCATTCATTCACTCACTCATTCAATCATTTAACAGATGCAACTTAAATATAAACTTTTATTGAACTCTGGGGAGTGGGGGTAGAGAGCACCCAAGATGGAAAAGACTCTATATTTGCCCATGAATTCTAGTATGGAATTTGGGCACATTAACAAGCAACTACAGTATGAGAGAAAATTCAAGAAATACCAAAGGATATCAAAGTTTTATGGAAGTTTTTTTTAAAACATATTTCTACCTCATTTGCTTTCAAAAAATGATTTGGGGTGGCTCCAGGGATATATGTAATACAACAGAATGAAAGTAAAGCAGATGAGGAAATTAGAGGAACATAATGGTAGAAAAAGAGGATGAAATCAGAGTCAACACCACACACAAAATGTCCATCTTAAATTAAGCACACATATTAGTATAGATGGGCCACACACTTGGGTCTGAGCTTTCTCAGCTGCCGAAGGAAAGGGTTGTGTCACTCTGTGGTTAAGTTTACTGTATCCATAAGATATAAAATTTCCAGGAATCAAGGCCTGAGAAAAGTCTCTTCTGTGGGTCTTCATTTAGGATACTTTTGTGATGTAGTGGACACGGTTCCCAGCCACGTCCCTTGCAAACACACAGAGCTGTGTTTCACAGAGCTGTCTATTATAATGCTAAAGTGCTCTTTGGTGAAAGCAGTCCTAGGAGAGTCATCTGCAAAAGAATGAAGTTGGACCCTTACCTCACACCATATAAAAAAATTAACTCAAAATGGATCAAAGACCTAAAAGTAAGAGCTAACACTAGAAAACTCTCAGAAGGGATTTCCCTGGTGGTCCAGTGGTTAAGACTCTGCGCTTCCACTGCAGGGGGCACGGGTTCGATCCCTTGTCGTGGAACTAAGATCCTGCATGCCATGTGGCATGGCCAAAAAAAAAAAAAAAAAAAAAAGAAAAGAAAACTCTTAGAAGAAAATGTAACAGTAAATCTTGGTGACCTTGGATTTGACAATGGATTCTATATGACACCGAAAGCACAAACAATAACAGCAACAGATAAATGGGACTTCGTCAACATTGAAATGTTTTGTGCTTCAAAGGACACAACAAAGAATGAAAAGACCATCCGTAGAGTGGGAGAAAATATTTGCAAATATAAGGAACTTCTTTCTAGAATTTGTTAAAAAGACCTCTGCAACTCAGTATTAAAAAGACAAATAACCCAATTTAGATAATGTGCAAAGGATCGAAATAGACATACAAATGGCCAATAGCTCATGAAAAGATGCTCAGCATCATTAGTCATCAGGGAAATGCATATTGAACCCACAATGAGATAGTAATTCACTCTGAGTAGGATGGCTGCAATAAAAAAAATCAGATAGTAACAAGTGTTAGGCTGTGGAGAAATCAGAGCCTCATAGACTACTGGGGAGAAGATACAGTTACTGTGGAAAACAGTCTGGAGTTTCTCAAAAATCTAAACATAATGATTACTTGCAATTCCACTCTTAGGCATATACCCAAGAGAAATGAGAACGTATGTCCACATGAAAACCTGTACGTGAATGTCCGTAGCTGTACATAATATCCAAAGGGTGGAGACACCCGAATGTCCATCAACTGATAAACAGATAAATAAAATGTGGAACGTCCATACAATGGAATGTTCTTCAGCCATAAAGAGGAATGAAGTACAGATACAAAGTACAACATGGATGAAGCTTGAAAATATTATGTTAAGTGGTGAAAGGAGTGAGTCAAAAAAAGACCACATATTATATAATTCCACTTATATGAACTATCCAGAACAGGCATATCTGTAGAGACAGAAAGCAGATTAAGGGACTTCTCTGATGGCGCAGTGGATAAGACTCAGAGCTCCCAGTGCAGGGGCCCTGGGTTCGATCCCTGGTGAGGGAACTAGATCCTACATGCATGCTGCAACTAAGTGTTCGCATGCCCCAACTAAGGAGCTGGTGAGCCGCAACTAAGGAGCCCACGTGCTGCAACTAAGACCCGGTGCAACCAAATAAATAAATAAATAATTTTGAAAATAAACAGATTAATGTTTGCTTAGAACTGGGGGAGAGAGAGACTAGGAAGAGGTCATAATTGAAGGGTGGTTTTTAATTTTTTTTGGTTAGGTGATTAAAATGTTCTAAAATTGATTGTATTGATGAATGCACAGCTCTGTGAGCATTCTAAAAACCAAAACGACTGAACTGTACACTTTAAGTGAGTGAACATTTATATCTCAATAAAGATGTTTGCAAAAAAAAAAAAAAAAACCAAACAATCCTAGGAGAGTTTGAAACATAGTAGTCAAGTGCAGCCCTCTGATGGTCTGGCTTGGTCCCAGACAAGTCGAGAATATCTAGCAAAAGACAGGTTGTATATCTTTCAGGAAATCATCTGTTAATATCATTTCTCATAAGTGGGCTCTGATAAGAATGGGGTACCAGAGAGCTCAAGTTACGCTTTCTGGCAGGATCCTAAAATGCAATTATTTTTTGATGATTAAGGATAAATTCAGATACTTTGGCAATCCAAACTAGAATCCTTTCACAGGGCCTGAAAGTTTAGATATATTCTATTGCGAATGCTTTGAGGTCTTTTGATGACAGCACAGCTCAGTACTGAAGATAGGTTTTAGTCAACAGTCAGAATAACTGTTCACAATGCAGAATGAACTTTAACCATTAAACTAGACGTGGTCCCAAGTACCACAATGGACTAAAACGCTATAAATAAAAAAAAACCGTTCTATATGTTCTGGTTTTCTTAAAGTTCTTATGTAAAAAAAGCTACAGAAACTAAAAAAAAAAATTCTTTTTGAAGAGAGGTGTTCAAGGAGACTGTCTGACATAAGCTCTGTGTGAGTCATCGTTATCTGCGGGGGCTTCATGTTATTTTGTGTGATGTGTGGAGTCCAAATGTCATTATAGTTGCTCTGTCAAAAATAACTACAATATAAAGGGGGGAAAGGCCAACGGTCGTCTTGTTCTAGGTACCACAACCTTAGGTAAGTCTTCTCCTTGACTCACCCTTCTGGTTAGAAGCGGCTCAGGAGAGGCGACCAGGAGATGAGCAAGACCGTCTCGCCCGTTCAGAGAGCCCACGTTTGCAGCTGTCAGCGCTGCCCTTACGTGGAACCCGGCCTCCATTCTCACGTGCTGGCCTGCTCTGGGTGCTGTCTCCAGGGTCACACTGGAGGAGACCACTCCGGCCCACCTCTGTCACCTCGAAGCTCCACCTCTCTGCCAATGTATCCTGCAGACAATCCTCGTCTCGGGTTTGGGCCCCCTCCCCAAATCAATTATTTTTAAGGCTTCTAAAAGCAAGCAAATACAACTTGATTGCCTATTGCTTGCAGAAGATGTGTAAAGTGAGTGAATAATAATAATACATTTAAGGTTTCAAAATGAGTTGTTTTCAAAGTGATTTTTCTGCCACGTGAAGGAGAGTCGCATTATCATATAATGCCAGCAGAGGCTCCGAACTGCATGTCCAGGTGGGGTGACATATAGACCCCGCTACTCACCATGAGGGCCACTAAATCTCCGCGGGCCTGATTTCCTCATTTGTAAGATAAAAAGGCAGGATTATTTTATAGTCACTAGGAGATGGTATTTAAGGCATTTTCTACCTTTAACATTTATAACGATCTTAACTGATCTTAATCAACAGATATAGGGAGAAATCAGAATTGTGACAGGATGCAGAATTTTGTCTCCAGCAAAGAGAGTGGGCTTTCCACTGCAAAGAAGGGCTAAGAAGGATTTGATGCCTACTTTGGATGTCAGAGCTTCAGCAAAAAGTTCACCTTAGGACTCTGACCCTAACCCTGGGGATACAGCTCCTAACAGGGGGAGGAACCCACCCCGGCTGGGTAGGAGTCTTCATACGGATAAACGCTCTCTCCCAGCCCCTGCCTAAGGCTACAGCTGTCCACAGCTCCCGCAGGGTTCTGCTGATAGAACAAAGCACCTGCTGACTCTCTCATATATCAGGCCAGATTCCACCTCATAAACGCCTCATGAATATTTATTGAGCAACTACTAGGTACTAGATCCTAAGACTATAGCAGGGGCCAGATTGACATGCTTAGGAGAGATGGGCAAAAAAATAGTAAACAAATGGATACTTATAATAATAATCTATATGTTAAGAACTCCTACAGGAGTGAGCAGGATGTCTGAGGGATGCAGGGGCGGAGAATCATGTGTGTGGGATGGGGACCGACCTAGAGCGTCAGCTCAGGAGGTGACACGGAACCTGAGACCCGAGGGCCGGAGCGGGCTGGCCTTGAGAGGACGAGGCAGCGGGAAGTGGACACAGAGTCCCCAGTGTGGAGGGGCTCGGGGTGTTCCGGACCCACAGAGCAGGGAGCGGAGGGAGCGGGGCCCGCAGGAGGCTGAGAGAGAGCCTGGAAATATGGCCAGGAGTCTGGACTTGACTCTACAGCAGTGAAAGCCACTGAAGGGTTTCGGAGGAGAGAGGCAGGGCCAGACTGTGGGTTTTTAAAAAAAATAATTAATTAATTTTGGGCTGCGTAGCGTTTTAGTTGCGGCATGCAGGTTATTTCATTGCAGCACTTGGGCTTCTCTCTAGCTGGGGTGCGAGAGCTCAGTTGCTCTGAGGCATGTGGGGTCTTAGTTCCCTGACCAGGGATCAAACCCGCGTCCTCTGCATTGGAAGGTGGATTCTTAACCACTGGACCACCAGGGAAGTCCCAGGACCACAGGTTTTATGATTACTCTGGAGGTCGTGTGGGAAACAGGCGGGGGGGGGGGCGGTTAGGGGGGAATGGAGGGAAGGAGAGTCATTCAGAGCTGGTCATAAGCAGTGAGACAGAGGTTCAATTCCATGTTTCCTCAAAGAGCTAGCCAGTGGCACCATATTATTCATTAGCGTATCTTTCTTTGAACCATCTTAGTTTATATTCTACACCCACCCCCCATATATTGATCTATTTCTGGGCTCTATTTCGTCCATCTGTCGTGTATCCATCCCAGTGCCAAACTGTTTCAACTGCTATTCCTTTATAGCAGTGGTCCCCAACCTTTTTGGCACCAGGGACCAGTTTTGTGGGAAATAATTTTTCCACGGACGGGGGACAGGGGCGTGGGCACGGTTCAGGTTGTATTGTATTTACAACTATTTATGTAGCATTTACATTGTATTAGGTATTACAGGTAATCTTGAGATGATTTGAAGTATACAAAAGGGTGTGTGCCGGGACTTCCCTGGTGGCGCGGTGGTTACGAATCTGCCTGCCAATGCAGGGGACACAGGTTCTATCCGTAGTCCAGGAAGATCCCACATGTCGCAGAGCCACTAAGCCCGTGAGCCACAACTACTGAAGCCCGCACTCCTAGAGCCTGTGCGCCACAACAAGAGAAGCCAACGCAATGAGAAGTCTGCGCCTGTTAGGAACCGGGCCGCACAGAAGGAGGTGAGCGGTAGGTGAGCGAGGGAAGCTTCATTTGCCGCTCCCTGTCGCTCCCCATCGCTAGCATTACTGCCTGAACCATACCGACACGAAGAGTAGCCCCCGTTCTCTGCAACCAGAGAAAGTCCGCGCACAGCAATGAAGACACAACGCAGCCAGAAAAAAAAAAAAAAAGGGTGTGTGAAGTATCTGCAGACTGGTACCCGAGGTGGGTCCTGAACCAATCCCCCTCGGGTTCCCAGGGATGACTATACAACCAAAGTGCTTTGATACACTTTGCCTAAGAGTTCAAATAAGCCCAAAACTTAGGATTTAGCAGCGTGCTGTGGGAAGGTGTCCTTGATCCTGGGTTGAATCCTTCACTCACTCATTAATTCTCTCATGCATAATGTCCTACTATGTGCTAGGAACTGCGTGGGGTGGGAGCAGATTAGCAAAACTCAGAAGCCTTGGTCTTTGCTGCCTAGCAGACTCTACGGGAAAGCAAATAAGTAAATAAAAAACGAATGATAGAGAATTACAACGCTTTGCTCTGGAAATCTGAATGCAGTAAACTGTTGACACAAAGAAAAGAGCAGTTAATCCTAGCAGGAGGAGGGGAGGTGTTGGGAAGACGAGGTAACACTTGACCTGAGCTTGACATTTGTATCAACTACTCAGACTGGGGGAGAAGGTATGCTTATTGCATTTACAGAAGATACAAAACTTGGAGAGACATGTCAGGTGACAAACTCAGGAATCAGAAAAAAAGTTGTGATAGTAATACTTTTAGGAATTTATATAAAGGAGACAATTGCACAAGTACAAAAAGACTGTTTATCATGACTCTGCGTATAAGAGTGTAATTTGGAAACTCGTTCATTAAATTTGGCTTCACGAATGCAACAGACTACTACAAAATTAATGTTGTAGTTCTGTATTTATTCTCTGAAAAGATATAGATGGTGAGAGAAAATAGCATGTTTCAAAACAGAATATAGTGCAGTCCTATATTAAAAAAAATGTACATTCATATCAATATTCACGGAGTTTCCTTTTTTTTGGCCGTGCTGCATGGCTTGTGGGATCTCAGTTCCCTGACCAGTGATTGAACCTGGGCCGTGGCAGTGAAAGGGCCAAGTCCTAACCACTAGACCATCAGGGAACTCCCAGAGTTTCCTTTTTTAAAAAATTTTTTTATTTTTAAAATTTTTGGCTGTGTTGGGTCTTCGTTGCTGCACACAGGCTTTCTCTAATTGCAGCGAGCGGGGACTACTCTTTGTTGCGGTGCGCAGGCTTCTCATTGTGGTGGCTTCTCTTGTTGCAGAGAACAGGCTCTAGAGCGCAGGCTCAGTAGTTGTGGCGCACGGCCTTAGTTGCTCTGCGGCATGTGGGATCTTCCAGGACCAGGGATCAAACCCATGTCCCCCTGCATTGGCAGGTGGATTCTTAACCACTGTGCTACCAGGGAAGTCCCCAGAGTTTCCTTTTTTAACTAACAAAAGGGGGATTATACAGTTTGGTAACATTTGTTTTTATGTATTATGCCGTAGACCTCTTTCTATACTTAAAAATGACAAAACATAATTATCCATGCAACTGTAAACTTACTAATAAATGATGTTTGTTTTCTTTGATACCATTATAAACATAAATTTGTATGCTTTTAAAAATGTAATCACTCCTAGGGAGAAGAATTCGGGGTGATTTTTTTCCTTTCCTCTTTGTACTTTTACCATCTGATTTTTTTTTACAATGAACAAATATTTTTTAAAAAACAATAAAGCACTTTTTAAATCATAAACAGCTGCTCTACATACCAAAACAAAGAAGATGAAACTCTGATTTCATATCCTCCAAATGAAGCAGACAAGAGAGAGGAGGGGCAACTTGATGGTCTATGTGAACAAGATCTGGGGTTTTCAGTCATGTCATGCATCTCACCCACGATGCAGAACCCCGTGGAATGCTGTTGCTGCTAAAATTCTAATGCAATTTTAGGTGACATTAGCAGAATTATAGCATGCCGACCATTGGATGTGAGCTTGTCCAGCCCCTCATGGATTTAGTTTCACTTCTACACTGTTGTCAGAGACCTTACAACCCAGGGAGTGTTCGGCCGGAGGACACAGATCAGAGACACTGTCACAGATCAGTATTGAGAAAACTCCCAGCAATTAGCCTGGAAAAGAGATGATGCAAGAGGGCACGTGTCTGATGTCCTCAAATATTTCACGAGCTGTCCATGGGAAGCAGGATGGAGTTCTTCTGTGTTGCCCCAAAGAGCAAAACTAGGGCAAAGGGGTGGATTCACACAGAGGCAGAGTTCAGCCCAGTATCACGCTGTGAATCAGAGCTGGCTACCCACAAAGCAGTAAGTGTAGTAAGTTTCCCACTGCTCTAAGCATTCAAAGCGGGTAAGTGATCGCTTACAAGGAAGGTACAGTGCTGGGGAATTGTCCCAGATGACAGCCAAGCTCCCTTCTAATTTTAAGATTATATGGTATATTTTCCCCCTGTGAAGATGCATCCTCAGTGACCCCATATTCTGTTCACTTCTGACTACATCTCCGTTTTATCAGTTATTTTAAACTATGATTTCATAGGGGAGGGATAAATTAGGAGCTTGGGATTAATATACACGCACTACTATATGTAAAATAGATAACCAACAAGGACCTACTATATAGCACAGGGAACTCTATTCAATATTCTGTAATAACCTATATGGGAAAAGAATCTGAAAAACAATGAATATATGTATATGTATAACTGAGTCACTATTCTGTACACCTGAAACTAACACAACATTGTAAATCAACTGTACACCAATAAAATTAAAAAAAAAAAAAACTAATACAATCTCATAATCCTTAGTTGGAGTAGCCTATGTCCCACATTTAGGAGCTCATGCCAAAGAAACTGGGAAATATATCTTGCTTAACAATCTCATGTCTTCCCACTTACAGGATTTGTCTCAATAAAGGAAAGTTTCGTTAATAATAGACACACAGTGCTGCCTGAAATTGGCAATGACAATTCAATTCCCTTCCCCTGACGACCCATCAGAATCACTCAGCAGGTCTCCTATTGATTGTAGCACCCTCTCTTGGCCAGGATACTTTTCTGTGAACCACTCGTGTCTACAAAAGTTACAATAAGGTTAATATGTTATTAATAAGATTACTTTAACACAGTTATTTAAAGATGGCCATTTTGACCAAGTATCAATGCAAGAGACATTCTAACCCTTAAGGCCATCCCTGAACCTTAATTCTTTTTTTTTTAATTAAAAAAAATTTTTTTAACATCTTTATTGGAGTATAATTGCTTTACAATGTTGTGTTAGTTTCTGCTATATAACAAAGTGAAACAGCTATATGTATACATATATCCCCATATCCCCTCCCTCTTGTGTCTCCCTCCGACTCTCCCTATCCCACCCCTCTAGGTGGTCACAAAGCACCGAGCTGATCTTCCTGTCCTATGCAGCTGCTTCCCACTAGCTATCTATTTTACATTTGGTAGTGTGTATATGTCAATGCCACTCTCTCATTTCGTCCCAGCTTACCAGTCCCCTTCCCTGTATCCTCAAGTCCATTCTCTACATCTGTGTCTTTATTCCTGTCCTACCCCTAGGTTCATCAGAACCATTTTTTTTTTTTTTTAGATTCCATATATATGTGTTAGCATACGGTATTTGTTTTTCTCTTTCTGACTTACTTCACTCTGTATGACAGACTCTAGGTCCATCCACCTCACTACAAATAACTCAATTTTGTTTCCTTTTATGGCTGAGTAATATTCCATTGTATATATGTGCCACATCTTCTTTATCCATTCATCTGTCGATGGGCATTTAGGTTGCTTCCATGTCCTGACTATTGTGAATAGTGCTGCAGTGAACACTGTGGTACATGACTCTTTTTGAATTATGGTTTTCTGAGGGTGTACGCTGAGTAGTGGGATTGCTGGGTCATATGGTAGTTCTATTTTTAGCTTTTTAAGGAACCTCCATACTGTTCTCCATAGTGGCTGTATCAATTTACATTCCCACCAACAGTGCAAGAGGGTTTCCTTTTCTCCACACCCTCTCCAGCATTTATTGTTTGTAGATTTTTTTGACGATGGCCATTCTGACCAGTGTGAGGTGATACCTCATTGTAGTTTTGATTTGCATTTCTCTAATGATTAGTGATGTTGAGCATCCTTTCCTGTGTTTGTTGGCATCTGTATATCTTCTTTGGAGAAATGCCTATTTAGGTCATTTGCCCTTTTTTGGATTGGGTTGTTTGTTTTTTTGATATTGAGCTGCATGAGCTGCTTGTATATTTTGGAGATTAATCCTTTGTCAGTTTCTTCATTTGCAAATATTTTCTCCCATTCTGAGTGTTGTCTTTTCGTCTTGTTTATGGTTTCCTTTGCTGTGCAAAAGCTTTTAAGTTTCATTAGGTCCCATTTGTTTATTTTTGTTTTTATTTCCATTTCTCTAGGAGGTGGGTCAAAAAGGATCTTACTGTGATTTATGTCAAAGAGTGTTCTTCCTATGTTTTCCTCTAAGAGTTTTATAGTGTCTGGCCTTACCTTTAGGTCTTTAATCCATTTTGAGTTTATTTTTGTGTATGGTGTTAGGAAGTGTTCTAATTTCATTCTTTTACATGTAGCTGTCCAGTTTTCCCAGCACCACTTACTGAAGAGGGTATCTTCTCTCCATTGTGTATTCTTGCCTCCTTTATCAAAGATAAGGTGACCATATGTGCGTGGGTTTATCTCTGGGCTTTCTATCCTGTTCCATTGATCTATATTTCTGTTTTTGTGCCAGTACCATACTGTCTTGATTACTGTAGCTTTGTAGTATAATCTGAAGTCAGGGAGCCTGATTCCTCCAGCTCCATTTTTCTTTCTCAAGATTGCTTTGGCTATTCGGGGTCTTTTGTGTGTCCATAAAAATTGTGAAAAATTTTTTCTAGTTCTGTGAAAAATGCCATTGGTAGTTTGATAAGGATTGCACTGAATCTGTAGATTGCTTTGGGTAGTATAGTCATTTTCACAGTGTTCATTCTTCCAATCCAAGAACATGGTATATCTATCCCTCCATCTGTTTGTATTGTCTTTAATTTCTTTTATCAGTGTCATAGTTTTCTGCATACAGGTCTTTTGTCTCCTTAGGTAGGTTTATTCCTAGATATTTTATTCTTTTTGTTGCAATGGTAAATGGAGTGTTTCCTTAATTTCCCTTTCAGATTTTTTGTCATTAGTGTACCGTAATGCAAGAGATTTCTGTGTATTAATTTTGTATCCTGTTACTTTACCAAATTCATTGATTAGCTCTAGTAGTTTTCTGGTAGCATCTTTAGGATTCTCTATGTATAGTATCATGTCATCTGCAAACAGTGCCAGCTTTACTTCTCCTTTTCTGATTTGGATTCCTTTTATTTCTTTTCCTTCTCTGATTGCCGTGGCTAAAACTTCCAAAACTATGTTGAATAATAGTGGTGAGAGTGGGTAACCTTGTCTTGTTCCTGATCTTAGAGGAAATGGTTTCAGTTTTTCACCATTAAGAATGATGTTGGCTGTGGGTTTGTCATATATGGCCTTTATTATGTTGAGGTAGGTTCCCTCTATGCCTACTTTCTGGAGAGTTTTTATCATAAGTGGGTGTTCAATTTCGTCGAAAGCTTTTTCTGCATCTATTGAGATTATCATATGGTTTTTATCCTTCAATTTGTTAATATGGTGTATCACATTGATTGATTTGTGTATATTGAAGAATGCTTGCATTCCTGGGATAAACCCCACTTGATCATGGTGTATGATCCTTTTAATGTGCTGTTGGATTCTGTTTGCTAGTATTTTGTTGAGGATTTTTGCATCTATGTTCATCAGTGATATTGGTCTGTAGTTTTCTTTTTTTGTGACATCTTTGTCTGGTTTTGGTATCAGGGTGATGGTGGCCTTGTAGAATGAGTTTGGGAATGTTCCTCCCTCTGCTATATTTGGAAGAGTTTGAGGAGGATAGGTGTTAGCTCTTCTCTAAATGTTTGATAGAATTCGCCTGTGAAGCCATCTTGTCCTGGGCTTTTGTTTATTGGAAGATTTTTAATCACAGTTTCAATTTCAGTGCTTATGATTGGTCTGTTCATATTTTCTATTTCTTCCTGGTCCTGAACCTTAATTCTAACATGTAGTCATCTTTTGTCCCATCCCTGAGTCTGGCCCCATCACAAAACCTTACCCACCCCTTTATTCCTATTCCATGACAGCCCGAGCTCCTCCTAACCCTCTCCCATTGAGAAAAGGATGTGGTTCTTCAGGAAACTGAACTCAGAAGGCAGTAGGTGGGAAAAATAATCTCTCTTCTCTGTCTTGGTCCCCTTTCTTACATACAAAAATCTGAAAGGCAAGGTGTCAAATGAAGAAGGAGTAAAGGAAGATGCTAAAATAGTGCCCCCATGTGAAGGCAAGCCATTGGCTAGGATGGGATACAGTCTACAAATTCCTGATGGGAAGATCATTTTTCAAGTGAGATTATTTATTGCTTGTTCTTAATCTCTGTTTGTGTCCTTTCTATTATATTCTATAATGAGAAAACCTTTATTTGGTCTTGCTTAGAAGTTTTATTTCCAATGGAGGATCATAACTGATTCACTTATTGATTTGTTGATTTCTTTAATCATTCATTCACTGATCCATCACACACTTACTGAACATCGGGTTCAGTAGCAGGAACATGAGAAAGAACAAGATGCAGACCTGCCCCCCAGATGCCCACACTGCAAACTGGGTGGGATCGCCATCCTTGATGCCCTTGAAACTTTAAGGTCAAACTCGGGACAGTAATGCTGGGATCTCTACTAGCAATTCTCTTCCAAAGGCCAATCTTAAAGAAGTGGGTTTTTATTAAGACGGCAGCTCTCTGGGAAACTCCTATTCATCCTTTGAAACTTATGTAAGACACTTAGGATAGTGCCTGGGATCTTATCTAGTACACGTTCCCTGGCTTGTCCTGTTGTTGTAGGAAAGCGAATAATCCCCCAGACAACTTGGGTGCTTTGTTGTTTATCTTTCCGTCTCCTCTTCCAGATAGTTAACACCTCAAGGAGGGACTGGATTTTCACAATACTGCACCCTGGCACCTGGGAGCGAGCTGGGAACATAGTTGGCCTGTGATGAACATCTCCAGAAGTGGTGCTGGAGCTGCCTCTCTGTTCAGATATCTCTCCACAAACTGTCTAGATACCATGTGCTCAGACTTGCTGAGTAGCAAGAGAAGAGAACCTTAGAGGAAACCTTTCTACATTAAGGGACAGTTATTTTCATTTTCTTAAAGCTCAGCATTGTCTCTCTTCCACTCCCAGCTCCCACATAGGATTTCTTCTTTATGGGAACAACTAACCGTAAATCAGTCATTTCTGCACATGTCTGTCCTTTGTCCAGAGCACCGCAGAATGGAATCCCTGTGTTTAGGGAGACCGTCCTCTGCACCTCATTTACTGTCCTGAGCTAGAAAAAGGAGTCATTATCATGAAGTCTGTTATTCCAGATAACCTATACTGATGCTGATGAGATTTTATAAACTGAAAATCAGAGCTCGTGTTCAGTTGCAGAGGGAGATACTCATGGGATGAGGCAGAAATTGGGACATAGTGTCACTGGGTCTCGGTCTGTCCTCCCTGGGTAGAGTTCTCTGCACGTTGAACACGTGCTCTACTCTTTAAAAAGTACCACGGTGGTTAATAGAAGCACACTGCCCATCATTCTTCCATCTAATTCCGTGAGAAGGGAAATGCACTTCGACCTGGGTTTGAGTTCCTGGCTCTGTTACCTACTAACCTATGAACTTGGGCAAGTTGTTTGACTTCTCTGAGCCTTTTTGCTTTTCTATAAAAGGGTTACTTGGGGGAATAAATGTGATTAAGTACATAACGTGTCTAGCAGACACCATGGGCACTGGATATATGTTAGGTCCTCTTCTGTTTTTCTCAGCTCCTGGGAGATACTGAAACGATCACTTTATAAAACCAAACCAGGACTTCCCTGGCGGTCCAGTGGTTAGGACTCTGCACTTTCACTGCTAAGGGCTTGGGTTTGATCCCTGGTCTGGGAACTAGGATCCCACAAATTGTGTGGTGCAGACAAAAAAAAAAAAAAAAAAAAAAATCAAACCAAACTAAGCCAAAACCTGATAAAAATAAATTTTAAAAAAGGAATAGACAACAGGTTTAAAATTCTGGCTTCCAAATTCCTGAATACTTCGCCCCAGGAGCTGTGGTCACATTCAGAACAACGTGCGTTACACCTGGATTGGGGTCCCAGTGCCCCACTGTGGGCGCCAGGACTGGACACTGTGTGTTTCTTTGGGTCAACAGAGGCCAGTTTCCCTCTAAGTAAGTTCCCCCGCTCAGCTGACTTTGCAATGTTGATTCAACTTTTGTCATGTACGTTGACAAATGTCATTCAGAATACAATTCACAATCTTGTCAAAATCATATTCTGCATTCCTTCAAATTCAAATACTGAAATTTATGGATTATCATTTTTGGTAGAAATTCAAGTTCTCTGTAGATCTGCTTATGTTATGTTTCTCAGCAAGTAATATTGTGAAAGTTCATGTTTGTTTAATAAAGTTTCCTTGTTTCAAAATCAGTTTATTAGCCTGTTTCCTTATAAATGTTTTTAAGTTCATGCTTGATGGTTTTTCCCTAAATTTTTCCAAGCTATTAAAGGGAGGCTGACTAATACATTATGTACAATGTAGACAAAACTCTGAAAGGAAACCAATTTAACTGAAATTTAATGACAATTCAAATGTGTTTGTGGTATGTTATTATGTGATACAGCAGTTATTATATGAAAAAAGCGAAGTACAGAATGAGCTCCCCTTCCTTTTTAAACAGAATGTGTGTACATATTTAGGTATGAAAAGAAGACTAAAAAGGTACGTATCAAACAGATAGCAGTGGCTATCCCTAGGTTGTAAAATTACAAATTACTCAAGTTTTTTTTTTCTTTCTAGTTTTTAATTTATGGATCACCTGACAGGTAGTCTAAAATGGGCATGTGGGCTTCCCTGGTGGCGCAGTGATTGAGAGTCCGCCTGCCAATGAAGGGGACACGGGTTCGAGCCCTGGTCTGGGAAGATCCCACATGCCGCGGAGCAACTGGGCCCGTGAGCCACAATTACTGAGCCTGCGCGTCTGGAGCCTGTGCTCCGCAACAAGAGAGGCCGCGATAGTGAGAGGCCTGTGCACCGCGATGAAGAGTGGCCCCCGCTCGCCGCAACTGGAGAAAGCCCTCGCACAGAAACGAAGACCCAACACAGCCAAAAATAAATAAATAAATAAATAAATAAATTTTAAAAAGAAAAGATGACTATTATCTTAAAATAAATAAATAAATAAATAAAATAAAATGGGCATGTATCACTTGTTTAACAGAGGGTGAAAAAAACTCAGTTATTTTTAAAAATATATTTAAAATATGTTCTAATTTAGTATAAAATATATTATTTATATTATTAATATAATATAATGAATATGTTTTATCATATAAGATATAATGTAAAATATAATATTTAAAATATTTTTAAAAATCTGACTTTTAAAATAATAAGCTGGATGGAAAATGATGTTAATGTTATTTATATGCAAAGAGCTCTTACAAATCAGAAGACCTCAAGTGCTTCAGTAGAAATATTTATAAAGGGCCTGAACAAATAGTTCACAAAAGAAGAAATTTTAATGTCCAACACAGGTATAAAAAAACTAGACCTTATTCTTTTTTTTAAAAAAGTATATTTTATATTTAACCACATATATACCTTTTCCAGTGTTCTTTTTTTTTTTTAATTTTTATTTATTTATTTAGGCTGCGCCGGTTCTTAGTTGTGGCATGAGGGATCTTCGCTGCAGCATGAGGGATCTTTAGTTGTGGCACACGGGATCTTTTTTTTTAGTTGTGGCATGCAGACTCTTAGTAGTGGCATGTGGATATCTTTAGTGGTGGCATGTGGGATCTAGTTTCCCGACCAGAGACCGAACCTGGGCCCCCTGCATTGGGAGCATGGAGTCTTAGTCACTGGACCACCAGGGAAGTCCCCAGACCTCATTCTGAATCAAAGAAACTGGAATCAAAGACAACAAACCTCATCAAATTTTCATTAACTGTTTAATGCTGCTGCGGAGGAGTAAGATAGTAACAAGAGTCAGCACTTATTGAGTACTTGCCTACAGGCAGGCACTGAACGAAGCCGGAAAGCTTAAGTAACCTGTATGTGATGACTTTGAAGCCAAACCGGACCCTGCCAACTAGAAACCCCAGGCCATGGATTCGTGGGGCAGAGAATAGGAACGTTAAGACTCCTGAAAAATATTGTCAAGTTGCTTTCCAGGAGTTTGCATCAAAGCAAACCCTCTCGCCAACCTGTCAGATCCTACCTTCTAGGAATTTACCTCCCGTTGAAGAAAATCATCAGAATGCAAACAAAAGTAAATACAGAAGCATGCAAAAGTGAAACGTGTAAGTTAGAGAAACAGTGAAATAAACGATGTTATATCCTATTTTGCTGTCCTTAAACATGGCTATTTTGAGGAATTTTTAACGACCTAGCAAAATGCTCATGATTTAGTATTTTAAGCCAACAAAACACTGCAGCCAGATAACCATTTGGAGAAGCCCACAGCTGATAAGCCCCCAACCCCAGGCACAGAGCTTCCAGACAATATTTTTGTGTCCCACTCTTAAATATATATAAGAGGAAACTTAAAAAGAAAAGACAACTGCAAATTGTATAATTAATATCACCGGTATCCATGAAATGAGAATAAGATACTGTTAAAAGAAAAAATTCAGAGAACAAAACAGAGTTTTTGAAAATTAAAATAATATGGCATGGCAAATTAAAAACTCAATAAAAGGTAAGAAGATGAAGTTGAGAAAATACCCCAGAAAGAAGAATAAAATGATAAAAAGATGGAATGTGAGAAGAAAAATGAAAATTAATGATTCTATCCAAGATATCCAACATTTAAATAATAAGAGTGTTTAAAGTGGGGTGGGGGAGAGAGAAATTAGGGGAAAGAGAGGAAATGATCAAAGAAATAACTAAGATAATTTCCCAGACATGAAAGATAAGAGCTTTCAGACTGAAAGGGCCTCCAAGTGCCAGCTCAGTGAGTGACACTTCACCCACACCAAGCATATCATCAATACCTGAAACTAATATAATACTGCGAATCAACTATACCTCAATAAAAATAAATAAAATAAAGTTTAGGGACTTCCCTGGTGGTCCAGTGGTTGGGACTTCGTCTTCCAATGCAGGGGGTGCGGGTTCGATCCCTGGTCGGGGAGCTAGGATCCCACATGACTTGAAGCCAAAAAACAAAACAAAACAAAATGATACAAAACCAAAACATGAAACAGAAGCAATATTATAACAAATTCCATAAAGACTTAAAAAATGGTCCACATCAAAAAAATCTTAAAAAGTAAAAAAATTAAGTTTAGAAAAATAAAGAAAGAACATCAGCCAACACTGGGAATAATGAGGAACAAGCTTCCAGATAGAACAAAGTAGTTTTCACAAAAAGGGTCAAGAATAAGAATGGCATCCAGCTCTTAACAGCAGCCCTAGAAACTGGAAGATAACTGATAAAGGCCTTCAAACTTCTGAGGGAAAATCATTTCCAAACTAGAATTCAGAACTATCCACTGAGCATGAGGTAAAAACAGACATTTTCAGATGTGTGTGGTAACAGCTTTGCTTCCCATTCACCCTTTCTCAGGAAGCTACTGAAGGATGTGCTCCACCAAAAGAAAAGGAGTAAACCCAGAGAGAGGAAAGCGAGGGTCACTGAGTAGAGCGGGGCTAAGGAGAGCCAGGTCCACATTTTCCACTGTGGAATGAAAACTGGAAACTAGGAAGTAGTAATATAAGCATATTATTTAGACATATTAAGTATGAAAATAATCAGCTAAAAGAATGAAAATCGGTTGCCCCTGGGGAATGGAAACCTGGAGGTGGAGGTCAATGTTTTTTATTACAGGTCTTGGAGAACCATTTGACTGTATAAATGCTGTACATGTATAACTTTGAAAAGAGTAAAACCTCAATTTAAAAATTCATGTGGGGACTTCCCTGGTGGTGCAGTGGTTAAGAGTCCGCCTGCCAATGCAGGGGACACGGGTTCGAGCCCTGGTCCGGGAAGATCCCACATGCTGCAGAGCAACGAAGCCCGTGTGTCACAACTACTGAGCCTGCGTTCTAGAGCCCATGAGCCACAACTACTGAAGCCCGTGCATCTAGAGCCCGTGCTCCGCAGCAAGAGAAGCCACCGCAATGAGAAACCCGTGCACCGCAACGAAGAGTAGCCCCCGCTCCCTGCAACTAGGGAAAGCCTGTGCTCAGGAACAAAGACCCAATGCAGACAAAATAAATAAATAAATAAATAAATGTATTAAAAAAGAAATTCACGTAGATAATATCATTACTCGCTGAAGGGAGCCATGCTAATACGATTTGAATATATTGCTTTCTGATGATCTAACTTCATACAGAAATAGCACTCAGAGAATCTAGGAATAGTTGACAGATATCCTAGGCCCCGTCTCACAACTATCAGCTGTCCCAGAGGCCTTTGGCAAGTGTTGGGCTGCAGTCAATGGATGCTTGAAACCCCGTCAAGTGCCTGAAGGGCCGGTATTCTGTGCTGTCGGTGCAAGGGCTGCCGAGGGGCGCAGAAGCCAAAAACATAAGGCAGAGCTGTCTTCCTCTGGCCACACCAAGCTCTGCGTCCTCTTGTGGGCTGTGTGTCGACACGCTTGTACACGGGTGTGAGAGGCGGGGTACATGCAGGTATGCTTCTGGATATTTTCAGAGCTCTCTAGAAGCCCAGAATCTTGCTGCAGTAGCACAGAAGCCATTATTTCGGCCTGAAGAAGGCAACCTAATAGAGCTCTCAACATGTCACACAGAGGCGTCCCCAGGATCTGAGTGTCACTGTCTGACAAAATCATTTTACAGCTGCTTTCATGTTGAAGTCATTCTACCGGATGCAACACTCTTACGGTCAATATATTTGATGCCAACTTGCTGCTTCCTACTCTCCTGTCAATGGGATCAGCTGCTTTTGAGGTCAGCTCCCACGTGAGCGAGAGCTCTCCAGGCCATTGGCTGACCGGTCGGAGCTTCCTCAATTCATAGGATAACTGTTATTTAATTTAACTAGAGAGTAAAAGAATGAGGAACCTACAACGAATCCTTATTTTATACTCTTTAGGAGTGAAGATTCTTGGCCCTGATTTCAGCAGTAATATTATACGAACAAATTTTGAAAAAAGAATGACTATTAGTCCAGGATTTGGGGACAATTGAGTTACTGTTTACAGAGCCAAGAACTGGAAGTCTGGTCATGCCACAGAGATCCACGCTATCCTCAGCCACTCACGGTGAAATAAAACAGAATGTCAGCTGTCGTGGACTCACTGCTCTTGAAAGCTGCTTAATCTTCTCACGAGATTTTAGGTTGAGTCCAAAAATTTGTTAACTAAAAAATTCAAGATACTTGGCAGAAATAGTAGATTTAGTCAGCTTCATCTTTTAAAGATGGGTTAGGTGACGTTTTAAATCCAGCTTAGGAATTTGTGATTATACACTATCTTCCGTAAGAAATTCACCCGTTAATTTTTGGTCTACCATACAAAGTAGGCGAAGATGAAAACTGTAAGTGTAAAAGAAAGAGAAGCGAATGTGAATAAGCCATTTTATTTGTGAAGTGGAGGAATGCTACAGCAGAAAAATGCCAACTAGGAGCCACGAAATCTAGGTTCTGTCTTCACTCTGCTACTTTGTTTTGTAACATTGGGAGAATGACTTATTTTTTAATTTTCCGAATGGGAAGTAGTGAGGCCAAAATAAGATCATGCTCCAGAAAAGTAATTTACAAAGTATAAGGTACTATGCAAATGTTTACAAGGAATAAATTAAATATCAGGAACTGGAAAAGGGAACTTGCATGGGCTAGCCTCGGGAGTTCTGGCTCTTATAAATACAATGACCAGGGTTAGATTTAAGGGGGAATTTCCAAACATTTTGGACTTGTGCCATCTTATTGTTGATTTAAAAAATTTCATACTTATTCCTTCTTTCAAAAAGTTTTTTTGGGGGGACATACATATAATAACACCACCGAATTTTACACCAACTGGTATATGTGTAATAGAGGAGCCCTTGAACTTGATGAGACGGTCTGGAGACTAGAAATCTGAAAGTTGAATATTTGGGCAATTGAAGCATTCAGCAACACATGCTCACAGTATGAGCTCAACAGTATTTGTTCAGGGAATGTAGGTCCTGATGAAGTTCTACCTGAAGGGTACGTCAGGCCAGTTTAGCACCTTGACCTGAGAAACTACTGAACTATATACTCTAAGTTCAAATGGTACGTGTTCCAAGAACAATAGTTGGCTTTTGGTAGAAGATACAACTCGATTCAACATGCCAATATTTTCAGGTTTTCTTTGATTTTAGAATTTTTCAACAGACCATGGTAATCACTCAGTGAATTTGTTTGCCTGGAACAATTTAACCGAATTCCACAGAAGAGGCTACTACAGCCTTTTCTGGGTTTGTAGCAACAACTTGTCTCCCCCATGTTCTGTTTCCAGACGGCAAAATAGCACGATGCCCCTGCTGTCCTTAGACTGTCCATGCCATGTCATTATCTTCCAGACACAACAGGAAGTGTGGAGGTCGTCATTAGCTCTGATCTCCTGGGATGTTCTAGGAAACTTAACAGGTTGTCAGTTTCTGCTAAAATTACTTTTGCAAAACTCTCCTGCAAATGTGTAGTGACATCTTTTTAAAATGCAAGTGGGAGTCTAGATTTATGACAGATATAGATCACAGATAATTAGTGGAGCAGCAACTCTGGATACTTCAGATTTATTAGGTTTTTATGTCCATGGGGTCCTTTTTTATATTATTTGGATTGGCAGTTCTGACTACAAAAGAAACACAAACCCACTGGAGAAATAAGAGAAAGAAAAAAAATGCATGAAAAGGACATTTCCTCAAATGTTACCATGTAGTAGCAACATTTAGGTATATTTTTGTCCACTTTTTTCTATGCATATTATTGTATCATTGTGATTATATTGTGATACAAATTTATATGCAGATTTTTGTCATTTAACAGCCTAGAATATTTATTGCCCCATACTATTAAAAAATCTTTTATTAAATTAAATTCCCTGGCAGTCCAGTGGTTAGGACTTGGCACTTTCACTGCCAAGGGCCCAGTTTCAATCCCTGGTGGAGGAACTAAGATCCGGCAAGGCTTGTGGCCAAAAAAAAAAAAAAGGAAAGAAATCTTTTAAAACCTATTTTTAGAAAATATATTTCTGATAATAAGAGAAGTAGAAAATTTGAAAAATATATAGTAGTATATGGAAAATAAAAATTACCCATAATCCTACAACTCAAAGTAATCATCATTAATACTTTGCCATATTTCCTTCTTTTCTCTTTAAATGCATTTTCTTTTCCATAGCTGAGATAATACATTTTTTTATCCTGTTTTTCTTCACTCATGTATCTTAAATAGTTTCCCACATTATTAAAAACTTTTCATAAAAATTATTTTTAATGTCTTAAGATGTTCTATCATATCAATATACTTGCTTGTCATATCAGTATGTCCTAAATTATCAATATATTTCCTTAAACATTCCTCTCTTTAGTCAAGGCTTTTTCTAACAGGTTAAATCTTTCCTTGAGTTATCCAGGAGTCTTGAGTTTTATGTTAATTTTCAATAAAGAATCAAATAGCTTGAGAAATTCACATCAAAGCTACGAAAGAGAAAACGGGTTATTATAAATACGAAGTCAGGAGGTAGTCATTCTTAACCACAGGTACTGCGCTGGGCTTTAAATATTTGCTGAATGTACATTTGTTTCTAATCTTTTCCAAAGAGGGTTTGAGATGGTTTACAGAGATACTCAGAAATTAGGACAAAGTACAAAGGTGCTAACGGCAGGCCACACATTTGATTCTGAGCATCCAGCGGCCAAAGCAAGTTAATCTTAAGAGTCACAGTTTCCTTACAATGAAAACCAAGTTCAGCTCAGAAGGGCAGCTTTACCTGGTATCGAGACCTAAGAGAATTCTTTATAAAAGAGTGCAAGCTGTGGGCATGGTGTTAATGGGGGCTGTACATGAGTCTAGGAGCCAGGGGGTCTGAATTCCAGTTTTGGCTTGGCCACTAACCAGCAGTGCAAACTGGGTAAGCCACTAAGTCACTCTTACTGCCTTTATTTCTGTCATTTAGTGGTCATTTTAAGTACCCCACTATGTTCCACTAAGATTATCAAAGCAAATAAGTTTGTGTCTGAAGCAGCACAGATCCTGATGGTTTGAAAACTCGGCAGAAAGGTTATAATAAAGTTATAAACAAATCTGTGAATGTCCCATCTGACACCGGTGACTTTTAGGTTAATCCAGACACCAAACAGCACCTCCTGTAAAATTCCATTATGTTTGTCAAAAATCAATGTCTTGAGTTAGGAAATATTAAAATTTTAATAGGATTGAATTGACTAAAGTATCAGTGAAGCAACCATAACTGGGGGATGGTAATTGTATTACATAGAAAATAGAATATGCACAGAATGGAAAGGTCTGTGGTATTCTCACTCACTTTTGTAATTATAATGTGGGTTGTTTTGCAAAATCTGATCCAGCAGAGAGTTGTTTTTTTAAATTGTATACTTTGTCGGAAAACCAACCCTCTCTTTCTTTTTTTCCCTACATCCACTCGTGTACTTTTCCGGCAAAACAGTCTGGCTAAGCCCCTTTCAGTCTCCACCCAATGACCCTACTGTCCACATTATTATCACAAATCCCCCTTTGCTGTTCCAACTTCAAGTTTAAAATATTCACGTTTCTTTGACACTGATGTTTCTTTGGTTTCTTGTATCTAGTCAATCAAACTTCACAACTTTTTTTTCTGAAGAACACGTTCAGATTTTTCATTCACCTCTGTTCTCACTCCTTGCCTTCATTCTGGCAAACTCTCACTTGGGATTTTCCAATATCTTCCTCATGTGGTTCTCTGCTTCCTTTCCCCTGCTCCCTCTTCTAATTATTTTTATGTACCTTTACATTATTAGCCTCTACGGTGATTTACTTCTTAGAATTCCTTTAATAACTCTGCCATTTTTCAAAGTAAATAACTACTTTGGACTTAACGGAAAACTACAAAGATTCTAATCAGGATTTTCCATCCAAGCAGGTTTTTTCACATAATCTTTGTCTCTCGGGCAGGAGATGTCTCATTGGTCACCATGATGTTCTCTCCTCTTTTAAGACTGAGAATCCCAATTCACCAGGGATCCTTGAATATTTAACTTTGCATTCTCTTAATTCCATAATCCACATGTATTAGCCTTTCTGCATTTTTAAAAAAATGCTCGATAGACTTATTTAGGATTCAAATCAACATTTCGAAGCAGACTTAACTCATTGGAAACATTATTAAAGCAGAACACCAAACTGGTCAGATTCAAAGCAATATTATTTCTTCTGTTCATTGATGGGAGTTCATTATTTATTTTGCATTTATTAATTTTTCAATTTATGTGTGTCTGTATTTCTTATATACAGACTTATTTGTTTTGCTCTCCCACTAGGTTGTGAGTCCTGGGGACAGTGACCACGTCTGCAGTAAACACTTTCTGGGGGAGTCGACATTCCTGTCTTATCCCTCCCCCCTGGCTCTATCCCAGTGGTCTGAATGGAAGAGACCACCTTCTCTTATGATCTTGTTTTACTGGTCACAGGATTGGTTAAGGGGTAAGACTGTAAACCAGTGTGAACCAATCACAACAGTCCACACCTCAGACCACCGTGATTGGTCCACTGAGGGACATGTGACCCAAATGAAGCAGAATCCTATCTCAGGACTTCAGAGAGAAAAGCCATTTTTGCTGTTGTCTATAGAGCCACAAGAATAAGAGCCTGGACCTATGGGGCACAACATCTCCCACCAGAGGAAAAGGATCTGGGAGGGTGGTTAGAAACAGGCAGAGAAGGCTTTACATCCCTCTTTTTGCCATTCTGAGATTTAATTATTCAACCATTTATTCCATTCTGATAGCTACCCCAGTATCCTTTCAATAAATCTCCTCTTATTTTATGTGCTTCATCTGGTTTGAGTTGGGTTTCTGTCATTTGCAACCAAAAGGGTCCTGACTCATATAATATTTAAACTATATTTTGAGGTCCTTGTAGCATAGAGCTGTAAAATGCTAACCCTCATATGATGCAAGCCTTAGAGCATATCTGGCCAATCATCTTAACTTCAAAAAAACTTTAGAAGAAAATTTTTGTTGCCAAAATTCTTTACATTCTGTCCTGAAATTCTTCCTAATTTGTTTACTCCCTACAGCCTTTTGGTTACACCACCTGAAAATCGTCGCAAGACAGAATTCATTCTGTCTTCAAATAAGGCAAACTCCAACCTCCCTAAAGTTAAACAGACTCTTATATTTGCTGATTATCCCTTAAAATACAAACTACTATGTATAAAATAAGGTACAAGGATGTATTTTACAGCACAGGGAATATACCAATATTTTACAATAACTATAAATGGAGTATATCTCTAAAATTTTGAATCACTATGTTGTACATCTAAAACTAATATATTGTAAATCAACTATATCTAAAAAAAACAGTGATTTGTTTATTGTACATAACAAACATGTACACAATGCTTATTTTGAGCCAGGTGTGTGCTAAAAATTTAGCTCATTTGATTCTCCCAACAAATCTCCGAGGTAGGTACTATTATTATCGCCATTTATAATGAGGTAATTGAAGCACAGAGAGATGGAGTAATTTGCTCTAGGTCACAGAGCTAGTGCACGGTGGAGCTGGAATGAATTCTTAAAGTTGATTATGCATCAGAACAAATGGGATGTGTGCTAATCATGCAGATTCCTGAGACCTACTTATTCAGAACCAGAGCAAGAAAAGGCGAGACTACTCTTTAGATTTTTTTACATTGACCAAAAAATTCTGATCTCTCCTCTGCAATCTTTAGTGATCTCAAATTTGGAGGAGAATACATTTCATCTTCTTTGATTTTTGTAATAGCATGAGATTCTGCCACATGTGGATCTTTCAATTATACTGAATATAATATATAATTCATATATATATGAATTCATATATATAAATATAATATAATATATATTTCAATTATACTGAACTTGCTTCAATAAATAGGACCAAATATATGCCCTTCAGGCATTCACTAGACACCTTAGTCTTGTGCCCCTCCAGCTCATTGCAAAGGAATAGTGGAAACAGATATTTGAGACAGACTGGAGCAAAGGACAGGCTTACTATTCCACACTTTAGCATTTCTTACTCTATCATGCAAGCAAAATATATTCACCACAAACCCACAAGCTTGGACTTTGTTAGTTTGCTTCTCTGTGGAAATACTTTCAATCTCTTAGTTTGCTTCTCTGTGGAAATACTTTCAATCTCTCTCTCGGTTAACGAGGTGCCATTCAATGGTCAACTTAACTGCAGTCTGTATATTCTGCCACCCCCATCCCCATCCCCATGCTTCTACAGCCACTGTTTCTGAGGTCACCAGCAGCCACCTGGAGAGGACACATGTAGAGGTTAAGAGGTGTTCTCTGGAGCTGGCCCAGCTCAGTTCAAAGCCTGCTTCTGCCACTGGGACTTTGCTGAGCCCCCCACCCCTGTGCTACTCAGTGTTCTTATCTGTGAAATGGGGATAATCATGGTACCCTCATCATAGGGTAACTGTGAGGAATGAGAGGGTAATGCTTGTCAGGTGATGAGAACAGCACACACAGTCTGCATCCAATAAATGCTCTTCACCAGAGTATGAGTTCCATCAAGGGCAAGTTCAATGTTTTGTTCATGACTATGTCCTCAGTGCCTGACATACAGTAGGGACACAAATATTAAGTGGAATGAGTAATAACTCCCAAGTCCAGGGGCATTTTGGGGCCTCTTATTTGATCTTACTGTGACAATTGATCAAGCACTCAACAGCAATTACCTCATGCCAGGATCTGTTGTAAGCACTTTACAAACACTCTTAACCCATTTAGTTCCTGTAACAATCCGATGAGACAGGTACAAGGATTCTGTGCCTTTTACACAAGATGAAAGTGAGGGACAGAGATGTTTAGTACTTTGCCCGACCTCACACAGCTAGTAAGTGGCAGGGCTGGGACTGGAATCCTTTAACCTATGTTTGCTGCTAATCGTTTCTTCCTTCTTGAAACTCGCTTCCCTTCGCTTCCATGAAAACGCTCTCTTTTAACCTGACTCCTCCTTCATTGGTTCTTTTCTTTTTCTTTTTTTTTTTAAATTTTATTGAAGTATAGTTGATTTACAATGTTGTGTTTAATTTCTGCTGTACAGCAAAGTGACTCAGTTATGCATATATGCATGTTCTTTTCCATTGTGGTTTATCGCAGGATATTGAATACAGTTTCCTGTGCCAAACAGCAGGACCTTGTTGTTTATCATTGGTTCTTTTCTTTCTGCTCATCTCTAGAGCAGAGATGACATTTCCCAGAACCCTGTCCAAAGGCATCACCTCTATTTACATGCTAACATATTTACCTAGTTGATGGTTTCAGTTTCCACCTATACTCTGATGACCCCTGAATCCATATCTCTATCCCAGGTATCCTTCCTAAGGCTTAAACTTCTGTGTCCAATCACTCACCAGACCACACTCGCATTCAACATATATAAAATAATAAATTTGGGCTTCCCTGGTGGTGCAGAGGTTAAGAATCTGCCTGCCAATGCTAGAGGATACGGGTTTGAGCCCTGGTCCGGGAAGATCCCACATGCCGCGGAGCAACTAAGCCCGTGAGCCACAACTACTGAAGCCTGCGCGCCTAGAGCCCGTGCTCCACAACAAGAGAAGCCACCGCAATGAGAAGCCCGCGCACCGCAACGAGGAGTAGCCCCCGCTCGCCGCAACTAGAGAAAGCCCGCGCGCAGCAACAAAGACCCAATGCAGCCAAAAATAAATAAAATAAAATAATAAATTTATTATTTTCCCCAACAAACATGCATTTTTTTCCATTTAATTCTCTGTCTTAGGAAATGGTAACCCCCCGCCCCATCCCCAAAGCCAGAAATCCAAGAATCATCTGTAACTCAGCTCGCCCCTGTACCCTCCATGTGCAGTCAACAACCATGTCCGTTTGATGGTACCTCTTAAGCATCTCTGAAGCCTCATAACCATTTCCTTTGTCTTGGTTCTCTTACCTCCTAACTGGTTGCCCTGCCTGTACTCTGTGCTGCTTCAACCCATCTCCCTTATTGCGTCTAGCGTTACTTGAAAACAAAACAAAACAGAAAACTCATGACATCACTTTCCTGATTCACAATCTTTAAGGATCCCCCTTTCCTAGAGAAGAGAGAAGAGTGGCTGAATTCCTTGGCATGACTTACAGGGCCGTTCATGAGCTGGTCCTGTCCGTTCTATGGTTTCATCTGTTTCCCTTCTCAGTTGAAAACCTCTTGGTCTAGCAACTGTGAACTGAGGCAGGTCCCCTGGAGAGCTCTATGCTCTCACCAAGCTGGGCTTTTCCGTCTCTCACCCAGACTCTCTCTTCCAGCCATCTCCCTGATCACCCTTCCTACTCCTTCAAGAACCAGATCTTGAGAACAGCATCAAATCAAATGCATAACACAAAAGAGGCCATTCCTTGATAGATGCTAGCTCCCCTTCCACGCACAATCCACCCTCTTTCCCTGGCAAAACGAAGTATTTGTTCTACTGTTTAAACTGCTTATGTTTCTTTTAGTCTATTAATCACAATGAATATACATTTACTTTAAAAATATAAACCCATTTTAACATAAATTCACTTTAAATAAACCCACTTACATGTTGTTGGTTCAAATTTACTGTCATCTTTATATTAAAATAATAGGAATTAAAAAAAAACCCTCACAGTCTTAACCTCAAATCAATATTTTATTTGTTCATCTTATATTTAGATCCTAATCCAGGTGCAGATTCTGTTTGCTATATTTGTGGCAATATGCTCTGTAGAATTTTACATTTCACCTCTTCTGTTGACAAAGTCATGCCTGTTTTTCTAGTTAGTTTCTGTACCCCCTGTTTCTGACTTACGTCTTCTCCTTCCCATCCTTCCCCCTAGGAAACCAGTGACAAAGGTTTGGTGTGAATCTTTCCACCCTTTTCTCCTGTTTAATCAGTTATATTTGGGGAGGAGGAAGGGAAGGTTTTGCCGTCCTTTTGGCAAAAATGAGAATATATAATGCACGGGTCTTTTCCTCTTCCTTTTCTCATTTAACAATGCATGGGACTCTCTCCAGGCTAATAAACATAGCTCTAACTCACTCTTCCGGCTACCTAATAACATAGGGGCTGAAGATACCACAATTTATTCAGCTATTCCTGGCTTGAAGGGCCTGCAGTTGTTTCCAGGTCTTTGCCACCTCACCCAGTGCTGCCAGGAGCAACCTGGGGCATTACATGCCGTTGGCCACTGATGCTTTGTTTCTTTGAGATTTTGCCCCCCAAACAGGAATTGTTTATAGCAGGTAGGTTGGAGTGTGATTTATAAATAAATAAAAGCACACAGCTTAGGGCCATACATTCAAAGAAGTTCAGTAGATGCTGATAATGATAAGGATGTTTGACTATGCGGTTACCTAGCAGCCTTTTGATGGGAAAAGATATGTTTCCCGGCAACTAGCAAGTATACATCATTGAATGAGAATTTGGTAGGAAAGTACAAAAGACAGAGCCTGGCACATAGCAACTGAGAATCTCTGTTGTGAAGCCGATTTCCTGCTGCACTCGCCAGGCCCTCTTAGACTGGCAGAGGAGCAGGGTTATTACCGGATACCGAATCCCTGACCTTGAGCTAATCAAACTGCAAAATGCTTTCGACAAACCTCAGCTTTCAAAGATCTTACCAATTGCATTATCTTGAAGCTGGTGACTTAAGTTATGAAAGGGTCTATTGAAGGCAGTGTGTGTGAAAAAGCATCGTGTGGGAACATAAGTCCTTGGCTCTGCCAACCTGTCAGCATCGTGGCACTCTGAGCAAGCTTCCAAATCCCCGTATCTAAAATAAAGCTAATAATACGCATGTCGCCTACTTGGCAGTATTGTAGTGAGGAACAAACGGAATTATGTAAATGAAGTGCTTTGAGGGGGCTATACATGTATTAGCATTGTTAATCTTATTCAGATTCCTGAGTAGGTAATGTACTGTGTATGGTGGCATCTTTCCTGTTCTTTGTATCGCCAGGAAAGAACATATCAGCACTTAAAAGAAGATTATTTTGTTGCAGTCATGAAGTGCCCTATGAAAGCTCAGGCCAATCAATATAAAAATAACAGACTAGATGTTGGCCCTTGAATCCGTTGGCAGATACTGTTCCGTGGACTTCTGTAACAATGAAAGTTTTTACAAAGCTGCCTCAGTTTTGAACGTTTCATAGATAAATGAGAATAAAGAAATAGAGGAAGATTCCCGCCCCCTTCCCTTAAGTTTCTATTTTTAACTCCTGTACAGTGTTAAATGTAACACCCTGGTGTTCTTTCCCTAGTTCTGGCTCTTGCCCATGAAACACACACATGCTACAGGAATCCAGCCACCCTTGGGAGATTCCTGCCCAATTAGTGTTATTTTTACCGGGACTAAAATATTGAGAAATTGGTACCTCTATAGATAAATACTCTAAATACATGACGGATGGGTATGTTTATGGATGGAATCGCAGAAACTTCCTAACAGACGTGAGAGATCATTCATTTCAGAGATGTGGCATACTTCAATATTCACTCTTTGGTAGGACAGAATGTTGGTATAAGGAGTTCCAGAAACCTCAGTGCCAGTTGAAGTTTGGCAGTTGGTTCCTTCCAGCTGTTCTTAAAGGTATTCTCTGCAGGGATTAAAAAGTGGCTCATAGTTATGGCTTAAGATTTTTATGTTTCGCTGTTTCTGATTTGATTTTTCTCGTTGGGAAATAGAGGAAATGGGATGTGTATCCAGTAGTGAAGGGTTTCTGAAGCTCTGCAGAGTTAGGTCTAAACTATCACAACTGTCAACAGCTGGTAACATCAGTGGGGGGGGGGAAAGGCATCATGTGTGAAGCATGCAATTAAATTAATTAATTATCATTCCTAATGTCTGACCTTTCAACTGGTTGTGGTGGTATCAGGTGGATAGCCCAGGAGAAAGAAAGGCAGACGTTCCTTGGAGTGACTTGGAGTTTCAGACTCTTTCGGGGTCTTGGGAAGTCATCATTTGGGGGTTTGCTCAATCATCCTCTTCAGTGCTTCTGTTGAAGAAAAAGGAGAAAGAGAAAGAACTTTTGAGACCAAAGCTGCCTTTATTTAAAATCCCTTTTCAGTCTAAATCCTTTTTTTAACAGGGAGATTTTTGTTGTTGATCATTTTACATTACTTTAAGGATTAAGTGTATTAAAATTTAAAATGTGTAACAAGAACACGGAAGTGCAGTAAATACGAATATTCTCCTCACTTTACCAAGACATGGGGAAAAATGTGATTTTTTTTTTTTTTTTTTTACTCTTTTCTCTTGGAGAAGATTGAATTTACAGGATAGATAAATTATAGGAGTGATTATACACATTATAGAACGGCTCTTTGATTTTTCAAAGCATCATATAGATTCATGCAAACAGCTGAATTTTTAACGTACAGAAATCACAGTGCATATTGTTCAATATTCAGGAAACCGTATTTATCAAGAACTCATCTATTACCGTAAACAATATTGAGTTTAGGAAAAGTGTACTGATTTCTGCAACTTACTTGTGAAATGCACCAAAAAGTAAGATGGGTTGATGGGTGATAGAGGAATGGACAGGTTGATAAATAGGCAATTAAGCAAATATAATAAAGTGTTAATGTTAAATTCTAAAAAAAAACACCTCATCTATTGCACAAAGCAAAATACTCCTATCTCACAAATAGAATTAAAGTTTGAATGACTTAATTTTATATGTATATAACACAATATGAAATAAGAATTAGCAATTACTAAGGGAAGGAGGACTGTCAATTATCTTCTAGTCTTTTTCATAAATCAGATAAAGAAGTATATATTTTTTTCTTGAATGATCTAGAATATGGGCAAACAGCCTAGAGAATGAGTATTATCTAAGCAGCTTGAATTCACTCTGCACTCTGTAGATCTTGACAAAGGCAACCTGAAAGATGGGATTGCGTGTCGATACTGAGCTTTGGAAAATCACGTATACACAGTGAAAAACTCTGTCATTAAATTTTTAAAAGTATATGACCCACATGGAAATTTCTGATTGTTCAAAACTATGTCTTTCTTACTAATATAAATACATGTACTACAATAGTTTTAGTTTCTGAAATTACATAGATAGGAGTATTGAAAACTAGTAAGATTAATTATAAAAAACATACCATACTATTGTAAAATGTTGATAATAAAGGAATCTGGGTGCAGATATATGCAAACCCTCAGTACTATCTTCTCAATTTTTCTGTAAATCTGAAGTTGTTCTTAAAAAATAAAGTCTGTTAAAAAAGAAACTAACAAGAACAAAACTCATTTCTGTTTTATTCGGTTTCCTTGCTCTAGGATGTTTTCCATAATCTGTAATGTGTAAGTATTCAGAGGTAAAACAAATATTTAAATTTTCCTGTAATATTTTCCTTTTGAAAATGCCATATTACTTAACTATTTGAATCATGTCCAGATTTTAGTCCAGACCCCTATTTAATATTTGGTTTATTAGTACCTAACAAGACTAGTACAGTATAGAGTTTTCTTTCTCTGTAAGACAAAAACACATGGGAAATTTCTTGTTCCCTATTATCTCTACTAAGCTTAAATCATAACAGTTTTATTTATTTTAAAAATTTAAGATTTTAGATTTAAGAGAGAGATTTAATTTATATTTTACAATTAAGTATTTTCTAATGCTAAGAACTAGTAAATAGTAGATATTTGGAATTTTATTATACATAGCAAATAATAAAAATGCGTGCAGTTTCACAACAGCTGATAATGTGAAATTTTATCTTAACTTGAACTGGCATTTTAAATATTATTTAAAAACTATTCACACTTATTACCCTAAGTTTATCCTTTTAGCTCTTTTGTACTTTAATATTAAAAAATTTTTTCTACCCTGTTGAAGACTGTAACAAATTTTTCCTACTTGCTGTAGTCTAAAACTTTGCTTATAAATACTGATGTTTAGTGCTATTTCTCTGATTCCTTTGATGACATTTTCTGAGTTTGTTTCATTACCCAGCTATCTTTCAGAGACTGGCATATTCATTTTTCTAATTAATATTCTATGTAACTGGGATGGTATTTTTATTTTTTTATTTCTAAAGAAGTGAATAGCACAAGCACTATAAGTGATGTGCTGGTATGTTATAAATGCTCAAGGTACAGCTTCTAACATTGAAAAATAGAAAAATAAATTGACCTTGATGAAGTGTGTCTTCTTTTGTCTGTTCCTAGGAAAGTTTATTTCAGGTATTCCTACTGCTGAAATGATTAGCGTTAACAGCTTTTTCCCTCCATTTTATTTTACAGGGTCTCTTCATCTTCCTGATATATGGGGTGTACAACACAGAGGTAAGTCTGCTTGGAGTATCTCAAGGCTGACAGAGTGAATGAGAGAAATGACAGGTTTCTTATCTTGATAACTGAGGAACAAAGTTGGCTTTTCATGAGTGTCCTGTTGCCCTTCATGCTTGGACTAGCTTATATGCATCCCAGCTTACCATTAAACACTGCCACCCTGAGCAAAGGGACAGCCTCATTTCTCATAGGCATTGACTAATATTTTACTACTGCCTTAAGTTTTTGAGTTTTCAGTCTTTTAACACTGAAATATACTTGATAGTATTAGAGTTTCACAGTTTAAGTGGCAGAATACTTCTACGTAGTTGCATGGAGTTAGAAAAATACTAATATTTCTTGTCTCAAAATACTAATTACATAGTGTCTTTTAAGTTTTTGCGCAGGCTCAGAGAGGCCCATAAGGATTAGTTAATAATCTTTATGATTCCAGTTGCAAAATTTCTCAGAGAAGTCATTTATTATTTAACTATGAGAAGTTATTTGGCTAGAAATATTGTGAGACAAATGACTTGTAATTTCATTATGAAAACGTACCATGGAAAGAAATTATTGTCTTAGTGCTGGTTCTTTTTAGAAAAATAATCCTGTGCTTTACATACACTCTTGGTTAGGAAAGCTGCTGGTTTAGATTTTCGCTTAACATGACAGTGGGTGCCTTATGTGTACATTAGGCACTGAATAAATATTTGTTTGATTTTTGTTGCTCTTTGATTTCAAGATTTTACTTTGTAATTTTCCTTAAGAGAACAATTAGTGATTTTGCCTCTGTTTCTCAGTATTCTGTACTGGGGAGGGCAGAGTGGATCTGAGTAGAGCTCTTACAAGGGCCTGGCAGTCGCTTTTTCATAAATAACATAGAGGGCCAGGCAGCAATAGAACAGGACCAGCGGACTCATTAGCCGGACTGAGAAGGCCTGTGGGCATTTAAAGAACATCTGATGATGATGAAGTATGCGTGTGGGCGTGTTTTACAGGGCTGCCGCACCTGGACTACACGCGGCTTCCTCTTTCAGTAGCCTTCAGGTAGGTTGGCAGTAAGACAACCTTTTTTTTGCAACGGTACCTCTGCTGCGGTTTCAAAGCAGGCCCCTCCCACAAATGCAGAGGATAAGCGCCCATTATTAAAGTGTGTGACAGACAAGGAGGGGTACCGGAAGCAATCTGTCCCAGTAGATGCTGAGCACTGGAGGTTCAGGGCACACAGGCAGAACCCACAACGCCCCAAGCCTCCCCCGTCCGGGGCTGGATTCGGCTGCAACACCCGGCCTGCAAGCCGCAAAGCTGAGGGGGCCGGGCCGGCCGGGCCCGCCCCGCCCCGCAGCATCCCCTCCCTCCGGCCTGTCTCCGCCGCCGCGCAGCAGCCCGCCCCGGGCCCCGCCCCCCGACGCCCGGCGCGCGGCCCACCAATCGCGTCTGGCCGCCCGGGGCCTCCCCTCCCGGGGGCTCCCTCCGCCCAACCACCCGAGTGATTGACAGGCGGCCGGGCGGAAGCCGCGGCGCAGGCGCGCTGGCCGGCGCGGCGGCCCTGGGGCCGGGTCGCCGAGCTCCCGGCAGGCCCCGCGCCGCGGCTGCGCAGTGCCGCGCAGGCTTTTAATTCCATTGTGGAGAGGACGGCGTTATTTTTATTAACCGGAGGCGGCGGCGGCGGCGGCGGCGGCGGGACCCGTAAGTGTGGGGCGCGGGCGGCGGTGGGCGGGCGGGTGCGGGCCGGGGGCGCGTGCGGGGGCGGGCGGGGGCGCCGCGGCCGGCGGCCGGCCCACTCCTCCTTCCTCTCCTCAGCCAGGCCTGCTCCGGGGCATGAAAGTCGGCAGCGCGTTCCTGAGCGGCGGCGGCGGCGGCGCGGGTAGCGGCGGGCGGGCGGAGATGGAGCCTAGCTTCCCGCCGGGCATGGTGATGTTCAACCACCGGCTGCCCCCGGTCGCCAGCTTCGCGCGGCCGGCGGGCGCGGCCGCCCCTCCCCCGCAGTGCGTGCTGGCCGCCGCCCCGGCCGCGGCCCCGGCCGCCGAGCCCCCCCCGGCGCCCGCCCCGGACGTGACTTTCAAGAAGGAGCCGGCGGCGCCCGGCGCGGCCTTCCCGGCGCAGAGGACCTCCTGGGGCTTCCTGCAGTCGCTGGTCAGCATCAAGCAGGAGAAGCCGGCAGACCCCGAGGAGCCGCCGGGCGCCCCCCACCCCCACTACGGGGGGCTGTTCGCGGGGGCCGACGAGCGGGCGCCGGGGCTGGGCGCCGGGGACGCGGGCTGCCCGGGCGTCATCCAGGACCTGAGCGTCCTGCACCCGCCGCCGCCCGCCCCGCACCCCCGCGACGTGCTGCTCGGCCGGACTGACGACCCCCGCGGCCCCGAGGAGCCCAAGCCGGACGCGAGCGTCAAGAAGGCCAAGAGGCCAAAGCCAGAATCTCAGGGAATCAAAGCCAAGAGGAAGCCGGGCGCATCTTCCAAGCCGTCGCTGGCGGGAGACGGAGAAGGCGCCGTCCTGTCCCCAAGCCAGAAACCTCACATCTGCGACCACTGCAGCGCCGCTTTCCGCAGCTCCTACCACCTGCGGAGGCACGTCCTCATCCACACCGGCGAGCGGCCCTTCCAGTGCAGCCAGTGCAGCATGGGCTTCATCCAGAAGTACCTGCTGCAGAGGCACGAGAAGATCCACAGCCGGGAGAAGCCCTTCGGGTGCGATCAGTGCAGCATGAAGTTCATCCAGAAGTACCATATGGAGAGACACAAGCGGACGCACAGTGGAGAAAAGCCATACAAATGTGACACTTGCCAGCAGTATTTCTCAAGGACTGATAGACTGTTGAAGCACAGGCGCACGTGCGGCGAAGCCCTGGCGAAGGGGGCGCCCAGTGCAGAGCCTGGGTCATCCAGCAACCATAGCAACATAGGTAACCTGGCTGTGTTGTCTCAGGGAAGTACAAGTTCTTCAAGGAGAAAAGCGAAGTCGAGAAGCATAGCTGTTGAAAACAAGGAGCCCAAGACTGGGAAAGCAAATGAATCCCATATGTCAAACAGCATAAACATGCAGAGTTACTCAGTAGAAATGCCTACTGTGTCTTCCAGTGGGGGCATCATCGGCGCTGGCATAGAGGAACTCCAGAAGAGGGTGCCAAAATTGATCTTTAAGAAAGGAAGCCGGAAGAGCATGGATAAAAACTACCTGAACTTTGTGTCACCGTTACCAGACATAGTTGGACAGAAGTCCTTGTCTGGGAAACCGAGTGGCTCCCTTGGCATCGTGTCAAACAGTAGCGTGGAGACCATTAGTCTCCTCCAAAGTACAAGTGGCAAACAAGGTCAAATAAGCAGTAATTATGACGATGCCATGCAGTTCTCAAAGAAAAGAAGATACCTACCCACCGCCAGCAGCAACAGTGCCTTTTCCGTGAACGTGGGACACATGGTCTCCCAGCAGTCCGTAATTCAGTCGGCGGGCGTCGGTGTTTTGGACAATGAGGCCCCGTTGTCCCTAATTGACTCCTCGGCCCTGAATGCGGAAATTAAGTCTTGTCATGACAAGTCGGGAATTCCTGACGAGGTTTTACAAAGTATTTTGGATCAGTACTCCAACAAGTCCGAGAGCCAGAAGGAGGATCCTTTCAACATAACAGAACCACGAGTGGATCTGCACGCCTCAGGAGAACACTCAGAACTGGTTCAAGAAGAAAATTTGAGCCCGGGCACCCAGACTGCTTCAAATGACAAGGCAAGCATGTTGCAAGAATACTCCAAATACCTCCAACAGGCTTTCGAAAAATCCACGAATGCAGGTTTTACTCTGGGACACGGTTTCCAATTTGTCAGTCTGTCTTCACCTCTCCACAACCACACTTTATTTCCAGAAAAACAGATATACACTACATCTCCTTTGGAGTGTGGTTTCGGCCAGTCTGTTACCTCAGTGTTGCCATCTTCGTTGCCAAAGCCTCCTTTTGGGATGTTGTTTGGGTCTCAGCCAGGTCTTTATTTGTCTGCTTTGGATGCCACACATCAGCAGTTGACACCTTCCCAGGAGCTGGATGACCTGATAGATTCTCAGAAGAATCTAGAGACTTCATCAGCCTTCCAGTCCTCATCTCAGAAACTGACTAGCCAGAAGGAACAACAGAAAAGCTTAGAGTCCTCAGCGAGCTTTCAGATCCCGTCTCAGGAGTTAGCTGGCCGGATGGACCCTCAGAAGGACGTAGAGCCCAGAACAACGTACCAGATTGAGAACTTTGCACAAGCGTTCGGTTCTCAGTTCAAGTCGGGCAGCAGGGTGCCAATGACCTTTATCACGAACTCTAATGGAGAAGTGGACCATAGAGCAAGGACTTCAGTGTCAGATTTCTCAGGGTATACAAACATGATGTCTGATGTTAGTGAGCCATGTAGTACCAGAGGAAAGACCCCCACCAGCCAGAGTTACAGGTAAGGTCCCAAGAGTGACCAGGCTGGAGGTCTTCTAATGTAATTTTGTTTTATTTTGAGAACACTGCCATTGGAATGTTTCTACACGATCCTATTAAGAATAATGTAATGCCCTTTCAATGCAACTTTTCATATTTAGTTTATTTTGTTAGTGTGATTTTAGCTCTGTTTGTATTATGATTTTTAATCAAATCAATAGATTAAAATAGTTTGACATTCAAAGTGACAATGTTTAGCAATCAAATTTACATGTATAGATGGTCAGGGAATAGCCCAAAAGTTTTAAATGCAAAAAAAACAAAACAAACAAAAAAAAACAAAAAAAAAACCGTACAAAAAAACAAAACAAAAAAAACCACACAAAAACAAAAAAACAAAAAAAAAACTTTGTTGCTAGGATTAAGGTTATTCTAATTGCTTTACTCTCAGGAAAGTGTAATAACGCATGGGAATTCTGTACGTTATCACTGTAATGGAATATCCAATTTACAGATAGTATGATAATACATTTCATCACTTAAGTAAGGGATCGAAAACATTTCAAATTGCTCTATCTGGGCTGATACGATACACGTGTCATCATTTAAGTAAGGGATCGAAAACATTTCAAATTGCTGTCTCCATCTGGGCTGATCCAAAATTCTGAGATGTTGGCTACCTATATTTTGTTGCAGCTTTTAAATGTACTCTGAACTTCCAAACCACATTCATTCCAGCCTGGTAGAACAAATATTCTTGGATCTTTGATCAAAGCCTGGAATGATAGCTTTAATAAAAGGAAAAAAAAAAAAAAAAAAAGGCACCCTCTCCTTATCCCAACTGTAACAAGGCTGTGACTGCATCAGGAGTTGATGGGAACAGTGTTGAAGTCCAAGTGGTTGATCGGTTGCAGTATTAGAACCCAAGTTGGAATTACATAATTCTTTGAAATTTGGGGTGTGTGTTATTTATTATACGTGGCCTAAAAACATTGTTCTCTGTCTCTTACTACATGTCACCCGCACTTCTGGGGGTATTTTATGTTATTTTTGTTCTTAACCTGTCCTTTCTCAGAGTTCTGGGCCTTCCTTGTTCCCTCTTCTCCCTATCTGGACAGTTTCAATTTTAGAATGATTCACATTCCAATAGGTAATTTGTTATGCATTTCCTATGCCTTCCGGCATCCAAACAGTCGAATAAACATCCACCCTCCCCCTTTTTAAAAACAGAACCCACACAGATGTCCATGTATAATAAAGCCCCACATGCTCAGAGCTGTGGATATTAATAAGGTGGTAATTCCAACCGGTGACAAAGCCGATGCGAGGGGTAAGAGTGGCTTATTTAGTAATGACATCAGAACCTCTTTGTGAAATTGCAGCCTGTGTAATGTACATTTTAAAAGGGTGCGTTAGTCAGTATTGTACAGGGGTCTTGTAAAGTCATCCAAACTTGCTATGAACGCTAATTTGCCATTTGAAGCCACTGGTAGACAGTGGCTCTGCTCTAAACCACTTTTTAGCAATTGTATTTTTTTCCTGATTATATTTTTAATGTACTTTGATGTTTATGCTGATGAGTTTTTTATGTACTTTTGGTGATGTTTCAGTCTTATGTACTCTTCTGACGTCAGAAAAGTACCACTGGTTGTTTGCAGTCTAATTGTGTAATCAGCCTACCACAGGCTTCCATGTATAATAAAGTAATTAATATTGTGCAAGTGTAAAACACTTCTGTTATGAAAGCAGTGTTTGGAAAATGAGAAATTATTTAAAATGGTTACAACATACTAGTTAATTTCCTTTCCCCACTTTCCTCCCTTAAGTCTGCTCTACCAGCTAAAGGGTCACTTATTGTCATTGCAAGGACCTTAGAAAATGTGTTTAATCCTCTTAAATACACTCAGTACTAAAAAGTATGTATTTCTTATTTTGCTAAGTGCGGTAAGTTCTGTTGGGTACAGAGTACAAGCTGTAATCAAAGGATGGAGAGGACCTTTACCACTGTATCTCTTGAGCTGTATGATTTTTCTCCAGTGTTTTGTTTTATACAGGTTTTGAATTTCTTTAACTTTTATTGTGTGTACTGAATACTGCATATGTACTATTCTGATTGTTTGCTCTAGTTTACTACCAATAAAATACCTGTTAATCACAAAATTGAAGAAAGGAGATATCACTTAATATCCAGTCACATTTTTCAGATTTTTCTGTTAACTACATTTCATAAAATATTCATGTCAGTGGTATAACCTGCAGTTTAGGGACTGGAATTGTGTGTGTGTGTGTGTGTGTGTGTGTGCGCGTGTGTGCGTGCGCGTGTGTGTGTTGTGTTTCATGTTTCTAGGTTTATTATATTTGAAAATAGGTTGAATATTTTCTTCAGTTTGAGGCATACTATCTGGAAGAATAGGAATTTAATAGTATGGAAATCAGAACATGTTTTATTGAAATGGGGTTAGCCATCCTAAATATTATTCCAGAGAGATTATTTATTGAGGTTTCATTTTAAATCAGATTCCAGTTTCTTTTGGTTCTAGGTGTATCCTTTTTGACTCAAAAGGTTGTAATAAAATAACAGTATGACAAATGAAAGTGGTCCCGAGCATTCTTAGTAGGGGGAAAAAAAAAGTATTGCTTAATCTAAGTTTAACAGTGTTTCAAAAGGATGTAAGTATAGATATTAGAAGGAGAGAGCCAAGACGTGGAATACTGAAGGTGCAGACAAGGTGTTTGAAACTTAGTAAATATGTTAAGTTTTAAAGATAAAGGGGAAAAATTGTAGGTCTGTGTAAAATCTATGAGAAAATTGTGCTTTGAAATTTAGTGGCTGCAAACGTTGAAAAATCAATAAAAATATCAAAGGGTAGAATAGGTTGAGGCTTTGCCTTTTTCGTATGGGATACTATGTACAGAAGTGATAAATTATTTGTATTCAGCGTAAACATGGATTTCTCTGTAGAGAAGTATCTACTCGTGGTCCCATATGATTAGGAAAAGTAAATTTGTTTTCTCTTTGCCAGGATTATTCCCTAGATGTAGTCATTTTCTTGAACAAGAGTGCTAAGCAGAATCTCACTGATTGTGCATTGAAGTCCAACTCTTGATATCTCTGCACAGACGACTTATTTCTCTGTTCTAGATTAACCCTAACATTAATTTTGTTTATTGACCCCACCCTTTTTTTTTCTTTGTGTGGAATGAATATATATATCTGAATATGATATATCTGAATATATATCTATATATATATCTGAATATGATAATTTTAAAATTAAGGTTTTTACTTCTAAGGTATTAGGGTATGAAGTAGGAAACTATGCTTTGAATTTCTATTTTGCTGCTGTAATTTCAAGATAAGGGCTACCATAATTTAGCAGTTGCCTGTTAGTAATTTGGGAGGTAATCTCATTCAATAATGAAAACAAAAAATGTGAAAAAAAAATCTGTATGGTTTTTAATGTTTTTTAAAAGTTGCAGACAGTTTACAAATATTTCTACCTCAAATTTAGTTTTCTGTATTACACTCATCAGATGAGAGGGGCATAACTTTCTGTACATCCTTGGTATCTCTCATTTTGTAGTTACCTGTCATTAGTAGCATTTAAGCCTGAACTGGGTGACAGTTTGAGCAATATGGCCTCGTGAGGACACACACAGTTCTTAGCTTCCAAATTCATAAGTTCTTGCTGAACTGGAAAACATCCCTCAGAAAAGAATTAGCTTCCGAACTTCAAAGTTATATTTTTAGAGTGAACTGCATCTGAAGGCTATCATTTTCAGAGTTTTATGGTCTTTGTGTGTTCTATGACACATAATGACAGGATTTCCTTTTTGAAGTGCGATGTAAGTAGTGCTCTGGCACCATCCGTGCATCATGTTATACAGGATTACGCAGTAATGGTCCACAAATGTTAAGCGTCCCTCCTGGTATTTGGGAGGAGAGGTCTGGGATGGTTTGCCAATCTGCTTGTACCTTCTATGAGATGATAAAGAGTTTCTGGTAGATTTTGAGCAACAATGTTGTGTTAGTTCCACTTGTTACGTTTTTTTATGTCCTTAATAATTTATTAATTAAAATGAACACTAGCATGAAGACAGCATCTGGTAATTCTGTTGTCTTACCCTTGATCAAAAAAACCTAACAAAAGAAAATCCTCTGTGAGATTACTGTTAGTTTTAGAAGAGACTATTACCGAAAAGAGGGCATGCACTTTTAAAATTATTTCTGCTTTGTTTGTACCTGTTTTGCTTTTTAAAAAAGTCATGACAGTATGTGAGTGTAACTTAAGTAGATTCTATTTAAATTCTTCGCGAACCTTTGGGCCCACTCTAGGGAAGAGCTGCGTTGCCTTTTTACGGTCATGGACTCTTTGGGCAGCTGATGATGGAATGGATGTCTCCCCACCCCCATACATTAGCAGAAATATATTTGCACATGAAAATTAAGAAGCCCATGTATATGCTCGCAAGAACCAGCCCCCCTCAGCCTGATACAAAATTCCTAACCTGTGGACCCCAGGCTGAAAATCCTTGCTTTGGAAGGCTGCCTAAACATTGAACTTTTATTGTACAGATAACTTAGAAAGTCAATACCTAAACTTAAAAAGCATGAAATATTAATTTTTAATATTGAAATTTCTTTATCTGCTATTTAATTAGCGTTCATGGAATACGTTCAGGTTACATAAAGCCATAGAGTTTTATGATAAGCTGGTCAAATAATGAATAGAATTTATAATTCTTGTCAGTTTCTCATCTGATAAGTACCATCGAGATGCTAGACTTGACAATAGTTCACTCTTTTCCATCAACAAAGAAATGTGTTAACAGCGCATAATAACTACAGTCAACTACTGTGGTTCTTCAGTTGCACGGAAGTAGCTTCCCCCATAAGAGTATGGGCCAAAATGAAAGGCCACAGCCTTTTTGTCAAGAAGGAATAATTGTGAGTTCTTAATAACATGAAGCCTATACCTCAGGTAGCCTGAGTAACTAGCTGGGTTGAAATACACTGTGCAAGATAAGCCTTGTAAATAAAGCACGTTTTGTGTTGAAATAGGTATCTCTTGGGAAATGTAGATAAATAGCCAGAGAAAAATGTAATGATTTGGACCTTATACTCCAAAGGAGAAAGTTTGCTCCCTGTTTTGGAGTGGTGGGCAGAGGTTGTGTGTTGAGGGAGAGAGGTGGGGATATCTTAGAATGGAGAAGAAAAGGAATAGGTTTTGAAGAAAAATAGGGAATATAAAATTTAATCCAATATTGGCAGGGGTCCTGGAGAGTTTAAATGATCAGAAAGGTAAAGGAAATCTGTGATTGAAAAACTCAGTTCTTATTTTGTCATTCTTTCAGTTCAGACTTCCTTTGGTTCTTTGGTTTGGTATGAACTTTAGGACTATTGTGGAACAATTAATAAATAACTCTTAACAGACAACTGTGGTGAACTTCTGTTTACATTCCCAACCTAGGAAAAAGATGGCTAATCTTTGTGTTTATATATTATATCTTTAGTAACTCAATCACACAGCTTCCATTGGTTGGTGAGAATTTTAAATAACTCATAAAAATGATTCAAGTCAAAGTTACTGTTTTATGTGATTAAGTGAATATGCACAGAATTTAGGAATTAAAACAAAAGCTCTGAATCTATGTGCCCAACCTACCAAAAAAAAAAGAGAAAGAGAAAGAAAAAAAAGAACGAAATTAACAACTACAGTGTATAAAGGCATACTTGGTTATGACAAAGGAAAAGTGTGATTGTAAAAAGTTGGAAACTCCCTAATTAATTATTTTTTAAGGTTTGCATTGCAAAATGTTTAATTTTAACTTGTGACTGGCTCATCTGTTCTTTCTAGTTTAAAGATCTTGTTTTATAAGCATTGTCTATTGGAAAGTTAAAAGTTTTAGTTGGGAGCTAAAGTTTTAATCTTGATTTTTGGGATGCACATTTTTAAGTCTGAAAGTGACATTTTAGATTTTTTTTTTTTTAAAGAGTGGATTGCAAAATTGAATGACAAGATCAGCAATATAACTGTTTTATGTTTCGTTGTGCATAAACTGGGCTCTTCCTACAAGGGAGCCGAATACAAACATGTGAAAGAGAGCTTCTTCTTTTTGAGAGGATAATGGGTATCCTTGTGGGTCTCTGTGGTAGACGGCCGTGACCCTGAGAGTGGGGACTGGAAAAATCCTTTCTGACGGAGCCGTCTCTTACTTCGTGGCCCAAACAACAAAAGTGCCTGCAAGTGATCACATTAAAAAACTTGATCTTGTACTACTTTCCACTTTTGCTATAAGTAGACCTTCAGTGAACGTCTGAAAATCGGGTTAATGTTAAGGGTTGTGTTGTTTGTAAGGTAAGTTACTGTGAAATTTTATTCCTCTGGATTTGGGAGACAGTCCCGTAGAAGTTACAAACGTTTAGTTTTTTTGTTTGTCTGCTTTTTAATGAACTCCACTAAGATATCATAGGTGTTTCTATACTCAGTCACATTTGGAATAGTAAGCTGTGTATTTTTCTTCTAGGTGTTCATGTTGGTAATTTAGTTGATCTCTTAAAGGTTTAGTGTAGAAAATCTGAAAGCATTAATTACACTCTAACATTTTACACTGCTTAATTTTTAGTAAGGAAAACAATTAGGTTATGACTAGATTTAACATAGTTTGTTCCAGATTTATTTGAATATAAAAAAACCTATAAATGTTGAACATAGTGTAACTTGTTCAAAACAAAGTATTAGAACTGTTGTGACAGATTTGTCTTTGAAAGCGAAGGAAGGACTATTGTGTAAAGGAAAGAAGGAAAAGGGATCTGAGGAGATTAATATTAATGGGTGTGTTTACTCTGGTCATGTCATTAAAGGGCCTTAAAGGTCTGAATGAGATCCGTTTGGAAGACTGGCAATAGTGGTAAACTGATGTGGGTTCCTTTGGGTTACTGCTGGTGAAACACAGGAGTGTATTATGAAGACAAAATTAAACTATGATTTGGGGAAATTTCTAGAGAAGACTGGTAGAATGAGTAAAAAATTACAGCTTTTCACTCTGTTCACTCTGATTTTATTAAACCTCTAAAACAAATGGATATTTGGCAGGAAGAGCAGAGGAATATTAATGAAGGCTACAAGAGTATTTTTGCTGATGCTGCTAGTGTAAAGGACCTATAAAAGGGAGGGCAGGTTGTATACGTGTTTTATTATTTAACAAGAAATGATCACTCGATTATATTCAGTCATCCACCCAACTGAACCAGTATTCCATCTGGAACTAAAATACGAAAACATTTTGAACAGTCTGAAAGTACTGTTTGTTAAAAACGTTCAGTACTGAAATATCAGTTGGAATTTTGGCAACTGAATGTGAGAACAGAAATTAAAAATATTTGTAGAATTGCCTTTCGTGATTCAGTGATTTTGTTTAAAGCCAGGTGTAAATAATTATTTAGATGATCAAATTTATTCTCACTACTTCCCTCCGCCCATGTACTTGCTTTGTAACGAAATATTCAGAACGCAAGTTACTGGGGCTGAATATATTTCTAAAAACAAAAGAATTATATTTTCTGATGAAATACTAGCAAGAACAGATGGTGGGGACATTGCTCAGCAATAAATAAGATAAATGTGTTTAGAGCTATTAAGATTCTGAAGAGAAGGGGAAAAGTTTAGCCTGTCAATAGGAAGCAACCACTGCCTGAACGCAACTTGACTTGGGTTTTGAAAAAACCCATTTCTGATCAGTGTGCCTAGAAAATTGAGCTTCACGGGACAGATAACTATTTTTGAAATTCTTTGTTCACATACGGTTTCTCCCTGTTTTTCAAGAAGACCCACTGCAGACCTTTCAGGGGACCTTCAGGTGTTGGGTGGCACCAGTTCAGGCTTAGAGTAAAATGTGAGTCAAAGATCTTTTTTTGAAGAAAACTGAAAGTTTTCACTTGGTAGAATTACAGTGCATTTCTAGAAATGTCTGTTGGAAGGTGAAAATTAAACACTTTGAAGATATTGAGTGAGTAACACGTGAAATGATTTATCTTTTAAAAATGATCACTATAGGGTATTTGATTACAACAAAGAAATAAAAAACTTAGTTTACACTTTGGAAATGGGTGTCAAAAAATTCTGTGATTCTTTTCTGCCATTTTTTGGATGAAACTGTTAGGTTAGCTAAAGCTTATTAACTTATTAATTTATAAATAATCTAAGTTTTAGTCACTTTTTTCTCTTTTATAAATACAGCATCACTTGATTTCACATTAGGAATAGATTTAAAAAAAGATGTTTTGATAATTGCACTTTCCTGATTTAAAGTTGCCTTTTGTAATAAAACTAAATTGAGTGTTTTACTGTTACCAGCAGCTCTCATGAGCAAACGTACTTTTGTAAGTTGGAAACGGCGATGATCAGTGCTCCTCTTAATCTTGGTCCCAATTACATTGTCATCCACTTCGAAACTGGAGGGAGAGCTGCCTGCTCTTGAACTTGGAGTGTCCCCCCCTCCATTCAGCTACTGGTAATCTCATAATTTTCAGCTGCTCATAGTCTACCGGCTACTAAATTCAGAGGCGATGTGTGTGTGTTGCATTAAGTATTGAGTAATGTTGAGGCAGAATGACTGTGGAAAAGAAAGCTTTTGCTAATCCGTTACTGAGATCAGATAAGTCCGTCATCAGTATTTTGTATTTATTACTTATAGGGTAATCAGGAATTAAGCTTAATATTTTTAAATATTAAACATTTCAGTGTATTACTTCCCAAACAAGACCAAAATGTATATGAACAATCATTGCATTATGAACAAGATGCCATATAAATCTGAGATTATTTAGTACTGGGGTTTGCAGACTCTCCTCCGTGCATCTCCTCAGCCTTCGCAGCAGTACAGAGGTACATGGCGTGAATTTTTCACTGGCAAATAACCCATCTAATTAGTCTTCTTCAGCCCTGATTCTTGTCTTGGGGCAAAGTTGTTTTAGATCCTGACCAAGTGCACTGTCTGGGGCCGGGCGGTGCAAAGTGGACCTGCCACGTGGGCATCACCTGGGAGCATGTTAGACCTGCAGAATCGCAGCCCCACCCACCATGGGCCTGCCCGTCAGAAGCAGCAGCAGAGCCTCCAGGGATGTTACGATTGGAGAAGCGCTGTCCTAAAACTTCTACCATGGCTCCCACACTTCTTCCTTGGCTTTCCTTTGATGAGAAAATCAAAATCCATCTGATTCCTACAGGTCCTTAATTCGAATTTCTCCTGTTTAGTTTTTTTTTTCTCTCTCTCTTTACTTTTTTAAAGAATATTGAGATCTAATTGACATGTAACATTGTATTAGCTTTTGATGTACAACACAGTGATTTGGTATACATGTGTATATATTGCAAAATGATCACCACAGTGAGTTTACTTCTTATACATCCCTCACCACACATTGTTACAGTCACTAGTTTAGTTTTTAAAAATCAATCCACTGAGCAAATACCTGGGTGCCAGGAACTGTTCTGGGTGGTAGAGGTGAAAAGAGGACAAATTAAGTGCCCTGAAGTTCTAGAGGGGGAGCTGGGTGAAGAAATACACCATAGGTTATGGGGTAGAGAACTGCTGGGAAGAATGAAGGGACCAGAAAGCGAGAGTGAGGTGTGTGCTTTCCGGAGGGAAGGCCTGGAAGGGGTGACGTTCGAACCAATTCCCCAGGGAGGCGGGAGATGACCCTGGGGAAGAGACCTAGGGCGCTGCTGTTGAGCCATGAGTATAAAAAAGGATCATGGTGGTGCGTACACTGGTGTGCCAGTCCACAGGTCCCCTGTGTGCCAGAGGTGGGAGTGTTTTCACGTCACCGGTGATGAACAGAGCCCCGGGGGAGGGTTACACCTTTGGGAGAAGTGGTGAAACCCCTCGTGGGTCTAAGTCTTGGGGGTTTGTTTTGCTTTTAACTCTAATACCATACTATGTCAGATGTTAACGTGTTGGCTCCACAGTGAATAGAAGTAAAGTTACTTCATCTTCCTGGACCTGAATTTCCTCGTCTGTGAAGCAGTGCATGCAGCACCCACTCCAGGGGCTGGGGCTTGTGACCGTTCTTTAACCTGCCAGGCAGCGCACGTGCTCCGTCACACCGGAGGAAAGATGGAAAAAGTGGTTCTCAACCGGGAGCAGTTCTGCCCTCCAGGGGACGATGGGTAATTTCTGGTGACAGTTTTGGCGGTCACAGCTTGGAACAAGGCTGTCTGCCACTGGCGTCTAATGGGGAGAGACCAGGGATGTTGCTAGACAGTCCCCTACAGCAAAGGATTACCCAGCACAGAATATGTCCCCCGTGCTGTCGGGGGGAAGCGGATCCAAATGGCGTCACTATTGGGGTGATTTGGGAACAGATGGTGGGAGCTTCCGGAATACCTCCATGACCTGACCAATCGCTATTTAAGAGGTGAGTCCAGGGCTTAGTGTGATTAAAGATGGGGCGATTTTTAGCAAGAAGCTTTCCTAAAAAACCTCCTTGGGCCTACCTGATTCAATTATTTAATTTTTTTTAAAATTTATTTTATTTTTTTTATTTTTATTTTTGGCTGAGCTGGGTCTTTGTTGCTGCACATGGGCTTTCTCTAGTTGCGGCGAGTGGGCGCCACTCTTCGTTGTGGTGCAGGGGCCTCTCATTGCAGTGGCCTCTCCAGTTGCAGAGCACGGGCTCTAGGCGCACAGGCTCAGTAGTTGTGGCTTGCGGGCTCCAGAGAGCAGGCTCAGTAGCTGTGGCACATGGGCTCAGTCGCTCCGTGGCATGTGGGATCTTCCCAGAACAGGGCTCGAACCCGTGTCTCCCGTGTCGGCAGGCGGATTCTTAACCACTGCGCCACCAGGGAAGCCCCAATGATTTAATTTTTAAGCTGGTTTTATTTTATTTTCTCTCTTTTATTTTGGCCATGCCGCTTGGCATGCGGGATCTTAGTTTCCCAACCAGGGGTAGAACCTGTGCCCCCTGCAGTGGAAGCACAGAGTCTTAACCACCGGACCGCCAGGGAAGTCCCTAAGCTTGTTTAAAGCCAATTACCCTTTTATTTCTGATCATTGTTTTATCTGACAGTGATATTAGTTAATTGAAGGAACTTACTGCTTCTTAAAGTTTAAATTAAAATCACCGATGGAGAGCTTCCCTAGTGGTGCAGTGGTTAAGAATCCGCCTGCCAATGCAGGGGACACGGGTTCGATCCCTGGTCCAGGAAGATCCCACATGCTGCGGAGCAGCTAAGCCCGTGCGCCACAACTACTGAGCCTGCGCTCTAGAGCCTGTGAGCCACAACTACTGAGCCATCGTGCTGCAACTACTGAAGCCTAGTGCCTAGAGCCCGTGCTCCGCAACAAGAGAAGCCACCGCAATGAGAAGCCCGCGCATCACAATGAAGAGTAGACCCCACTCGCTGCAACTAGAGAAAGCCCGCGCGCAGCAACGAAGACCCAGCGCAGCCAAAAATAAATTTAAAAATAAATTTATATAAAAAAGAATGAATGACAAAAAAATCACTGATGGAATATTAGAGGCATCTGGAGATTTGACTGAAAGTGCTAATGATTCTGGTGTATTCTAGATAGTTTCTGGCTCATTGTGATGGTAGATTTAGGATTATTATGTGGTATTTAGAGTTTGAGATCAGCCTAATTTCTTTAGTGAGAATAAATCTATTTGTAGTTAACTAAAAGTTCTTATTATATTAATTTCTTATTTATATTTTTTTATTTAAAAAAATTTTTTTTTAAATTAATTTTTGGCTGCGTTGGGTCTTCGTTGCTGTGCGCAGGGTTTCTCTTCTTGTGGAGCGGGGGCTACTCTTCGTTGCGGTGCTCGGGCTTCTCATTGCAGTGGCTTCTCTTGTTGTGGAGCATGGGCTCTAGGCGCGCAGGCTTCAGTAGTTGTGGCACACGGGCTCAGTAGTTGTGGCTCGCGGGCTCTAGAGCGCAGGCTCAGTAGTTGTGGCGCAGGGACTTAGTTGCTCCACGGCATGTGGGATCTTCCCGGACCAGGGCTCAAACCCTTGTCCCCTGCATTGGCAGGCGGATTCTTAACCACTGCGCCACCAGGGAAGCCCTCATGTTTATATTTAAAACATCAAAACAGTGAAGGAAGAGATACCTAATCTCTCTTTTATTCCAAGACTCTCTTTTCTTTAAAAAAGTAATCTCCCTTAAAGACAAGTCTTATGTTGTATGTGTTATCTGATAATGCCTTTGTGTGGCCTCCAGTTGGGGCTGAGGAATCGAGTAGCAGTTACTGCTTCAGGTCAGCAGCAGCTACGGATGCAGATGGAGGAGGGAGGAGGCCGGTTATCTCAGTAGGAGAAGCGGTTTACACGTGACTTGCAGTGCTGGACCATCGGTCAGAATGTCTGTTTTTGGAGCTGCATAAACCCGAGGGCGCCTGATTGTCGTGTGCCCTGTCACAGTGGGATCGTATGTGCTGACACCCCAAGCACACGTCCTGAAGAACCCGGTTCATGCAGTTCCACTGGCTTTTGTGGTGGTTGGGTGTTATCATTTATTGAACATCTACTTTGTGCGAAATCTGGCATACTTTGCCTCATTTAATTCTCCTGACAAGCCTGGAAGGCAGGATAATAATAATAATCTCATTTTACAGGTGAACAGATCGGGCTAGGACCCTTCCACCAGAGAAACACCAGGAATGGCGGACCAGGAATGAGAGTGTGGCTCAGATCAGACCCCTTCCACCTTCCACAGAGCTCAACGCCCAGCCTGGCGCTGAGTTTCAGGGTAATGGACAGAAAGAGATCGAGCCCAGGGATCCAGAGACTTGAGTTCTCAAAGCAGCTCCTGGCTCCAGGGCTTTTGACCTACTGTTAAACCGTTCTAGATTACTTCTTCCCATAAATATAAAAATAGGTGCCTGCTTGGGTCTCAGGAGTGCTGTGACTGTCATAGCGGGGACAGGAAATTGCTCTGTGACAGGTAGGGCCTGTGGCCTTACTTAGAGGAGGTTGACGGCAGAACTGGGCTGGCTGGATGTATAGGAGTGAAGCGTTTCTATCTTTACCCGTTCTTTTTTGCAGACTGTCCATGTCCTATTTGTGATTCCCCAGTTAGGTGGTGTTGCTGCTGTGCTCAGCTATTGGTTTGCAATTTTCAGTGTGTACAGTGTATAGTGCTAATATTTGCAGTTTGTACACTGGGGAAGGTTTTTTGAGGAAAGCAAATTTTATAACATGAAAAAGTAAATTGTTCTCTGTCTCTGATGTTCAGATTATTTTTGTAGTTTCCATTGGCGTGATGAATATAAAGGAAATTTAGTATAAATATCACCACCTTCCTCATTTTGTTTCCCCAAAATGTAACAATTTATAGAAACACTTGACTCTTCTTGTTATCCTGTCACAGCATTCTTACTTAATAAATATGAATAAGTAGATAAAAGGAAATATAATTTGCTCAGAAATGGGAATTGTATAATGATATCAGGGTTGTGTTTTTAAAATTTATTTTTTTATTTATTTTATTATTTATTTTTGGCTGCATTGGGTCTTCGTTGCTGCGCGCGGGCTTTTTCTAGTTGCGGCGAGCGGGGGCTACTCTTTGTTGCGGTGTGCAGGCTTCTCATCGCGGTGGCTTGTCGCGGAGCACAGGCTCTAGGTGCGTGGGCTTCAGTATTTGTGACACATGGGCTCAGTAGTTGTGGCGCACGGGCTTAGTTGCTCTGTGGCATGTGGGATCTTCCAGGACCAGTGCTCAAACCCGTGTCCCCCGCACTGGCAGGCGGATTCTTAACCACTGCACCACCAGGGAAGTCCTGAGGGTTGTTTATATACCATGCAGTTTAATTTGTTTTGTTTTCAGAATAACTAATTTAGAGAAAAAATAGTAAATGATATATTCAAGAGTAAAAGCTCTAGTGTTTATACAGATTAACTATTTTTTGAATTATAGTCTATTGAGGAATCTTTTCTGAAGCTGTTTAATTTAGAACTTGTTTAGAGGATGAACTGAGAAATTGAAGATAATTTGAGAATAGTTTGAAATTTTTTAAAAACAAAAATGTGACGTGGTTTTCTACTGCATGTGTTTATAATCTGATGACTGGTTTTTCTGGGACGTCTCACTATGTAGACAGTTGGCCCGTTTAATCTTTCCCCAAAAATAGGTAGAAAGGAAAACAAAATTTGTTTTGTATTTGGGATCTGACTTCAATATTCTAAGTAGGTGGATGTGAAGCATAAAACACCTAATTTAGGAGAATATAGACACTTCTAAATGCAAACCAGTATTTTGTTATTATCTCATTAAGAGGCAGCTCATTTTAAGGATTTAACTTGACTAGTACACTTTGGGATTTTTAGCAAAACAAATTGCTTAAGATACCCGTATAAGAGGAATAATAGTATCATAGTTATGTGTAACAGATTTGCTTCACTGTTGAGACTTCACATTTTAACATGCTGATATACACTAATCAGTCTTTTCTAGCAGATTTAATGCCATAAACTTTTAAAAAGGTGATTTTTGGTGTTAGCTTTTTAAATACAAATTTGCCAAAAAAGAATAAATACATGAGCATTTCTAACAGTCCAAGTTTCAGATATTCTGTGCTATTGAATAGATCCTAACATCAGCCAGGTATGTTGCAGATTTATGCCACTGGTCGCAGGGGAGATCAAAAGAGTGGATCAATGTAAAATCAATCCCTGCTGGTGGTAAGCCAATTTTACATCACTTTCCTAGTGGGACGATGTTTCCTTTGCATACAAACAGTAACAAACTAGGTAAGTTTAGCGTAAGCTGTAATGTAATGATTTCACTTTTCAACTCAAAAATCACTCCACTTTTAGTAGTTCAGTTTTAAAAATATGACAGTATTACTGCATGCCAGGCGCGACTAGCTGCTGACGGTGAAGCTCAGAACGAGACGTGGTCCTCGTCTTGACCTTCATTAAGGTCTAGTGGCAGAGAAGGGCCGAGGCAGGGAGTAATGAGAGGGAAGTGGGCGTCCTGCAGGTCCTGTAGTTGGGCATTCACCCCAGGGGCGGGGTCTTGGGACGGGAGAGCTGAGAAGGAGCTGGGCAGGCCTGAGGATGGCCGTGACCGCAGAGCAGGTGGTACCCCCGGACAGACAGCAGGGCGGGGCCGCAGTGGGGAGGGAGTGTCGGACAGAGGGGATGGGACGGGGGTGCGGTGGTGGGAGGAAGAAGGCTGGGGGCTGGAGAGCAGCGGGGGTGGGGTGAGATGAGGAGGAGGTCGAAGTCCAGCGGGGTTTAGTCCAGAGGCCGAGCAGTTCCGGGCCTCAGCGGTCTGGGTGCAGCTGTGGGGATGGGCCGGACTGGTGCAGAGGGGTCGTCGGGAACACGAGGGGCGAGGGGATGGGTGGCAGGCCACTTGGGTCTGGAAGGTTTCCAGGAAGATGGCAGGACTTGGTGAGGAGGGGCGCCATCTCCAAAGCGTTCCTCTTAGGACCTGGGAGGTGGTGAAGAGATGCCCACCAAGAGACGTGTGGGCAGGGATGGAGCCAGTGCCCTGAGGCCCAAAAGAGTCTTACAGGAGGGGAGAGCTTTCAGGAAGTTTTTAGAAAGGAGGTGAGTGGGATGGGGAGGACACGACCCCACCCAGCTCCAAGCCCCGGCGCTCCCGAATTCTCCCCATTTCAGCAGGTGGACAGATTGCACTGAGTATATTCTCTGTCAGCCCCCCGACCCGGTTTGAGCCACCCTGGTCTCTCCATCAGACTCTCTTAACTTCCTTACCCTACTCCCTTTGTCATTTTTGCCCCTGCACAATCCGTTTCCTCTGGATAAAATCCAAACTTCCGGCGAGACCCTGCCCAGCCACGCGGCGGTCACCTTTCTCAGATTCTGTCCCACGGGCTTCCCCTCTGGTCCCTGCAGGAGGCGGGCGTAGGGCCGAGCCGGACCCCGAACTGGTCCCTCCATCACCGCCTCATGGTGCTGCACGCGGCTGGGCCCTTGGAAGGCGCTCCCTGAATATTTGTTACGCGAGTGAAGGGCCGCCTCCCCTCGAGAGGCTGTGGGGAGACAGGTGGAAGGGAACAGGAGGTTGGGGGTAGCAGAGTTTAATCTGGGATGTGAGTTGGCGGGGTTACAAAGGCAGGCTTTGAAGGGAGCAGTCTGGCGAGGAGAGTGGGAATGCAGAGAGCTTGGGGTTTGTGGTGTAACAGGCTGTGTAATCACGGTGTCACAGGAAAACTCGTGTCAACAAATGGACCAGGACTCAGTGTGGCCAAGCTGCGAACACTTCACTTGACTTCAGGCAACTCAAAACTTCAGGGTTAGGGCTTGGATTAGGGCATGACTATGGAGTCCTGCCCCACGTTAGTTTTTCATACTTTGCAGGAATACCTGATTTGGGGATTTAATTTTGATCCTGAGTGGGGAAGAACAGTTTGTTGTTGGTTTCATTGTTTCTCCATTGCATTAGAAGAGAAGCTTTCAAACTTTGCCTGTGACCCCACAGTCAAAAATGCATTTTAGGGACCTCCCTGGTGGTCCAGTGGTTAGGACACGGCACTTCCAACGCCGGGAGTGCGCAGGTTCCATCCCTGGTTGGGGAACGACGATCCCTGCGTGCCACGTGGTGTAGCAAAAAAATAAAATTAAATTAAAAAAAAATGCATTTTACATCACCTATGATACAAATCGTGTAATAGATACAAAGTTTTCACATAAAATATCTTTGTTGGGACTTCCCTGGTGGTGCAGTGGTTAAGACTCCACGCTCCCAATGCAGGGGGCCCGGGTTCAATCCCCCGTCAGGGACCTAGATCCCACATGCATGCTGCAACTAAGAGTTCACATGCCACAACTAAGGAGCCCGCCAGCCGCAACTAAGGAGCCCGCCTGCCACAACTAAGACCCAGCACAACCAAATAAATAAATAAATAAATTAGTCTCATTCTTCAAAAAAAAAAAAAATCTTTGTTATTGCCCTCTGATATATTTCATTCGATTTCATCTTTTAAAAAGTGCTGAAAGGGACCCACTAAAAACCAATCTATAACTTGAAAAACACTGTTCTAGAAAGTGAAGAGTGTCCCTTCCCCTGAATGATGGAGTAGCTTACACGCCTGTCTTGATTTTGTCCCCTTAGGGGGAATGAGGGAGAGAGATGGAAAGGGAGGAAAATGGGCTTCTGTTTGTGACTCTAGGTTTTACATCAATATTTAGGTCAGGTTCTGAGTATTTCTGAATGAATAAACACATAACTCGAAAGGCCCCATCCCATCCCTTTTTCCTTGCTCTATTTCCAAATGTCTGTTGCACAGGGCAATGAAATGGAGAACAAGTGACTAATTCTTTTCCTTTTATCCACATTCTGTCACTCTTAATTGTTTTTATTCGAGGGAAAAATCTTTTATTGCCAAACGTGCCATAGGTATGCCTTAATTGCAAAGTTACTATGCTGTTAAAAGCTCATATAAATCATCCTAAAGAAAGGTAAATTTTAAACACTTTCATGAAGCCTCCAGAAATTATGGGACAACATTTAGAAGAAAACATATTTTAAGTTACAGCCCTTTAGGTGAACAAAGTCCATTAACAGTATAAGCCAAGATGCTGAAGATAAAACTCCAGAAGGTAAGGAGGACTTGGTAGCATTTTTACTTTACTGAAAGAAAGTTCAATGACTGCATATATTTTTATGTTTCTTTTGTTTTTTTCTGATTATCAAGACTATGATGTTTATTGCTAAGAAGCTGGAAGATACGAAAAAAAGAAAAAGTATTCAACACTTAGAAAACCATGTAATTAACATTTTGTTGTATTTCCTTTCAGTTTTCCCTATGCACGTATCATTTTTGTCCTTTTTATGATATTTCTATGTAATTAAAAAAATCTAGTTTGTTGCTTCCCTGTTACTGGTTGTTGGTAATTTTTCACTGCTGTGATGATGAAATATATAAAGCTCTGAATGCCTTTGTGTATAATTCTTTGTACCTGTCTCTGATAACTTTACTACGATTAAGTCTGTAAGCAGAATATAGGTTAAAGAGTTTGAATATTCTCAAGGCTTTGATACTGCTAAATTCACTGCCAGAAATGTATGCATGTGTGCTCACTCAGCTACAGTGTATGAAAGTGCCCAGATGACGCCCACTCTTTTTTTTAAAAAATTTATTTATTTTTGGCTGCATTGGGTCTTTGTTGCTGCCCGCAGGCTTTCTCTAGTTGCGGCCAGTGGGGGCTACTCTTCAATGCGGTGCACGGGCTTCTCATTGCGGCGGCCTCTCTTGTTGCGGAGCACGGGCTCCAGGCGCGTGGGCTTCAGTAGTTGTGGCACACGGGCTCAGTAGTTGTGGTGCACAGGTTTAGTTGCTCCGCGGCATGTGGGATCTTCTGGGACCAGGGCTCAAACCCGTGTCCCTGCATTGGCAGGCGGATTCTTAACCACTGCGCCTCCAAGGAAGCCCCATGTTGCCCACTCTTGCCAACTCCAGATGGTTCTAAGAAATGTTGCCATTTATATAGAGGGGAAATGCAGTCGTTTTACTTTGCATTTTTGTGATTATTTCAAAGGTTGTTTTCTTAATGTTCATTGGCTGTTTTTCTTTTGTTAATGGATATTGCCTATGTTTTGATTTAAGACATCACGTAAGTTAAATACACCGTTAATGTAGCCTCCCTTTGAAATGGACTAAACTTTCCTATACTGCCAGTTGGTAGTTTAAGTACAACTTTGCTGGAGGGCAGTTTATGTCAAAAGCCTTAAAATATTCATAGAGCATTTGAGCTCCCAGTTACAATTCTAGGGGTGTTTTCTATGGGAATATTGTGGATGTGTACCAAGATGAACAATGATGTTCATTCCAGCACTGTTTATAAGTGAAAAATGGAAACATTCTAGATGTCCAGACAAGCTGACTAACCCATTCTATTTCTAGAGTGCAATCATTAAAAGTGATTTTATGGGGAGTTCCCTGGCAGTCCAATGGTTAGGACTCGGCACTTTCACTGCTGTGGCCCAGGTTCAATCCCTGGCATGGCACGACCAAAAAAAACTAAGGGAATTTGTAAAAATGGAAAGGTGCTTAATATTGATTGTAAAATATAGGATGACTTCTATTTTCTTTTTATAAGAATAAATGCATAGGGAAAAGTCTAGAATGGTTAACAATGTGTTATGTCTGGGTGATGGGGTTGTGGGTGGTTTTTTCCCCTAAGTCTTTGCTTATCTGTGTATTCTAATTTGTCTACAGTGATACACATATGTGTAAAAATTAAAGCTCTGCAAAAGACAAAAATGAGGTGGCCTAAATTTCATAAAGTGTCAGTGTTATCCGAAACAAAAAGCACACTTGACACAGAGTTATACAGTATATTGATACATGATTGCTTTAGTTGGAATATTATTATGTGTTTTAAAATAAGCTAATGCAAAGTGTCTTTAAACTTACTCTCATCATTTAATTGAAATACTATTTGCTCCATCTTGAATTAATGTGAAATATAAATTCATCTTCATGATTTTCGGTAGATCTTTGTTAAAATGCTAACATGACAACTTCTGGCCCTACTCTGACTTGCGTTGTCAGTCGGCCGAGATGCTGCCTTTCCCGTGCAGAGAAGACGCCTTAATCCAGTGTCCTTAGGATGTGTTCAGAGTTTTTCTAAAGTCTAGAATGGTTCTAGGATACTTCTGTGTTTGGCAAATAAATCCTATACCTTTTTGAAGGAAAATTAATTATAAAGAGAGACTGAACCGGGTTTTCTCTCTCTCTCTTTTTTTTTTTTTTTTACAATTTTTAAAAAACTTTTAATTTTATATTGGAATATGGTTGATTAACAATGTTGTGAGGACTTCCCTGGCAGTGCAGTGGTTAAGAATCCACCTGCCAATTCAGGGGACACGGGTTCGAGCCCTGGTCCGGAAGATCCCACATGCCGCGGAGCAACTAAGCCCATGCGCCACAACTACTGAGCCCATGTGCCACAACTACTGAAGCCCACGCGCCTAGAGCCAGTGCTCCGCAACAAGAGAAGCTACCGCAATGAGAAGCCCATGCACCGCAATGAAGAGTAGCCCCTGCTCACCGCAACTAGAGAAAGCCCGCGTGCAGCAACGAAGACCCAACGGAGCCAAAAATAAATAAATAAATAAAAAATTTTAAAAAAGCAACAATGTTGTGATAGTTTGAGGTGTACAGCAAAGTAATTGAGTTATACATATACATGGTTCTATTCTTTTTCAAATTCTTTTCCCATTTAGGTTGCTGCATGATATTGAGTGGGTTTCTCTTTAACCACATGAATATTAAGGACTGTGACGGAAACTCATTCTAGTTGTTTATAACCTGTGTATTTATTTAACAGAGGTGATCTGTTACATTCTTTAACACTCCCGGCTGTACTCTTGTCCTCCGCGGTGAGCAGCCCATCTGGAGTTTTGCTCTAGTTTTTGTCATCGCTGGAGCTGCGGCATCCCATTTCTTTCTCCCTCGCGCAGCTATTAGCATCCGCTAGTTACCAAGAGCCACGTGGGTAGCGCGAATGTGGAGACTGCAGCGTGGCTGGAGACAGGGGGCCCCGAACCTGGTGATGAGTGACTGGGCAGGGTTGTCCATGGAGTTGAGAAAAGTGTGGAGCCTGCTTACGTTATGTCCTGAAGACTGCTTCGGTAGGAACCGTTCTATGAAATCTCAGTGCACTATTGTAAAGATGGCTTGTGCTGAACTCCACTACCGACCAACTTCTAGTAACTAGAAGCCACAAACAAATTGTGAGGCAATTGAATAAAGCTTTTTGTTTGTTGTGTAGCCTCTTCTTTGTTGGGCTTTCTTTTCCGCTCTCCCTTAGTTCAGATTCCCTGGTGACCCTGCAGAGCTGCACGTGGTAAGGTTTGCAGAAGGACCCCTGCTGCTTCCCCCAGGATGTGTGGTTTGGTCTTTTTTTTGTTTTTAATATTTATTGTTTGGTTGCGCCGGGTCTTAGTTGCGGCAGGCAGGCTCCTTGGTTGTGGCATGTGTACTCTTAGTTGCGACGTGCGTGTGGGATCTAGGTCCCTGCCCAGGGCTCGAACCTGGGCCCCCTGCATTGGGAGCACGGAGTCTTATCCACTGCGCCACCAGGGAAGCCCCTGGTTTGGTCTTTTCATTCTGTGATTCCCTCCCTCCATCTCCTTGAAAGAGGGCTACTCCTGATTGGCACCACGGCTGTTTCTCACTTTATTTCTTCCTATTAAATTTGTATAATATCCTCATATAGAGATTGGTCCTTTAGGGAACAGAAAAATATAAGACGTTCAACAAAGAGCGTGGCCATGTGTCAGGGTGCTGGGCTGTGCGGGACACACCTTATCAAGTGGAGCGTGGCTAGAATGGCTGGACCTCAGAGAGGGGTTAGGATCTGAACCCGACCTTCCCTGAGAGGCTCACCTCTTCTGTTACCTTCCTTCCGTGATATGGGTCCTGACCAAGAGATCTGTCAAATAACAGGTAGGTCAGTACGTTCAGATTCCCTGAGTGGAAAAGAAAGAATTTTGCCCAACTTACACGTATGTAGTGAGTTCAGACTTTGTTCAGTGCTCTTAGCATGGATGCAGCAGAGCCGGTGGACAAGTGGTGCGTAGTGCCTGCCTGGCACTGTTTGAGACCCTTCGGGGGCAGTGATGAACAGAACAGGTAATGTCCCGGCCATCAGGGTGGATAGCCAGCATCTTTAAGCTGTTTCCTGAACAGAACGTGTATTTATTTATTTATTTATGGCCTCGCCGCATGGCTTAGGGGATCTTAATACCCCGCCCAGGGATTGAACCCGGGCACTGGCAGTGAAAGGCGCTGAGTCTTAACCACTGGACCACCAGGGAATTCCCTTCTAGAATGTGTATTTAGATAGTTTCATGCATCATTACTCCAAAATGGTGCTAAGGAAACCTAAGCTATTTTGGGGGCACATCTCTTAAGCTGTCTCAGGGGACCAGGACTTCCCATAAACTCCTAGGCTGGATGGACCAGTTCCTGGTATGACTTCTTTCCTGTTTCTCCACTGCTTTTCTTGACATAAACAAAAACCATACTATTTTCACATTCATTCTGCGTTTCGCGGAACACCCAGATTACTCATGCTTCTTTCTGAGAACAGAGTGAAATCTGGGTGGAAATGTACGTAAGCAAGATGTGAACATGTTCATATTCTTTGACTTGGTAATCCCAGTCCAAGTATTTTTTTTTAGAATCTAGTCAGATGTATCTGTGGTGTTATTTTTGATGGTCTCCCCTACACAAGAGATATGTCCCACAGAAGGAGCATTAAAAAAAAATATATGGAATTTTATCAGATGGAATGTTTACCACTGAAAATTATAAATGTGAAGTGTCTGGCAACATGGAAATAAATAAAGCAAAAAGGACAAAACCCCAAATAGCATGTATACTATGAATGCAATTTAAGATTATGTTTGTGTACGAATCAGGAATGATGTACTTGGTTTGGTGCAATGGCAGTATTATGCCATTTATACTTTTTTTCTTCTTTTATACTGATTTCCATTCATGTTGCTATAATGTCTGTGCAAAAGTAAAACAGAGCCAGATGAGTTCATACCCCTATGCTATACCTAATTTAGGAATGATTATTGTTGTAGGCAAAAATCTTATCTATTATATCAAACCCAGTATATGGAGAAGGTGATGAAAGCAAAAGAAACAGCTGAAAGTGAATGTTCAATCTTCTTAATTTTTAGCTAGACTTTGAACTACCATGGTGATACCATGAAACATCAGTGGGTACCGTGTCTGAATGTATCGCGAGGAGGTTGATCTGGGGTGCGTTCATCTAGGTTGTTGTGTCCCACATTCGACGAATTGTGTGGATCGTATCAATACAATCTTCTATCCCCAAGATGACTCAAAGTAGACTCAGACCATGAACCTAAGACACCCAAGGAACCTGACCATATTGTAAAATCAATCAATAATTCAGGGAACACAAAGTGAATGCACTGCAAGTAGTGACGCTAGAATTGAACCAGCAGTAAAGTTAGAGACGGTCTAAATTCAATTTCATACCTCTGATCAGAAAATGTCCCATTAAGTAACGTCTTTTCCTGAGAATCCAGATATAATGAAAAACTAGAGTATCCTAAAGTTACTAGGTTAGGGCAAAATGAAGAAATTTGGGGTTTCTACAGATTCACTGTTGAGTTAGTGAATTGAGTATTTTTACTATACCGGTGATAAATAAGAAACGTGACAGGACATTTATAGTTGCTTGTTAAGTTGAATAGACTTGATTCTATAGCTGGACTCCTGCAGGTGTTAATATGTCAATTAAAAAAAATGTACTCTTAGGAACGTAGGCCATACCTTAAATTTGAGAGCAGTTTGAACTTTGAACTGTTAAGATCTTTCTGAGACTCTATCTGCAATGGGGAGTCTTGGATCGTTCATCCATGGAGAATAAAGTCAATCTCTTAGAAAGCCTTTTACCAAATCTTACTTAAAAACAGAATTCCGTATTGTCCTATAGCAGCCTAGCGTAAGCAGTCTGAGAACATGTTTACAGGGCTCTTCCTGTGGTCACTGATAAGGTATTTGCCTCGCCCTTGGATCTAGTATTCTTTTAGTCCTTCATTCATTCTTAAGAATTTGAATATCTACCAGGTACCAGGCACTGTGTCAGGTTCTGGAAGACACTGATAAGCTAGGACAGTGAAGGTTCTGCTCTCCTGGGAGTAGCATTCTAGTGGGAGTAACAGACGGAGAAGAGCAAACAAGATAACTGGATTTTGATAAGTGCTGCGAAGAAGGACCCGGGACCCCGAGCCAGGGAAGTGTGTGGATGGGGGTGCTTTAGACGGGACTCTAGAAGAGTGAAGATGCATCTTGGGCAGTGGGTGTCTCATCCTAACAGTCCCAGCCTCTGAGCCCATTAGTGTGCAAAACTGAAATGGTGAATTAGGGGTGGAGGAGATTAAGGTGGGGTGGGGTCAAGGTGAGGTGCTCAAAACCTGCTAGGCAATTTGACCAAGAATCTCGTGGAACTCGAACATGACTGAGTCTACTGAGACAGCCTTTTTCGCCCCAATTTGCTTCTATTCATATTTTAGCCATCTTTTAAATGTAGCCTCTGTACCTAAATTTTAGCACCCAATTTTTAAATATAGTACGTATGTAGCCAACATCCATTTTTGGATAGAGCCTCTCCTCCTACTTGTGAAGGGAAGTACGTGTGCCTCTATAACTTCACATCACAAACTGTGTTTCTATTTTGATGAGCTCTGTTTCTTTATTTGTGCATTTATCCATTTGTTATTCAACACATATTTATTTGAGAACCTACTAGGTCCTGGAGATACTGAAGTGAACAAAATAAATAGCCTCTGGTTATGACACTTGATTGCTTTTCTTTTTCTTTCTGACTTTATCCTAATATTCTGTGAATGTCACTGCTTCATGTCATATTTGGAAGACCATCTTTATGTGACGTAAATAGATGTAGTTTACAATATGTTCTGCTCCTCTTAACCCTTAAACATATTTAGGGAATTCCCTGGTGGTCCAGTGGTTAGGACTCCGAGCTTCCACTGCAGGGGGCCCGGGTTCGATCTCTGGTCAGGGAACTAAGATCCCACATGCCGCGTGGCGTGGCTAAAAAAACAAACCAACATTATTTTTATTGTCGATGATTGTGTTCTTTGGGATATGGGTAATTTAGCTTTTATTAAGGTGATTTTGGTATGCTAGATACTCAACTCTTTTGGCCATTAGAGCGTTCTTCTTTGTTTGGGAGCATATAACCCATTGTCCCTGACGGATTATGCGGTCCTGACATATCTGGAGGGAAGATCCAACTCCAAACACTGCGAGATAAATCATTTCCACATTCTTGCTTAAGTGGCCATTTTAGTGTGAGAAGCACATTTTCTGTTGAGCATCAGCGCCAGTGTCTCCTTGACCCAAGGTCACAGCAGTTTTTGAGCAACAGAGTCACAACGGTTTAGGAAAAGCTCCACAGATAAGAACAAATCCTGTAGAGTTTAAAATTTTCCCTTTGAAGAACTATTGACAAAAGCATTCATTTGAAACACTGTAAGTCACATATATCAGTAATGACAGTGGGGACTGTTTTCATTTCTTCTTGTTTACAGACACACCAAGACGACTGTGTCTGAGTTTACTAAGCATTAGCTGAGCAAAAGCTCTTCTTCTCTAGGCAGATTCCTGAGTTCTTAGGAACATTTTGATCTCAAAACAATGAAACAAACCGGTAGATTTTAGTAGATTTTTCCCCCATACACTTAATGCTTTTTCTAACAGATACACTCTGTGTCTCCTTTCACGTGTAAACATCAAGGACCAGTATCTGTGTGAACGCCTGTGTAGGCGGGGATCCTCCCCTGCACTGTCTGTGGGGATGATTAACCCCTTCTGGAAGCAGCCCCCAGCGCCAGGGGCAGCCCCCCGTCCCCTCCATCTACCTGAGGAGAGCCGTAGATGTGTCCAGGAGGGCGCTGCTCCTCTCGGGGTGGGGGTGGGGGGAAAGTCTGCTTTTGAGAAACAAACATCAAAACAAAGGTCTCACAGATGGAGACTTTCCTACCTTTGGGTCCAGTATCCAAAGTCTAGTCTAGGAAAGGCTTACTTGCCTTCCAGAGCACGAGGAGGCTGCAGGGGATGGACCCACAGCTTTTCACAAACCATTTCCTCTCTGGAAGCAGGAGGGGCCTAGGATATAGATTCTCCGACCAAGGGCATGAGTCAGGGGTCTTCCAGAGGCGGAGCCACGTGCCTGTACGATCTCACTGTGTCTGACAGTAATGCCGACACTGGCATCGTCCCCATATTGTGACACTCTTCTTAATTCCTGTTAACGGCTGTGTAATATTTCACTAGGAAGGTGTACCGTACGTAATTAACCTATTTCCTATCATTGGGCATTTAGGTTGCTTCAGATTTTGTAGTGTACATCTTTTTTTCTTTTGGATCATCTCTGAAGATCAGTTTCCAGCAATAAGATTACCGTGTCAAAGGGAATTGACATTTTTATGACTCTTGAGCTACACTGTTAAATTGCTTTACAAAAGGTTTGACCTTTTTCTTTGCGCAACTTTAAAGGTGAATCATCAGCCGTGAGTCAGTGCTTAGATTCTGGGGCAGTTAATTATTATTCCCACATTAGGCAGAGAGAGATGTGTGCACGTTCGAATTTCTTCTAATTGCTTTCATTACATAGAGCTGACTTGTTGAGAAAAATGTTCCGGCTGCAGGACATTCCAAACAACAGAGCCATCACTTTTGGAAAGTTTGAATCAATCCCAATTTTGTAATCGGTTCCCAGAGTTGTTCATATTTCTCTTGGCAGGGATCACCTGTCGCTGTGGTCAAAGGCAGCTGAGTGGTTGAAGTCCCGGGGTGAGCGGGTCAAGGTGCCTATTTTAGCATTAGGTTGGCAGCCTGGGGCCAGGTGTCTGGGTATTTTGAGAGAAGTAATTTTGAAAAGTAATTTGCAATTCATAACTGCGAATAGCATCAGAACAGTCATATGCAGGCCTTCCGTGGAACTTCTCTCTCTCTCTCTCTCTCTCTCCCTCCCCCCTATACCAGTTGGAGGATAATCATGAGGTTTCAGTGAAAACACATGGATTGCAGGGAAGTCAAGATGCCTCCATGCATTACAGCGCCTGTGCTTTGCAGCAAACTGCTTGACCTGGGTTTCCCCCTCTGACAAGCAAGCATGTTGGAAACAGGAGTCCCAAAGTCCTTAAGAATTTTTAGGTTTTCTGTCCAGTGGGTGACACCAGTCGTGTCTGCGTTTCTGTAGCCAAAGATGTAATTTCCCCATTCACTGGTGCTGCTGTCAGGCAACAGCAGAGAAGAACAGGACGTGAGACATAAACCTATGTTTACAGTTTTCCATTTCCACCGCGAGGCTTCACGGCCTATAGACTAATAACTATTTTAACTCCCTGTGGCTTGAATTTACTTAGGTCATCCCTGCTCCTCATTAATATGTTAAACATAAAACCCAGGGGAAAAAAAAAAAAAAGGAGCATTCACTCCTGTCCAGCAGGTTGACAGGAAGTTGACCCAGTCTGTGGGACTGGTCTGGAATTTACTGGCCATGACTTTGTTTGCTGACTGCAAACAGTTTAGCATAAAAAATAGCAATCTCAGCAGCAACATCTTCAGACATGAAGGCCAATAATATTTTATTTAGCATAGCATTTTGAAAATCTAAAGGCAATTTGATAAGAGACACTTGGGCCATTTAGGGGAGGGATAAAGGGTGAAAGTGGGTTCGCTCAGGGTTCACTTCCTGTTAGCAATACTGAATTATTTTTCATTTGGTCTGTTACAAAAGTAATTATTCTCATTTCCTCCTAAGAAGGCATAGAGTCAGAAGAGAGATTTAAGCATGAGGCTGTGTGGTCACTGTAGCACGTTTATCTTTGTAGCCGCCCGCAGAAGGATTTTCTGTTGATTATGGAAACCCCACCTGGAGAGGCAAGGTGAGGCTCACTCCCGCTAAACCTGAGCAGCTTACCTCACCTGTCTGGTTCTGCTTGTTGTATAGATTAGAACCAATGCAGTTAAAGCACCCAGCTGCCCTCTCGCAAGTGAGGATACTATATTTAGAGAGGAACCCAGGTCTCAGCTCTCCCCAGGGAATAGCTGCAGGAGGGTGGCCTGAAGGACCGAGACAGTTGGAAGTCGTTTTTAGCACCATAATGCCATCCACATTCTTTCCTCAAATTCAGCTTTTTTTTTGAGTGTCAGGCACTGATTCAGGTAATAGGAATACTGCTGTGAACAAAACAGACAAAGGCCCTGCCCTGCTGGGGGAGAGAGACAATAAACAAGTAAACAAACATGATTTATTTATCAGATGGAGATAAGATCTCTAAAGAAAAGGCTTGGAGACAGGGAGCGGAAGAGCGCAGGGTGGGTTTGGGGCAGGGCCTTCAGGTCAAATAAGGTTGGATCAGATCCTCTCACGGGAAGACACCGGGGCCTGTCCTGCAGGAAGTGCGGGGGCTCTGAACTGGCGACGAGAATGCTGGGGGAAGACGTCCCAGAGAGAGGAGAGCATGAGCAAAGGCCCTGAGGCAGCGGCGGCAGAAGCAGCGTCCTTGGTACCGTCGCCTGCAGAGGCCGGTGTTGTTTGTGGCTGGAGCGGACGAGGAGGAGAATGGGCGGGGACTGACCGGGGTGGGGGGGGGGTGGGGGGGGTGGCGGTGGCCAGGCCTCAGAGAACCGTGTAGGTTGAGATAAGGACATTCTTTGGCTTTTATTTTGAGTCAGAAGGGAAGCCATGGAGACTTTGCCTGATTTCAAGGGGGCTTTTATAGTGTGATGTAGAGTCAGGGAGGGGGGGCCAGGTGGAAGGGGGAGATCCCATAGAGCTGTGTTCTCCAATATGGTAGCCACAGGGGACTATTTTAATGAAAGTTAATTAAGTTTTTTTTTTAATTAAAAATTTAGGGACTTCTCTGGCGGTCCAGTGGTGAAGACTCCATGCTCCCACTGCAGGGGGCCGGGGTTCGATCCTGGGTCGGGGAAACTAAGATCCCCCATGCCGCACAGAGGGACCAAAAAAAAAAAAAAAAATTTATATCCTCAGGAATTCCCTGGTGGTCCAGTGGTTAGGACTCGGTGCTTTTACCGTCGAGGGCGTGGGTTCAATCCCTGATTGAGGAACTCAGATCCTGCAAGCCGTGCAGCTCGGCCACCCCCGACCCCCCAAAGTTATATCCTCAATTGTAAAACCCACGTTTCCGGGGCTCACTTCCCACACGTAGCATCGCTAGTGGCTACTGCGTTGACAGTGGGATATAGATCATTTCCATGACCACAGGAGGTTCTATTGGACAGTGCTGAGAGAGCCTTACAGGCCTTTGTAGGGACTTCGGGTTTGCTCTGGGTAAATGGAAGGGTTTACCCACTGGAAGGCGTCAAGCAGAGGATGAACGTGCTCCAAGTTATGATCTCTGGGGCCGCCGTGTTGAGAATAGACCGTAACAGGGCAGTGGTGAGAGCTGGGGGGCCATTAATCGTCTGGATGAGACACAATTGAGTCTTGGATGAGATGGTCCTGCTGCTGATGATGAGAAATGGTTGGTGCGAATATATTTTGAAGGCAGAACCAATAGGCTTTTTGGATGGAATTGATGTGTGATTTGAGATGAAGTGCCATGGGTGATGGTGAGGAGAGAATGCAAAGCCCAGGCGGAGGCGGGGGTCCCAGGCATCTTGAACCAGGAGGGAAGGCAGGGCCGTGGGTGGAAGGAGGTCTGAGAGCCCTCCTCACCGGAAGAGGTGAGGGGCAAGAAGGGTGTGTTGGAAGTTTAAGGATGGTGGTGAGTGAGCTGAAGGGAGAAACAGAATACAGGTGCTGGGCAGTGCTGGGGCCCATTTGAACTTGGTGGCCATGAACCCCTCTTCCTTTGGAGGTTCTCCAGCAGAGTTTGAACTGCTCACCTTCAGGTAAAGGGAAAGGAGATGCCCACATTCCTCCAGGGCTGATGGCTTCCTGGATGGATTTGCAGGAAATACAAAGGGGAAGGGAGTTTACGGGGTTGGTGAGAAGGATGTGATAACAGATTGCAGAATCTAAACTGAAGAAGGAGGAAAGTGAAAGAAGCAGAGGGCTGATGAATGGGGAGAAAGTAGACTGGAGGCTCCATCATTCCTGAGAACAAGTGGCGCTGGAGGTCAGGCAGGTTGGAAGGAGAGATGCTTATCAAAGAGCTGGATGTCCAACTCAGTGGTGGAGATGGGTTGGACCTTTGAAATCTAGGCAGATACATCTTCATCCTAGGCTGACTTGCCAAGTCCTGGAATCCATACACTATACTCTCCCTGAGTCCTAGGATCCTACCTAAGCAGGTTTGGTAACCGAAATCCAAAGAGCATGGGATTGGGAGCCCAGAGACCTACCCCAAGTTTCCCAGCCCGGCACAGACTGGCTGCGTAACTAAGGGCCTTGAGGAAATGAACTTTCATGTCCCTCCCGTCTCTAATCTGTGACTCTGTGGCCTCACGATTGTAGTCTTTTCCCAAACACTGACCTTCAACATGGACCCTGAGGCATTTGCCTGTTAAAATGTGCAATTTTGCAAATATTTATCTGCCAATACCTCTCAGAAGAGTAAACTCTTGGAAAGCTGCCTTCCGGATCACATGACCATGCGGTCATCTGAGGGGGTGTGACGGGAATGGTATACCAGCAGCATCTGGGTTAAGTGTCCTTCAGGTCCTGGGATGGCTGGATCTTTACCTGATTTCTCTGTTTCCACCTAACACGGATTTTTCTTTTCATCTTGTTTGAGCTCTATAGGAGAGCTCCTTCAGCAGAAAGGATAGAGGCTGTTCCTCTCAGAATGAGACGCGATACTGTGACCTGTGAATTCCTATGAGCATCTGAACATCTCATTGATATTTATTGAGGGGGGATTCCAGGAAGGCAGAGCTGGGCCCTGGGCCCTGGGCCCTGCCGCCTCCCCCTCCCCCTCCCCCCTCTGCCCGTCCATCACTCTTCCTTCTCTGAGCCAGAGAGAGAATTAAGAACAGTCTTAGGTAAATTTTTAACAAGATGGTCCAGCTTGGGCTTTGTAGGCTTGACTGATGAAGTAAGAGGTCGTTTTTAGCTAAAATAACCGCTTTGTTTGCACGTTTCCTCCATTGAGTTTTCTAGGGTCATTAGAATGATCTAACTGCCTTACCTGTTATTTGAATGGGGTGAACCTGTGGAGGGGCAGGAAACAAAAGGGTGTTGAAATGCAAATAGACCGCTCTGGGTTTCAGTCCCCAGCTGCAAAATAAAGCCAAAGCTGGCATCAGTGTCCCCACAGAGGTCTGTGGAAAGGCTCTAGAAAAATCTCACAAGATGTATTTCTTTTCACGCGCTGGAGTCCCAAGGTAGGTCAGAAAACCAAAAACAAAATAAAAACAAACAAAGGATTTCATACTTGGAATTTGCTCAGTGCCAGTTGAATAGCTAATTGTTTCTTGTTTTCATTCCCTCCCCCCCCCTTTTTTCTGCCTGAATAGATAATCCTTACAAAACATCTATTCATTCTACAAGTGAAAATTTCAGGAATACTCGATACTGACCTTGGCAAGACTAATGGACCGAGGTTGAGTGATGGATCTGTGGGTGTTGCGGCTGAGGTGCATTTTGGTGCTTTGTACGCCAGTTTGAGAATATTTTAGCAAAAGGAAAGGAAGATTTATGGTGTTTTAATGAATGAATACGATGAAGGCTTGAACTTGTAGGTGAAATGATAAGACACAACATTATTTTTATAGCTTATTTTTGATGGTTTTCGTTGCTTCAAGAAAGGACCTGCTGCTAATTAACGATGGCTCCCTTTTCTATGTCAATGTTACCACTCGCTGATATGGAAACAATTATATTTTAAGGGACATAAAATAAGGAGGTAATACAGCCTAGCAAAAAGTATACACTTTATCAGATCCTTAAATAAACTTGGGCTTTTATTTGATTTCTGCTATGATCTAGCTATGCGACTTTGGGTAAGTTATTTAGCTCTTCTTTTTTTTTTTAACTTATAAAACTCGAATGAGAAATATGTGATGGTGAAAAAAATTTGTAAAAGTGTTTTAAAATCCCATGAAAAAGGCACAGTCAGAAACCACAGCGGGTTGGGTTTTTTTTTTTTAAGTGAAAACACCCGATCTTGTCGGTAAACCTCAATTTTAGTATGTTAGTTTATTTTTTTAAGCCATCATTTAATTTCAGGTGCTTTATGAACTTTTCAATTTGTTAATGGAAAGAAATGCCATTTACACAGGATGGCTACATAGCAACTTTATTCTGGTAAAATAATCCCTTAAGTCCTTTTATACGCAGCCCCTAACTGTTGGCTTTATAAGGTCAGTCTTAGCTGACCAGCCCTCAGGCTGTCAGGAGCTCATCAAGTCCAAGATAGCACCAACTCCAGCAGATACACAGCATGGAGAGTTTTAACAGTACCCCTGATTTGAATGTAACCCAGTCTGAACAGAGGACCCTTTAAAAAAAACTCACCAGCAATGTTACATGAATGAAGGAGATTGTTAGGTTGTATCGGTGGAGTTTAGTTACACCTTATTAAAAAGCAAAGGTTGAAGAGTGGAATCCCTTCCATTCAGATGTTCTTAAATGATTAAGGGCTCCAACCTGCAGACCAGCTCTTATTTCTGACTGCTGACTGCTTTTCAGGGAGAAAGCTTTGGAAACTAACATTCCGGTCCCCGAGGCCTCCAAGAAGCCTAGTCCTGTGAAGGCGTAGATTCTACGGGGTTAGCAGAAGCCGGTGGCTTTAGGAACTGGGAATGCAGGCTCCAGGCTCCTGTGTTCCAATATTGACTCTGCCCGTGAGTCACCCTGACCACTGTCTTGTGTATCCCTCTTTACAGAAGAGCTGAGACTATTGACTTTTTCAGGGGTTGCGAAACACATTACAAAAGGGTAGAAAGTCACTATGCAAACATGTAAATATGAAACATTGGAGGGGACAGCCTTGAATAAAGATAAATGCATTCTTTGGATAAGTGGAAGTTTATCTTTATGAAAGACTAAGGAGTTTGGTTTCAAAAAGAGTTTTATGTTTGAAATTTTTTATTTAAACAGTGTGAGTTTGGGTCCTTATTTGCTCTAGTAATTGTGTTGTTTACTGAAAGGAAACCGTTACCAAGTTGCCTTACTAGAGCAGTTAATTAATTAGCAGAGATCAGACCCCCAGGCGTTTTAGAAAAGTACATGAAAATTTAGGAACCTGACTTTCCAAGAGGGAGACTAACATTGGTTGAGTACAGGGCACGATCCTCGGGTTTCTCTAGGGACCTTACAAAATTGTCTGTGCATGTGTGTGTGTGTGTGTGTGTGTCTGTGTGTGTGACAGAGAGAGAGAGAGTGTGTGTTAAGGAAAGCAATGCAGGCAACCATTGTATTTCTCACTCTCCCTGGACAACTGTTCAGTACAGCTTGGGTTTTTGAAATCTGACTTCTTGTTGGACATCACCTGGAAATCTCATTAATAGAGCAAGCCTTTCTAATATGGAGCTAAATGTTTTTTAGTTCTTTTAATGGTGCAGCCAGCCTCTCATCATTAAAAAAAAAAAAAAGAGTATAATATTTAACTCCCCTTCTTTCAGCCTTCTTTGTACTCTACTAATCCAGCTACTCCTGAAATCCTTTTAGTTTTTCCATCTGTGTCCAGCATCTCTCTTCTTATTCCCAGTAAAAACTACTACATTCCCATCATCCATAACTAACAACTGTTATCTTTTTTGTTACATTTGTTTCAGTTCTTTAAATGAATGAAATGTTGGAGATAAGGTCAAGTTCCCTTTAAATACTAATCCCATTCCCTCCTCTGTCCTCACCTCACAGAGCCCATGTTCAGTTTGATATGTGCTTTTAAAATATCTTATATATATGTACGTGTACTCATAATTAGTACGTTGCATTGTTTCATGAGGGTATATATATATTTATATACATGGATCCATACCTACCTATTGTTCTATGATTTGCTTACTTTCACTGAACATTGTTTTTGAGATCTATCTACCTATCTATCTCTATATATACACACATATTGTATGTACACACTTGTTTTTCATTGCCATCTGGTATTTCGTGATATGCATAATATCATATTTTATTAATTATTTCATTAGTGGATATGCAGATTGTTAAAATTTTTTCACTAATATAAATAATGGTTGGGACTTCGCTGGTGGTCCAGTGGTTAGGACCCCCGAGTTTCCAATGCAAGGGGCACGGGTTCGATTCCCGGTCGGGGAACTAAGATCCTGCATGCTGCATGGCACTGCCAAAAAAAAAAAAAAAAAAAGTAATAATAATAATGCTTATATTACTTTTCCCTAAGTCAGATATAAGGAATAGTTTCCTTAGGCTTGATGTCTACATCTAGAATTGTTACCTTGTGAATATGCCCAATTTCACTTTTAAGAGATAGTACCAAATTGATGTTCAGCTCTTTCCCCAATGTTCTCCAATGCTGGTCGAATTATTTTTATTTATTAAAAAAAAAGTTTTTTTCTTGTAATGAGAATTTTCAAGATCTAATCTCTTAGCAACTTTCAAACATGCAGGACAGTATTGTCAATGCTGTGCTGTACGTGGCATCCCGGCAGACTTCTTAATTGTTGCTGATTTTAGGGGGGACGTGGTTTTCTCTTGGGTTTTCTAGCTTCACTTCCATCCACTCTATTCCAGGGTGCGCCTGGTCAAACTCTGTCGGGGGCCCTGCGCTCCTTCCAGGTCCAAGGGCAGCCAGGTCCCTGGGCAGCTGCTCCAGAGCGAGCCACTCACCACGTTCCCAGACTCAGCTTTTCCTTTTCTACCTCTGCAACTTGATCATGCTCTTCTGCGTTTCTTTATTGATTCAATAAATATTTATTGAGTTCGTTGCTTCCTGCCAGGTGCTGGGGGTATAAGGGCGAACAAGAAAGACAATATTTAGGCTGTGATGGAGCAGAGGGTGGGGAGGGGCAGAAAAGAAACCAGTAAAAATACGAACGAGATAACTCTTCATAGTTTTAAGTGCGTGAAGAAAGTAAAATAGAAGAAGGTCAGTGTGATTTTGTATGGTGTGTGTGTTGGGGGCGTGGTGTCGGGGGTCGCGGCCATATCCACCCAGGTGGGAGCCTTAGAAGGTCAGGTACTCAGGGAGATGATCTTCCTCCTGAGATGTGGCGTGAGCCTCACTCACCGGCCGCGTCGCTGCCGAGCTGGCCCAGGTGCACGGAAGCCCAGGGCTGCGCTCAGGGCTGAGTGGCTGGGCGGGCTAGGAGGGTGGCAGCTGCCGGGAGAGGCAGCGCCCTGTCAAGCGGTGATCCAACCCTCTGCGTAGCCATCCCTGAGTGTGCTGGCCCAGAGGATCTTTCTGGATGTCCACAGCCCAGGATGGTGCCTCTCATGGCACTTTGCAAAGTGCCTTGGGATCTTGGTGTCCGTTCTTCCCAAGAGCTAATTTGCTTTCATTTTACTGCTTAGTGTCTACCTAGAATGAGTAGGTAGAGGGGGAAAAGGTACAATGCAGAGGAAGCCTGTCCTTTCTGATTTTCTGATGGAGTCACTTTGTGTTTTTTCTTTTCTTTTCTTTTCTTTTTTGGCCGCATCATGCAGCATGTGGGATTTTTGTTCCCTGACCAGGAATGGAACCTGTGCCCCCTGCAGTGGAAGTGCAGAGTCTTAACCACTGGACCACCAGGGCAGTCCCTGGAGTCACTTTGGAATGAACTGAGTTTCAGTGAAACCAACTTTCCTTTGGTGGGTCCAAGCTGACTTTCAAATAAAGTGATAAATAAAAGAAATTTAATTTTCCTTAATAATTGGTAAGACCAGTTGTAGGTCTCAACGGGACTTTTTCCACCCCACCCAGGGTTTTTCTCAGAATAACAATTAGTGATTAATACTTAATAGTAATCAACAATCTTGTTTTCGATGCTGTGCCCACTCTGAGCTTTAGCCTGTTATGAAGAAGTGATGGTGTGTTAACTGCAGTGGGGACCTTTCTCCAGCATCACCAGCTATGAAGACAACGTTGTGTAGAGAGAATGAAATACATTTTCCTATGAGTTAAGTCCCTTTATCTTCAGGAGTATCTTTGAGTTGTGTGTTAGATTTCTCTTACAGATGAAAACACTGAGCTTCACAGAGGTCGTTACTTGTCCCCAGGTTACAGAATTAGTGAACAAGTAAGCCTGCCTTTAAATTTGGGGCTTCTGACCCAAATGGCTCTGTGAAGCTGCCATGCTTTAAATAATAACATAGCAAACACCAACTACTACTATTTCTAGACACAGCCTTTGTGGTCTTGACCACTAAGATACACTGCTGATCGCTTCTTCCTTCTTTAACTCTCCTTTTCTCTGACCGTTTGTCAGACAGTGAGAGGCAATTTGTGCAGGAGGTGAGAGCACGGGCTCTGTCTGGAGCTTGACTGCCTGGGTCAAGGTCTTCCGTACCAGCTCACTAGCAGTGTGGGCAGGTTACTCATCACGTCTGTGGTTTGGTTTCCTTATTTTATTTTATTTTTTAAAAATTAATTAGTTAATTAATTAATTTTTGGCTGCGTTGGGTCTTTGTCGCTGCGTGCGGGCTTTCTTTAGTTGCAGCAAGCGGGGGGCTACTCTTCGTTGCGGTGGCTTCTCTTGTTGCAGAGCACGGGCTCTAGGCGCGCGGGCTTCAGTAGTTGTGGCACATGGGCTCAGTAGTTGTGGCTCGCGGGCTTAGTTGCTCCGCAGCATGTGGGATCTTCCCAGACCAGGGCTCGAACCCGTGTCCCCTGCATTGGCAGGCGGATTCTTAACCACTGCGCCACCAGGGAAGTCCCGAGTTTCCTTATTTTTAAGGTGGGGATAATAACAGTATCAACGTCCTTGGCTTCTTGTAAGGATTAAAGGGGATAATACACAAAAGGCCTAGAAGGAGCCTTGAATCTGGGGAGCTCTCAGGTGATGTTTGTGCATCTCAGGTCTCAGCTCACACATCCAGGCCTCTCCTGGTGCAGGAGCCTCCCTCGGGCACCGGACACCCCTGCCCTCCGCCTGCACCCCACCTTCCTGCCGTTTGGAGGTCCCCCCACCCCTGCATCTGGGGCTTGTCTGCTCCTTCGGGCCTTGGGCTCCAGGGCAGCACCTGGCATGCAGCTGGCCCTCAGCGCGTGTTTGTTGAGTGGCTCTCTGTCTGCTGTGTTGCTTTCCCATCGATAGGCCCTAGGAATTCCTGGTCCCTGAAACTCCATTCCCAAAGCTTCAAATATGATCCTGAATGACTCGTGAACCTCGTCTTCTAGCCCTGACCCCTCTTTCCCCTTGTCTTTCCAACTAACCATTAATAAAGCAAAATCCTGTCGGCCTCCGCAGCTCAGCCTGTTCTAAACCAAGCCACCGCCCCGCCCCCCCCACCCCGCCTTCTGTTTCAGGCCATCCCCAGCCTGGTTGACCACGAGGGTCTTCACCCACCCGTGGAGAAGCCTGGGAGAAAACCTGGACTCTTCCCTCCTCCGTCACCCACCCTCAGCCCATCAGCCACGCAGGCATGCCCGGGATGCAGGCTGGAGGTCTGGAGCCAGCTTTTGGCCGGCTGCCTGACTCCTGAGCTCGCGCCCTGACCTCAGACATTTTTCTCCAGCCTCAGGGTCATGGCTTCAGTTTGGGCTGATCTGGCCCCAGTAGTTGCAACAGACTTCCACCTGATGTCTCAGACCCTGTGCCTCTCACGCGGCCCCTTCTCCACCCTGTGACAAGTCTTGCGTATCTTTCTGAAATACAACTTCAGTCCTATGACTCCGCTCTTAGAAACCATGGTTGGTTCCCTTTGCATCTTTTAGTCCGAACTCCGCACGTCGCGTGAAGCCCCTCCTCGGTCTTTTCCTTCTGTCCCCTCTCCTGCTGGCTGCACCTCTGCCCCCAGGTCTCCTGCTAGAGCAGGTGAAAAGGCGGGCGCAGCACAGGCCACTCGGGGCCTAGGGCACCCTCCCTCCGCTTTGCCTACTGACATCTTTTCATCCTTCAACATTCAGCTCACAAGCCACATCCTCTGCGAAGCCTTTCAAAGAGGGCTCCCAGCAGCCCGTCCCACCAAGGCTCCGGGGGCCCGTCAGCTGGGGGAACCCGTTTCTCAATCAGAAGGGCAGTTCCCACAGCCGCCGGAGACAGAAGGTTGGACCAGGCCCAGGAGAACCACAGGAGATCGTTCCTTTCTGCCCCTCTCCGCCCCGTGAAGGGGGCGGGAAGGCCCTTCCCAGGCAGGGAGTTGTCGGCCTTCTCCGCGTCTGCCGAGGCTGGCCGGATGCCCAACGCAACCAGTGTTTGCCGAATGTATAAGGATGACACCAGACCAGAGAGCCTAAGATTTGAATGGATCCAAATCTCAGGTGTAAATTCCTCCAAACAACCAACCAACCAACAGACCAGTAGAAGCCCTTGGTTGAAATCTTGGCTTTATCACTAGAACAGTTTGCTTCTCTTAGCCTCCACTTCCTCATCTGTAAAATGGGTATAATTGTAACCACCTCCAGGGGTGGCTGAGAAGATTATAGGAGCTAATGGAAGGAAATAAGCCAGCACGGGGCCTGGCTAAGCAGTCTTTGTTTCAGACAAAGATATGTTAGCTCATCACTCTAAACAGGAACTGGGAGGCAAGGTCATGTCCTAAAATAACTTTTCAAAGTTAGAATTTCATTGGGAATTTTAAAAGTTAAGACAGTTAAGAATGTCACTCATAGTTATAACAGCTTTCACCTAAGAAGATGCATTCAACTACATCTTAAACTACTCTTTGACTGTTCACCATACAATTAGCAGTTGGGCTGGGGGTGGCGAGTGTGATCCACCGCTTGTTTTGCTGCACTTTTGTGTTTTATCAGCTCTGTTTGATCGCAGACCCAGCCAGGCATAGGGGTCACTTGGGCGAGTGTTTTAGAGATTCCTGGGCCCTACCCCACACCTACTGAATCAGAACAGGGAGCAGGAAGGGGACTGTAAATCTATATTTATAAAAACCTCCTTTGTGGTTTTGATAATCTGCAAGGTTTGGGAACCACTAGCACATATGCCACTAGAAAAGCCTAGGGCTCAATATTCTCAGCTTTATAGTCTGTGTAATTAAAAAAAAAAAAACTAGTTTATTTGCCTTTTCGTAAACAAGATTCCATCTCTCCAGGCCTGTTTTATCTTTACTGTTTATCCTGCTGGTGGAAAAAACTGGCTCCACTTCAACAATAGGAGAAGGAAAGGTGCAAACCTCACCGTCTTCCCAACATTTTTAGCACCAGGGGGCTATTTCCCCCGTGTCCTACTGGGGCAATTTAAATGCTAATGCAGTTAAGTCCAACAATCTTTTTAGCAATCAGATTAGAATTGTTTTTTATGAAAACCTTATTTCTCTTTTCTCCGTTCTATATTTATTTTATTTTATTCTATTTTTTTGGCCAGAGAAGCGTATGTTTCAATTCTTTGACATTTCAAACCTTAAATTAAAAAACAAAAAATCCCATCCTGATATCTTCTCAGCAGTATTTGCAAGAGGACAGGAAGGGATCCACCCTGTAAACCTGAGGTCTGCAGTTTGAATGTGCTGAGTCACCTGGTCTTTGCTGAGTCAAAATGTTTTGCACCCAGGAAAAGTACTGCAGACAAATCAAACTGTGAGCTGGTATGTGGCTAATTTAAATGTCAGTAAGAAAACTGGAAAGGGCTAATGCGTCGATACAGAGTAACTTAGTATTAACTTTAAAACTTGTTTTTGGAGATTTCTAATAGCCTGGTAAGTGCTCTTTCTGATTGGTAATGTGTTGGTGAAATTCTTTAAATATTTCTTCCCGTTCTTAGAAAGGGAAAACGAATATAAATGGTATAGCAGTTGTCTTGTGTGGTTTAGAAAACAGCAGAAAGTTAGTCTTGGCCATTATTCTGAAGTTTTGCATAATTAAGCTTCTTGAATCAGTTTTAAATAAGTAATAACAAACAAACAAAATATAGTAGTGAACCAGATATCGATAGCTGATGTCTAATTGTAGTTGAGCTTTTCGGAAGTCTGTTTTCCTATTTTGATCATGTAGTTGGATAGACTGTGAGCAGGTATGACTACAACTATATTAACAGAGGAAGTGGCAGGAAGCTACCATTTCCTTCGAATCAGAAAGAAAGTTTATAGACCTCCTGATGGGAATGTGGACTACAGATGGAGATAAAAGTCGGAATAATTTGTTATTTGTAACTGCTATTTTATTTTTACACTATAAAGGTGGTTCCTTTAAAGTTAGTATCTGGGACTAAAGAGAGTGCAAACATTCCAGGAAGTCAGAAATGACTGTTCGCCGGTATTAACCAACATCCTAAAGTCATTTCACAAGGTGGAAATTTACTATGGGGCCAGTTTACGTGGTCATCGTCCAGCGTGTTTGCGTCACGAGTGGGGAGCGGCCGCTGGTCTCTGCATGGCTGAGCCCTGGTGACCAGTGTCCCTGAACCCATCTGTGAAGTGACACAGGCGCTGCCCTGTGTGCCCGCTTCCTATGCCAGCCATGGTGCCAGGTGCTTCCACTGCCTTCTCCATCCCGGCCTCAGTCACCTACAGAGGTGCAACTTGTACATTTTTTTCCTGTTTTTTTTTTTTTTTTTTGGCCGCACCGTGTGGCATGCGGGATCTTAGTTCCCCAACCAGGGATTGAACCCTTGCCCCCTGCATTGGGACCGTGGAGTCTTAACCATTGGACCACCAGGGAAGTCCTGAGCAGCTTGTACTTTTAATACCTTCAAGCCGAGTGTATGAAAACTCAGAGGCTAAATCATACCCACAGGACTCCTCGCCGTGGTAAAGTGAGAGTTTGCACGCAGGCAGGACCCTAAGCCCTGATGTCCCTTTGGAGAGCGCCTCCAGCTCGTACACATGACTACTCACCGGCCAGTAATGTTAAATATGGGAAGAACATCATCAGTGGGTTGGAATCCTTGCTTTCTCTCAGTGAGCAATTTAGGGGGAAATGGCAGAAGAGCTGCAAATAACCACCCAGGAGGCCGGAGGGGCTCAGAGAAAGATTCTAACTTAGTGCGCTTTCTACTCAGAGCTAGTGTGTAATTCACAGAGCTGAAGACGTGAACTGTATTGAAAATCTGCTGTGTTTTTTTCCCAGCTTAGATTGACGGCCATAATACAACGACTTGGCATTAAGAGAACAAACAAACAAAAACCCTAGGCTACCTGCCTTTCATTTGACTCTGTCTGGAACCGGAGGCGGGCAGATATTGCCGCAGGCAGGGCAAGGACGTGGAGCGCCAGCGGTCAGCCGGGCCTGACCCGGTGCAGACGGGCGCGTCAGGCAGACACGGCTCTGAGTCTCAGTGGTTAGGAGCCCGGTGAGCTGGGACAGTTGATTTGATGCCTGAGAAATTTGGATGGTTTCTTCACAGGTCCTAGCGTGGGCTGGAGGAGACACGCAGCGAGGTGGGTGTTGTCCTCTCACATCCTCAGAGGCCCAGGTATGACCAGCCCTGAGACAGGGCGTCCCGGGAGACCCTTGGAGGGGAGGGACGCTCTGAGTCAGGTGCCTGTATCCGAGTCCGTGGTCAGCTCAGGGCGGAGTTCCTTGAGGAGATGAGATGCGAGCAAAGATCTGAAGTCGTGGAGTCAGTTACCCGTGCGGGGGTCTCGGTGGGAGAGATTTCCAGGCAGAGGAAACAGCTGAGGCAAAACAGGAAATTGCCTACTGGCAAGATTTAAGAAGAGGGACGAGGGACTCAGTGCGACTGGAACAGAGTGAGTGAGTGGGAAAGTAGAAGAGGGTGAGGTCAGAGAGGCCAGCGGGTCAGACTACGCAGCATGCTCTCCAGGACTTTTACGACGAGAGAGATACGGAGTCTCTGCTGGGCTTTGAGCCGGGGAGGTGATGAAGTTTTAAAAAGATCATTCTGGGCTTCCCTGGTGGTGCAGTGGTTGAGAATCTGCCTGCCAATGCAGGGGACACGGGTTCGAGCCCAGGTCTGGGAAGATCCCACATGCCGCGGAGCAACTGGGCCCGTGAGCCACAACTACTGAGCCTGCGCGTCTGGAGCCTGTGCTCCACAACAAGAGAGGCCGCGATGGTGAGAGGCCCGCGCACCGCGATGAAGAGTGGCCCCCGCTCGCCGCAACTGGAGAAAGCCCTCGCACAGAAACGAAGACCCAACACAGCCATAAATAAATTAAAAAAAAAAAAAATCATTCTGATGGCTGTGTTGAGAATCAAGCCTGAAGCAGGGAGGCCCGTTAGGAGCCGGGCAGTAATCAGACAGGAGACGGGGAGGGATCTGACCGGGGATCGTGACGGCAGAGGGGGCGAGACGTGATCAGTTCCCGGGTATGTTTTGAAGGCAGACCCAGCGGGATTCCTCAGGGGCTAGACATGGGATGTTTTGGGCATGAGCATCTGTGGGGATGGAGTTTGCCAACACGCGGAATGGGGAAGGAGATGTAGATGGAGCAGGTCTGGGGGGAGACCAAGACTTCGTCTTTGTCCACGTTGAGATGTCCCCTGGGTATCCAGGTGGGAAGGGAAGGGTCTGTCTGGTGACACACATTTGGAAATTGTCAACATATAAATGTTCAAAGCCTGGAGACTTACAGAGACCGCTAAGGGGGTGTGGATGGAGAAGAGAAGGGGTCAAAGGGCTGGGCTTTGGGGCACGCCAACCCTGAGAGTCCTGGAAGAAGAGTGGGGTCAGCAGAGGAGACTGGAGATGGGGCTCCCAGGGAGCTCGTGGGGAAGATGAGGGGGGAGGCTGGACGTGAGGCTGGAGGACGGGCGTCCACCACTTGCAGTGGATGTGGGGGCTCAACGTAAGACTTTCGTTGTTTTATTTCAAGGTGATGGCGGCTGGGTGTACTGAGACCTTGCTCTCATTTGCCATGTGCGGGGCACTTTGCTAAGCACATGACATACCTTTAATCGCTTAATCTTTATACATGCCCTGTAAGAAAGGGAGTGTCCTTATCTTCTGTAGTTGAGGGAACTGGCTCAGAGTGGTCAGAGATGTCACTCAAGGTTATCTTCCAGTAACTGCCGGTAACTGCCCAGGTGGTCCTATTCCAGGGTCCCTCCTTTTAACCACTAGCCTGTCTTCTCCTGGGTCTGGCCCTTCTCAGCCAGGGGTCAGAGGGTCAGAAGCTGAGGCTTGCGTCCTTTGCCTGGAGACACCTAGCTTCCCTGTGTCCCCCAGAGGAGGTGCTTTACAGGCAGAGGAAAGGGTGTCGAGTAGGACAGTGGCTTGATGGGATTTGCTTTGGTGCATATTGATCTGGCGGCAGCAGCGTGGGAGAGAGAATGAGGGTGCCTGGGACCTGGGGAGGGAGATAGATTTGGGGCAGGTCAGCTCAGCTCTTGAGGGGCCTGAGGGCTGACGGAGCCGTGCAGCAGTCGGTGAAGGAAATGGGGTCAGCGGTCCGGGCGAGGGAAGTGATTTCAGATGTTCATCAACCACGTATATACCCTTTTCTGAAACGGATCCCCTGAGAACAAGTCCATCTCCCACTTTACAGGAAAAGGGCACATCTCTTTGCCTGGCGTGTTCTGGGGCGTGTGTAACAAACCCCTGGGCTCCAGACAAAGGGGTGATGCATGAGGACCGGGAGACGCTTCCTTGCAAGTCAGGTGGTTTGGGCTGCTTGCTTTTACCACGTTGGGGGGACTGAAATGTAATTTTTTTTTTTGCTGCACCGTGCAGCCTGTGGGATCTTATTTCCCTGACCAGGGATCGAACCCGTGGCCCCTGCAGTGGAAGCACAGAGTCTTACTACTGGACTGCCAGGGAATTCCCTAAATGTGATTTTTGAGTAGAGATGACAAAGTGATTCTGGGGCTGTGACTTGCCCAGATTTCAAAGATATGACTAACACTGCTCTGAGTAGAATACTTCATTTTTTCACTTATTATTATTATTATTATTTTGGCTGCACCATGAAGCTTGTGGGATCTTAGTTTCCCAACCAGGGACTGAACCGGAGCACCGGCAGTGAAAGTGCCAAGTCCTAACCACTGGACCACCAGGGAATTCCTGCTTCACTTACTTATTTGAAAAGAGTTTCTCAGGGACTGTGTCTATAAAAAGAAAAGCAGTGATGCCAGGTTATGCCAAAATGTTTCATTGCAATAATGAGGCACCCACAAACCCATGAACTAATCATTGGAAAATAAACCCAGTTCCTCTCATTAAGGGATGTATTTCCAATAAGATTTTACCGTTTATGTTTAATAATTGTCAAAGTTTGCAATATACTTATGATGCTTTGATTAATTGGAATTTACTGCTGCTCAATCCAGAAGAATTTTTCGTGTGTACTTAATGAATTATGGTCACAGAAACTTTTTATTTATTTATTTTTAAAATATTTATTTATTTTTGGCTGCGTTGGGTCTTCGTTGCTGCACGCGGGCTTTCTCTAGTTGTGGTGAGCGGGGGCTACCGTTCATTGCGGTGCGCGGGCTTCTCATTGCGGTGGCACCTCTTGTTGCGGAGCACAGGCTCTAGGCACCCACGCGGGCTTCAGTAGTTGTGGCGCGTGGGCTCAGTAGTTGTGGCGCTCGTAAATTTTAATTTTGAATTGTGTACACAGTTTGTGGATGAGATACATGAAAAGGTTATCGATAAAAGATGTTGAAGCATGAAAATAAATTTGGTTTAAAATCTGTGAGTAACACAAAACCCTGTAGACGAATGTCTATAGCAGCATTATTCATAATAGCCAAAACACAGAAACAAGCCAAATGTCCACCAACTGATGAATGACTAAACAAAATGTGGTCTAGCTGTCTAGTGGGATATTATTGGAAAATAAAAAGGAATAAGCGTGGATCATGCTACAACAAGGATGAGTCTTGGAAACATTACGCTACATGAACGAAGCCAGTCACAAAAGACCACATATTGTATAATCGCATGTGTATGAAACGTCCGGAGTAAGCAAACCTATAGACAGACAATAGATTAGTGGCTGCTCAGGACTGTGGCAGGGAGTGGGGGATGGGGAGTGACTGCCAGTGGGGACAGGATTTCTTTGGGGGTAATGAAAGTGTTTTAAAAGTGATTGTGGTGATAGATGCACAACTCTGTGATTATGCTAACAACCGTGAAATTGTACACTTCAAATGGATAATTGTATGATATGTGACTTATCTGTCAATAAAACTGTTAAAAAAAATCTGTGCGGTAAGTGGAGTGGAAATGGAAGTTAAAACAGAAAGAAAGAATGATGTGCCATTTCTGGCTTTACTAAAAAGATTTGTGCATGTGCAAAACCCAATTAACAAGATGCTTTGCAGCCGTTTAAACTTGGGTTAAAACCATGTGATGCCAAAAGTAGACATTGCCTAGGGGCGGGCAGTTTGTATTTTAGGGGATTCACGAGCAAAAGAGATTGAAGCCCAATGGATTAGATCTCCTAAAGACAATGGCTAGATTGAGTGAGACCAAAGACTGAAGAAGGAGAATTAGAAATACCAGCCTTGGGAATTCCCTGGCGGTCCAGCTGTTAGGACTCGGTGCTTTCACTACTGGAGTCGGGGTTCAATTCCTGGTTGGGGAGCTAAGATCCCACAAACGACGCATGCAGGAGAAACTAAGAGGGGGGAGGAGAGTGGGGTGGGGGGGCAGTTTCCAGGTGGAGGGGGTGTCAGACATCACCTGGGATTATTCCGGCCAAAGATGCAAAGCCATCCTCGGGGACCAGTCGGCAATGATGAGGTCATCGACCTGGCACCATCCGTTTTAATAAATTAGCTGCAGTCCAGTGCAGAGCTGGTGGCTGGAAGCAGAGTTTAGGGAGGTCAGAGGAGGTAGCAAGATGGAGGAAGTGAAGACATCGACCTCGGACCTCGCTCTTCAGAAGTTGGAACAGATAACGGGGCAGAAATTTGGTAACTCTGGGGAGAAGTGGTGTAAAGGTAGTTGCTGCCACTCTAAGGATGCAATCAATTTGAGCATGTTTGCGGATGGGAGGTGAGAGGCTGGTGAGAGAGAGTGAAGTGGAGGAGAGACGTCCATCCCCGCAATGTGCAGGGCGTCCTGCAGATCAGCCAGATGGAGAGGACGCCTCCCGTGACCGCAGAGCTCCCAGCAGCTGGGGCGCCATGGCTCTAAGGGGGCCCCGTGGGAAGCTGCCTGTTCTCCGCTACTTCAGACACCCCGCTCCCCAAACGGCCCATCTCCACACGGCCCCAGTTCAATGGGCGGGTGTTTAGGCTATGACTGCATGCGGATGGGGTGGGGGGAGTGATACACTTGCTCCGCAGTCTTGAATTTGATTGCGGGTAAGAGCGGTTCCTCAGTATCTCGGGTTGGAGGGAACAGGAGCGCTCAGGTAAACACTTTTACTCACTTAGCTCATTTGAATGATGCTGGAAGTTAGAAGCCGATCCACCTCCGGTGCTCAAGGCAATGGTCCAAGCGTGGAGGCATGGGAGCTGCCCTCGTCCAAGCCCGCCCCCCATCCCCCAACCCTCTGGGCACGTGAATCATGGACCAGTGTGCAGCCCGAGACTAGGCGTCCCGTGAAGACACACAGGGCCCCCCGCGGCGCTGCTTCGTCCCTGCAGTTCACTTGACCCCCTTTCAGCATCTTTACACTCTTAGCAAATGCTCTCAACAATAACTGCCCCAACAAGAGAGAAGAGAGGAGGTGTTTGTTTAGTAACAGGAAGAGAGGGGCGCGGTCGGGTTGAAGCATCTCGCTTTAGCATCTGCGGCAAGGCGAGGAAAGAGACCGAGCAAAGGGAATCTCTTGTCACTCACGTATCTGGAGCTGCACGGCCCATTTCAAGGTCACATTGCACATGGCAAGGTCATGGCAAGGGAACTGACGTCCTCCCCGTATATCCCCTGAATCTCCTCTATTCTCTTTCCACGGTTTTGTGTTAACGCTTGGAGAATAGAAGACTGTGGTTCCAGGTAGATGTATTTGAAGCCCCTTGGCAGTCAGTGAACAGTCTTCCAGGCTCTACTTGGGTGTAAGCATCCTAGTAGTAATGGTAACAATTATTAGCAGGGGAAATTATTTATCTTTGGTTTTTAAAAAAAAAAATTTATTTATTTATTTGTTTGCATCGGGTCTTAGTTGAGGCACGTGGGATATTTAGTTGCAGCGCGTGGGCTTCTCTCCAGTTGTGACGTGTGGGCTCTAGGGCTTCTCTCCAGTTGTGACGTGTGGGCTCTAGGGCTCGCCAGCTTAGTTGCCCTGGGGCATGTGGGGATCTTAGTTTCCCTACCAGGGATCGAACCTGCGTCCCCTGCATTTGGAAGGCGGATTCTTAACCACTGGACCACCAGGGAAGTCCCGTATCTTGGTTTTTGAATTTATACTTGGTATTGTCACTGTTATTGTTACAGTGTTTTGTAGCTGGATATTAAGTTCCCTCTGTGTGTTAAGAGCCTTGAGAACACAAAGATAAATTTGCACACGGCCTCTCTAAACAGCAGCTCTTATCCAGGCGGCCATGTATCCCTGTCCTTGGTTGGAATTCAGGGGCTTTGTGAACTTGGATGGAGAAAAGATTACATGTTCAGCAAACTCCAGCTGCGATGTAGTATTTCCTTCAGAGATGAATGGTGGTGGAAAACCACAGTAGTATCAGCTGTCCCTGTGACTGTCACCAGGAAATCACACGTATTTTCATATCGCATTAGAGCTGTTTGCAGTTCTCTTGAAATACTGTGCATACGTATCACTACTTTGAAATAATGGTAGTTATTTGACCTACCACTAGACCTTGGCATTGAATAAAAAGGCACATATGTTATGTATTACATCAAATATGTATTTTAATGTTTTGATAACTTTTTCGTAATCAACTTTCTGCATATGCCTGTGTATTTTACCTGATTCTTTTTTTTTTCTTTTTTTTGGCCGAACCGTGCGGCTTGTGAGATGTCATTTCCCCGACCAGGGATTGAACCCAGGCCCTTGGCAGTGAGGGTGAGGAGTCCTAACCACTGGACCGCCAGGGAACTCCCTTTACTTGATTCTGAGGCGGTTTCACAAGGCTGCCAAAGGAAACCAGGGCACAGAAAAGGTTAAGAACCCCTTTAGGTGTACAGTTTGGGGCGGCGGGTGGGGGGACCAGAAGCCTGAACAGATAAAGTCGTAAGAAGTGGTGAGTGGCGGTGAGAAAAATACCCAGGAGCCACGGGGACCCGAGGAGGGCCTGTGCTCAGCCTCAGGGGTCCCTTCTGGAGAGCTCTGAGCTGCACCTGGAAGGAGGAGTGAAGAGGAGAGGGAGACGCAGGAGGTCGTTTCCAGGGAGGGAGCAGATCGGGTGCGGGGCCTCTGGGGAAGCGAAGAGTACTGGGGCTAAGTGCTGAGTACTGTGCTGAGTCCTGGAGTCTACGGGATGACTCAGAAACAGCCGAGGGGGTCGGTAAGCTCACTTTAAAAAAAAAATTAATTAATTAATTTATTTTTGACTGCTTTGGGTCTTCGTTGCGGTGCACGGGCTTCTCATTGCAGTGGCTTCTCTTGTTGCGGAGCACGGGCTGTAGGCGCACGGGCTTCAGTAGTTGTGGCACGCGGGCTCAGTAGTTGTGGCTCACGGGCTCCAGAGCGCAGGCTCAGTAGTCGTGGCTCACGAGCTTAGTTGCTCCGCGGCATGTGGGATCTTCCCAGACCAGGGCTCGAACCCGTGTCCCCTGCATTGGCAGACGGATTCTTAACCATTGCTCCACCAGGGAAGTCCTAAGCTCACTTTTAGAACCATTTTTAATGGGGTAGGGCGGACATTGCTCACTTTTCTTGGAGAAATTCAGTGGCATAATAAAATTTTTCAGAACAGCATCACTGACGTGTAATTCACATGCAATCAACGCACATATGTGGTGAGTCATATGTGACGTAGGTATCCACCGTGAAAACATCACAGTCAAGGTAAGGAATGCCTCCATCACGCCTCCCCCCACAGAGTGTCCTGCAGCCCCTCCGGCCTCCCATCCCCAGCACTTGCTCATCCACTTGCCGTCATGGAGACCTGTCTGCTTTTCTGGAGTTTTATGTGATGGACTCACAACCCACATCCTCTTTCTGGCCTGGCTTCTTGCACTCGCTGTGACACGTCTGAGATTCAGCCGGGCTGTTGTAAATCACCAGTTCATTCCTTCTTGCTGCCGAGTAATTGTGTGCTTTAAAAAAGGGAAAACCCCAAACCTTTGTTTTCATAACAAAATGTAAAAAGGGAACGAGGTTCCTAATCCTTATCAAATGGGAATGTGGGTTTAAGATGATTGAGAAACGCTGCGCTGGAGTGTGGTCAGAGTGCATTTCGGCCCCGGGTTCTCTTACCACCATTGCTAAATTTGAGCACATTTGGAAATATTTTAGACCTGCAAGAAGGCAGCCCCGCAGGACATGGAAACAAGCACTCAGCTGTCTCTGCAACCACAGGCTCTCTGATGAGAGGATTAGTGAAGACACTGCCTGATGGAGTGTCCCAGAGGCATTCCGTGTGTCTTCTGCTGTCCTTACGCCCTCCTCATTCGGTAGATAAGGGGCAAGAGCTGTTTTCCGTGTTGCACAAATAGGAAATGAGGTTCAGTGAGCGTGTGAGGATTGTTACTCATCTTTAAACTGGAGGAGCTAAGGTTTTCTTTTCCCCCTTTCTTCTTAAAACTTTCCCCTTTCCACGGGGTTAGGGCCAGCGTGTGCCGAGGATTCCACGGTCCAGTGCCTGTGCGCGGTGAGGCTCTTCTCCAAACATCAGGGAGACGCCGCGCCGGGTAAATCCTGGAGGTTCCCCTGGAGTGGGTAGGACGGAAGGACCAAATGAGAATTAAACAGTGTGTCTTACCCTCTTCTGGGTCATGGAAGATTTGAGAATCTGGTGAAATCGTGGGTCCTCTTTCCCAGAAAAATGCACAGATGTGCACGCACACGATTTTGCAATGATTTCAGAGTGTTTAGACGCCCCAGAGCTGGTCTGTAGGAATGACCTCGGGGTGAGTAGTTTTGGCCTGAAATGAAATAGTCATGCCTTCAGGGAAACACAAAGCCATAGTCACGGATGAGACAGCGATTACAGATAAAGGCTGGGTGGGGCTGGTGGGTTGGGTGGTGTTTAGATAGACACTCCTCTCTATCAAATAGGACTAACACCCCCACCCCCCAACTAATACCCAGTTGGGGTGGGGTGTTAGTCTCTGGGAGGCACGATTCCAGGCAGAGGGGGACGTCTGGGGGTCAGAGGGGGGGACAGTGGAAGTAGGAAAGCTCCAGGGAGCCGACATGCCCAGTTTGGCTGGAGGAAGATTATGGAATCATCAGAAACAACCATAGAAAGGGAGGGAGAGGTCATATTGTGGGTGAAATGGAAAGCGAGGTGAGTACTTCTTCCCTCCCCGCCCCCACCCCGTAAAATATTCTGTAATTCCTTTTATTTATTTATTTATTTATTTACTTAACATCTTTATTGGAGTATACTTGCTTTACCATGCCTTTTATTTATTTATTTATTTTTCAGGTGGAGGTTTGGGGTGTATATATGTGCATAATACGTATTTATTGTCACAAATTAAGGATGTTGACAAAAATCAGAAATTCTCATATAATATGATCTGATCTCTGTTAATAGCTGACGCAGTTTGTTCTAGTCTGGGAACATTCTTATCCCTCTCCCAGCTCTGAGCCATCACCCCAGTTAAAAAATAAATCCTGTGAATTTACCACAATTTAGATAACTCGTCTGTCGATGTTCTTCACATTTATTTAAGGCTCAACATTATATCCAAGGATTTTTCTTAATTTTTTCATTTTATTTTATTATTTGGCTGCATTGGGTCTTAGTTGTGGCGCACGGGCTCCTCTTCGTGGCATGCAGGCTTCTCTCTAGTGGAGGCGCGTGGGCTCAGTAGTTGTAGCACATGGGCTTAGTTGCTCTGCGGCATGTGGGATCTTAGTTCCCCAACCAGAGATGGAACCCACGTCCCCTGCATTGGACGGCAGATTCTTAACCACTGGACCACCAGGGAAGACCCAGATATTTCTTAATTTTTAAAGCATTTACTACTTCTTAAGATAGATGCTTAGAGGGGGAATTATTGGGTCAATGTATATAAACTTCTGTAGAAGCCTGAGTCAGTAGCTTTTTGGAGGGTTGGCTACCTGCTGTTGGATTTTGTTCTGTTTATTTTGCTTATTTACTTTTTTCCTCTTGGTGTCCTGTGTCTGCTCCTTAGTCCATTTCTTAAATACTGGAGCCCCCCAAACCCCCGCCCCTCCTGGGCCTTTGCACTGATCCATTCTCTTCCTGATTTTCCTTGATGATCAGGCAGCCTGTGTTGAGTGCCTGTCATGCACCAAGCATTGTGTTTAACAATATTACACATAATTTTCACCACACCCCTGTTGCATACGGATTTATATCTTCCTTTCACAGATGCGGACTCAGAGCCGAAAGCTGCTTTCCCAAGGGGACATCTCTGGGTCCGTCTTCCCAGCTCTGCATCTGTAGCTTCCCTCTCTCTACACAGCTCTAGGGCAGCCATCGCGTCACCAGTGCGGATTCCACTTGGGGTTTCCATGGACACCAAACTGAGTCTGTCCACACTCACCTAACAACTCTGACCTCCAACCTGCTCCCATGATATCACTGAGCCCATAGGTCACCCTTGATGATGTCTTTACCCTCCTGATTCACCCCACCTGGCTTTGTGCCTAAGTTTGGCGTTGGTCTCCATCCTCCAGCCTCGAGGAGTTGCCCCTATTTGAAGGCATCCCCCGCCCGGTCTGTCAGTGGGGCTGCACCTCCACGTGGTCCCCCTGCCTTCAGCTGATTTCCCTCTCGCTGTTCTCACTGGAACTTGTCCTGTCCTCTCCCCACCTTAAAAGCTGTCAGTGGCTCCCCTTTACCTTGGGAACGCAATGCAGGTTTCTTAGCGTGACGTATCCACGTGCCCTGATCGCCATCCCCTCCCCTCTGAACCTCACCTCCGCTCACCCTGCTGCTTTCTCTGTTTGCCTCCTGGGTTCCAATCCCAGGAACGACTTGAAGTTGTAAAGAATGGGATCCCGGCAAGGTCTCTCTGCTTCTCTGTCCTGTAAACTCCCACCCCAGTTTCTCGGCTAACTCCGGGGTGTCAGGACCGGGAGGTCTTAGTCCCTTCTCTTCCCCTCTGCTGCCCACCACCTCCAGTGATGACCAGATTGTATTCTCCTCATGTGATTCCTACTGTGCTTTCCCATTTCGCCTGACTCACTCAATAGTCTTCATGTTCCTGTGGACTTCACAGATGGTTGGGAAACGCGGTGTTGTCTCCGAGCTTCCGTGTGCTTAGTAGGATAGCTGCTCTGTCTGCCACACGGAGCAAGTGGGCTTGAGACTTTGCATCTCTGACGTTATAAGAATGTACTGCGTTAAGTCCATGAGTTAGAATTCGTTTCAATATAGTGTTCTGAATTGTCAAACTATTGCCCCATTGTAATCAGATAGCTTTTGCTAGGAACACAATCTCTCCCCCTCTTCCCCAGTTCAGTGGCTTCAAACAACCAAGTCTCTAGCTTGTGATTCTGCGGTCAGACTGTTCTGGTCTGGGCAACTCAGCTGATTTCTTCTGGGCGGGCGACTGATCTAGAGCCAGCAGTGGGTTAGATGGTGGCCAGATAACCCAGGAGGGCCCTGCTGATGTGCCTGGCAATAGGCATGTATCTCTCCTCCAGAAGGCTAGCTTGGGCTCATTCACATGGTGGTGTTAGGGCCCCAGGTGCAGTAACCACCACCACCTGCCCCCCCCAGGAGTGAAGGGGATTAAAGCCACTGTTTGCATCACATTTGCTTCACAAGTCACAGGACCAACAGAGATGCAAGGGTTGGGGAAAGAGACTCTCTGCCTTTTGATGGGAAGGACCTTGCTATGACTGCAAGAATATGGATGTAGGGAAAAGAATTTGTGGTCATTTTTACAAACTACCTCACTGGTAATGGAATTCCGCAGTATCTGATAGATATTAGGCACTTAACAGAAATCTGGATTTTTGGATAAATTATTGGCCACTCATATACATGTATACGTATTATATTTATTTTGCAAATAGGGTCAAAGCATGTGTAGAAAAAACCAACTTTCTCTTTCCAGGTCATCTTATTTTTGGATCTTTGATGTTAGTGTTATGTAGAGCTCAGCTATTGCAGAGCTGTGAATAAAATGTCAACATCAGTACCTCAAATGCATTTCTGGAAAAGGGAGTTCTTGAAGAATACTGAATTCAATGTAGAATTGAATTAATTAAAACAGATGACCAAAGCCTAGTATTATTGGGCTATTGCCTGGGGTGCATAAAAAGCTACAGAGGTTTGGTTTGCATTTTAGGAATACCTCACGCACGAAGCCTCTCCACATCTTCATGCTTCATTGTCATTTCTAAGGAAAACATCTACCGACTAGAATTACTTCATTTTTCTAAAGTTGTTTGCTTTTCATTGGTGGGGTTACAATTCAAGCTGCCTAACTCGATGATTTTACAGATAAGCAAGCTGGATTTGGATTACAAAACAGTGGCTGAAATAAGGAGTCAGGTGGACGGTGTTTATCATCATTTTTGCATGCGAGTGTCCAGTTATCCCACTAACGCTGACACATCAGCCTGTGTGACACGAAGATGAATCAGGCAAAGCTCCCACCTCCAGGAGCTCAGTCAGTGTCGGGGAGGGAGAGACTTGAGGACGGTCCTGGAAACACGCACTGATGAAGTTTTGCAGGTTATGCAATGGAGCCTCGGTTTTTTTTTTAATCCCTTCCCCCCTTCCTCCCTCCCTCCCTCCCCTCCCCTCCCTCCCCCCTCCCCCTCCCCTCCCTCCCCCCTCCCTCCCCTTCCCCTTCCCCCTCCCTCCCCCTCCCCCTTCCCCCTCCCTCCCCCTCCCCCTTCCCCTCCCCCTCCCCTTCCCCCTCCCTCCCCCTTCCCCCCTCCCCGCTTCCCCCCTCCCCGCTTCCCCCCTCCCCTCCCCTCCCCTCCCCCTTCCCCCTCCCTCCCCCTCCCCCTTCCCCCTCCCTCCCCCTCCCCCTCCCCTTCCCCCTCCCTCCTCCCTCCCCCTTCCCCCCTCCCTCCCCCTTCCCCCCTCCCTCCCCTCTTCCCCCCTCCCTCCCTTCCCTCCTTCCTTTGGAGCCTAGATTTTTTTTTTTTTTTTTAGAAGACATTACAGGGTCCTACTGCATTGCTTTTTTTTTTAGTTCTTTTTTTACAGATGTAACTTTATTTATTTATTTTTTTATTTTAGGCTGTGTTGGGTCTTTGTTCCTGTGCGAGGGCTTTCTCTAGTTGTGGCAAGCGGGGGCCACTCCTCATCGCGGTGCGTGGGCCTCTCACTATCGTGGCCTCTCTTGTTGCGGAGCACAGGCTCCAGACGCGCAGGCTTAGTAGTTGTGGCTCACGGGCCCATTTACTCCGCGGCATGTGGGATCTTCCCAGACCAGGGCTCGAACCCGTGTCCCCTGCATTGGCAGGCAGATTCTCAACCACTGCATCACCAGGGAAGCCCAATGGAGCCTAGATTTTTAACATGGGTTCTTTTTTTTAAAATAAATTTATTTATTTATTTTTTATTTATTTTTGGCTGCATTGGGTATTCGTTGCTGCACGCGGGCTTTCTCTAGTTGCGGACAGTGGGGGCTACTCTTCGTTGTGGTGCAGAGGCTTCTCATTGCGGTGGTTTCTCTTGTTGCAGAGCATGGGCTCTAGGCGCGTGGGCTTCAGTAGTTATGGCACGTGGGCTCAGTAGTTGTGGCTAACGGGCTCTAGAGCGCAGGCTCAGTAGTTGTGGCGCACGGGCTTAGTTGCTCCGTGGCATGTGGGATCTTCCCGGACCAGGACTCGAGCCCATGTCCCCTGCATTGGCAGGCGGATTCTTAACCACTGTGCCACCAGGGAAGCCCTTCCATGTTTTTTAAAACAGCTCAAGAGTATCTACTGTACATGCTTTATATTATTTCAGTAATATCCTATTTCTGGTGCAGGGATTCGCAGATGAGTGAACATGGATGTTGTTCTTTAGGAGTTGATTGTCTAGTACAAGAACACATGTGAAAAAGTATAACACAATTTAGGAATCACTATAAAGAATACCTTGTTTAAGGGGACTTCCCTGGCAGTCCACGGGTTAAGACTCTGCCCTTCCAATGCAGGGGACGTGGGTTCAATCCCTGGTCGGGGAACTAGGATCCCACATGCTGCGAGTTGTGTCCAAAAAAAAAAAAAACCTTGTTTAACACTACAATCAAGTGAGCTTGGCAAACATTGGCTCATCCAAGATCCAGGTTTATTCCGTGGACCTGCATTTCATAATTAATAACCACGAATACTAACACCATTTATTGAATTTCAGTTACTTAGCAGGCACTGTGCCAGGCACTTCACATAAATTATCTAAAGTTTACAAGCATGACGCAAGATAAGTTTATTTTAAAAAATAAATTTTATTGAGACATAATTCACATTCATTGTAATTCACCCATTTAAAGTGTACAACTCAGTGGTTTGTAGTACATTCACAGGATTGTGCAACCATCACCACAGTCAATTTGAGAACACATTTATTACCCCACCAAGGAACTCTGTACCCACCCATCAGCAGCCTGTCTCCATTTCTTCACAAGTCACCCAACCCGAGGCAACCACTCGTGCCTATTCTGGACATTTCATATAAATGGGATCATACAGTATGTGGTCTTTTGTGACTGACATCTTTCACATAACACAATTTGAAGGTTCATCCATGTCATAGCAAGTATCAGTACCCCATACTTTTTACGGCCAAATAATATTCCATTGCACGTATGTAGCACATTATATTTATCCATTCATCAGCAGATGGACATCTGAGTTGTTTCCACTTTAGGGCTATATAAATAATGCTGCTGTGAACATTTGTGTCCAAGTTTCTGTGTGGATGTGTGTTTTCACGTCTCTTGGATGGATCCCCAGGAAAGGAATTGCTGGGTCATACGTTAACTCTCTTCTTCTGAGGAACTGCCAGACTATTTTCCGAAGTGACCACACTGTTTTACATTCCCATCAGCTGTCTAAGAATTCTGATTTGTTCACATCCTCGCCAACACTTGTCAGTATATGTCATTCTGATTATCACCAAAGATAGGTTTTGTTATCCCTATTTTTCCAATGAAGGTACCCAGGGCCTAAGCAGTTGCCAGACCATAGACAGGTACCTGGTACCCTCAGACCCCAGAGCTCGTCTGCCTGCAACCCACAGCTCTCTGACTCAACTTATCTTGTAATAATGGAAAGAGGAAAACATGGTAATTCATTTTTTTCTCAGATACTTCAGTACTTTTTTTCCTGAATTAGTTGGCAATTGAATATTTTGTATGATGGATTTTTGTAAATGACTGGTATTCCTTCTATTAAATATATATGTCTGATTTAATTCTACTACCTCTTACAACAAGATTTATGTCCAGGTTTGTATAGAGTACAGGTGATCAAGTGTGGTAAAGCAACCACGGAAATGTCCCTCAATTTTAGAATTTCTTAACTGTAAAATGGTAATTCTTAGCCAGAAAAAAGTGGATAAACAGACAGAAACTCAGGTGGGGATGTTTGTTCTGGGGCTCACGTCATGACAGCTCTTCAGATGTATCTTTACATCTTTAAACATTTACATGCAGACACATTAGCCCAGCCCCAGACCAAGTAATTTGGAATCTTCACCGTTGGCTCTGGGGTGTCTGCATTTCCAGAAGCTCCCAGGGGGATTCTGAGGCTCAGCTAAGGTTGAGAACCAGTGGTTTATATGAACAAAATGATTTGCAGAACTACGATTTTTTTTTTTTTAATTTTTTTTTTTATTTTTTAATTTTATTTATTTATTTATTTTTGGCTGTGTTGGGTCTTCGTTTCTGTGTGAGGGCTTTCTCTAGTTGTGGCAAGCGGGGGCCACTCTTCATCGCGGTGCGCGGGCCTCTCACTATCGCGGCCTCTCTTGCTGCGGAGCACAGGCTCCAGACGCGCAGGCTCAGTAATTGTGGCTCACGGGCCTGGTTGCTCCGTGGCATGTGGGATCTTCCCAGACCAGGGCTCGAACCCGTGTCCCCTGCATTAGCAGGCAGATTCTCAACCACTGCGCCACTAGGGAAGCCCAGAACTACGATGTTTTTGAGAAAAGTGACTGGCGGGCCTGGTTGGGCACATCCGGTGTGAATGTTCTCTGTGTTTCTGTTGCTGAGGGTGGGAAGGGTACTTGGGGTGGGAGGGTATCGGGGTGGCTTTGGCAGCTGGGAGAGGGCAGCGTGGGTAAAGTGGAAAGGGGATCGAGTAATACAGCATCTGTTTTCAAGTCATGGTGAAGCTCCCTGATAAAGAAATGATACTCATGTGCTGTGACTTCATGCCTCCCCCAACTTGGTATTTTTTTCTTTTTTTTCGTATTTTGCAACAGAATATAGCCATGGTTTCATGTCTTCTAGCGTTGCGTGCATTACATAGTGTATAGGCTAGGCCAGAAGCAGTCTCCCTTTTGTTTACCTACACCATGTAATTTTGTGCACAGAACAGAACTTAGAGGCCACCTAGCGTGACTCTATCATTACGAATGTGAAAAAACCAAGGCCTGGAACACTAAGGTTCCGGGTCTTACATAGCAAGGCAAGGACTAGAAATGGCCGTCCTTGGCTAGAGGCTATTCCGTCTCCACCATAGTTTGTGGCCAGCCCACTGCTATATATGCAGACCCTTTCAACCCATTTTCTCTCTTTTTTTTTTTTTTAAATTTATTTATTTATTTATTTATTTTTGGCTGTGTTGGGTCTTCGTTTCTGTGCGAGGGCTTTCTCCAGTTGTGGTGAGCGGGGGCCACACTTCATCGCGGTGCGCGGGCCTCTCACTGTCGCGGCCTCTCTTGTTGCAGATCACAGGCTCCAGACGCGCAGGCTCAGTAGTTGTGGCTCACGGACTTAGTTGCTCCGCAGCATGTGGGATCTTCCCAGACCAGGGCTCGAACCCATGTCCCCTGCATTGGCAGGCAGATTCCCAACCACTGCGCCACCAGGGAAGCCCCCATTTTCTCTTTTTATTACATGAAGCTTTGGCAAACAAGGCTTCCATCATTCAGATGTTTTTCAAAAATTCTCTTTTTAGTTTGTTTCTGATATTTAAGAATGGCCCTGGGGTCATTTTTCTGATACCCTTCATTATCCCTCCCCCTGCCCCCAGTTTTATTGAGCTATAGTTAACATATAACATTGTATTAGCTTAAGTTGTACCCCACTTGTTATTGTGAAAAATTTCAAATCTAGAGAAACGTTGAACGAATAATACAATGAACGTCCGCATTCTTTTTATCTAGACTGAGCAATTGTTAACATTTTGGCACGTTACCTTTCTTTTCTTTTTTTTCTAATTAATTTTTATTGGAGTATAGTTGATTTACAATGTTGTGTTCGTTTCTGCTGTACAGCAAAGTGAATCAGTTATCCATGTACATATATCCACTCTTTTTTAGATTCTTTTCCCATATAGGTCATTACAGAGTACTGAGTAGAGTTCCCTGCGCTGTCTCTGAATCTCTCTTTTCTGAACCATTTGAAAGTGAGATGCAGACATCATGACACTTACATTTTAGTAACTCCTAAAAATGGGCATCATTTCCACATAACCATAATACAATCATCCCACTAGAGACTCTAACACTGATACAAGACTATGATGGAGTATACAGTCTATATTCATTTCCCCCAATTTTCCTGTTAATGCTCTTCATGGCTTAAAAAAAAAAAATCCAGGATGTAACTGAAGTTTAGGCATTGCATCTGGTTGCCATGCCTTTAGTCTCCTTTCATCGAGAACACCCCTCCCCTGCCTTTATTTTGGACTTCGGATATTGACATTTTGGAAAAATCCAGATCAGTTATTCTGCAGAATATGCGTTGATCTGGCTGCGGCCAGGTCCTCGTGGGTAGAGTCAGGGGGACAGTCGACATCCTACACGGGTGATGTGGGACCTCTCTGAGCATCACATCAGGTGATGTCAGTGCAAGACCTGGTCACCTGGCCCAGAGGTGCCCACCAGGCTTCTTCGCTGGCCAGGTAGTAGCGGTCTCCTTTGTAACTAATAAGTAATCTGTTGGATGATTCGTAGAGTTTGTGTGATTATCCTTTCTTCCGGGGACATTTCACCCCATGGCTTTAGCATCTAAGCTGATCCTTGCCCGAGTCAATTGTTCCAGCGGTGGTTTTCCAGTAGATCTACATTTATTTGTTGGTGGCCTGTGACTGTATAATCAAGTAAAGATAATTCAGGAATTATCTAAACCTGTGACTGTTACCTTATTTGGAAAAAGGGTCTTTGCTGATATAATTAAGTTAAGGGCCTTGAAATGAGGAGATTATTCAGGTGGGTTTGAAATCCAATGACCAGTGTCCTTGGCAGAGGGAGATTTGAGACAGAGGAGAAGACACAGAGGAAGAGGTAGTGTGGCCACCAAGGAAGAAGACTTTTGTCACCTCCGTAGTTCCTCACCTACTCGGCTCTTGTGTTTCCTTAAAGCAGGGGCTGGCCACTACAGCTCAAGGGTCGGATCCGCCATCACCTGTTTTTATGGAGCCTGTGAACTAAAAGTGGTGTTTACATTTTTAAAGGGTTGGAAAAAATTAAAAGAAGAATTCGCGACATGTGCAAATGATACACACTTCCCATTTCTGCGTCCAGACAAAGCTTTATTGGAGGACAGCCACACGCACATGTACACGTTGTCTCCGGCTGCTTTCCTGCAACATTGCAGACTCGACTCGTTGCAGGGAGCCCGTTTGGACGGCCAAGTCTAGAATATTGGCTCTCTGGCTCTTAACAGAAAAAGTTTGCCCGCCCCTGTCCTCCAGGATGGACAGAAGTTGCTTGGACACTGATAAGACTCTCTGCTTCCTGATCATCAACTATTCATGTGTGTATTTGACTCCACTTCGCTCAAACATTTATTTATTCAACAAATATTTATTGAGCATCTACTTCTTCCGCCAAATAGGTCAAGGGGCTCAGCTCTGACTGTCCCCCTAAGCTGGTGGAGGGGTGTCCAGAGCGTTGGGGACAAGGGGCCCCAGTGGCTGAACAGTGAATCTGTGTTAATCCCTCAGCCCTACACCTCTCTGTCAAGGGGGCATGCGGTCGCTGTCGATAGGAAGAAGGCTCGTGCATCCGTGGGGTTGACCCTACACCTTGGGCAGGATCGGCCCTGAGGCGGGTGGGCAGGCTCTGCTCCTGAGATAAGGATTTTCTAATCCTTCTCAGTTTGGGCTCACCTGTCACTCGGCGAGGCTCAGAAGCCCTGCTTTCTGCCTGTGCTTCTCTGTCTCCACCTGGGGTTGTAAATACATCTGAAAGAGCCGCAGAGGCCCCTTTTTCCTCTTCCGCCACGGTTTCCATTTCCTGTCCCCCGTCCCAGCTGTTAAAACTACACTAGCTAAGGAGGAGCTTGGAGGAACAAGAAATAAGAGCAGTCAGCTAGGTGCCCAGGACAGGCATCTACAGTGCTTTTACAGGCACTGCCATTTTTAATCTTTTCATTAAAATCTTTTCTTTAAATGGTAGGTACTTTTATCGTTCTCCTATTTTACAGGTGACAAAACTGAGGCTCAGAGAGGTGAAGGAATTGGCCCAAGGGAACATGGCTGTGAAGCAGGGAGCCTGGAATTTGAACACAGGCGGTTTGATCTCGTGGGGACAGGCCGAGCATGTGGGCATATCCCGTGACCTGAAAGCTGTGTGGGTAGAAACTGTGGCTCTTTTTTCTGTAATGGCATTTTTGGTCACGCCCTCAGGTACATGCCAAGGAGAAAATTGGTCGCTCAGGCTGACCATCATCTACCAAAGGGACTTGAAAGTCCTAACAGGCCAGAAACTGCATGAAGGACGGAAGGACTGACAGACGTGCTTTCTGCTGGGGTGGGGCTGTCATCACTTTGTAAAGTTAAAACATCGCGACAACCCAGGATGTTTCTCGACTCGAACCCTGATTGTCCAGAATATCAGGGACCGTACCTTTAGCAGAACCGACCAGCCCAGCAATGCCCGAGGTGTCTGTGGAATGTTAATCACATTTCTAGAAAAGGGGGAGTGGTCAGATAAGGATGGGGAATGTGGAGGCCGGCAAAGCCAGGCAGGATTCTTGACAGAGACTCCCGTGGCCCTCGGGCAGGGACAGGGGAGGCTGTACACAGCGGTGACCAGACTCAGCCATGTCCCTGCCCACCTCAGGGGACAGGACAGGTGCTCCTGGGTAATGCTGCCTCAGGCCTCGTTCTTTCCATTTTAGCTTAAGCCCCAAACAGGGAGGAGGGATAAATTGGGAATGTGGGATTAACAGATCCACACCACTAAATGTAAAATAGATAAACAAGGACCTACTGTATAGCACAGGGAACTATAGTCAATATCTTGCAATAACATCATGGAAAAGAATCTGAAAAAGAATATATATAAAACTGAATCACTTTGCGGTACACCTGAAACACTGTCAATCAACTATACTTCAATTAAAACAAACAAACAAACAAACTAATATAGGCCAGTCCTAGAAGTCTTTAGAAGAAAAATTAAATATTCCTTAATTTTTAAGAATTAGTAAAAGAAGATAATTTTATTTATTTACTTTTTATTGAAGTATAGTTGATTGACAATGTTGATTTCTGCTGTACAGCAAAGTGACTCAGTTCTACACATATATACATTCTTCTTTCATAATTTGGTTTCTTGAGTTTTTATTTTTATCTATTTATTTTTATTCTTTTAATTTTTATTAATAATTTGTTTTTTAAGATTAAATAAAATTATAGTATTCAGAAAAGAACAACAACAAAAAGAAGTCCCAAACACTTGAGTGAGTACAGAAAAGTCTGCGTCCTGTGTCAGTTCGCTGCTGTTTCTAGGCTGGGAGGGGATGAGGGTCACACCACGTTTCCTGGCTCTGTAAACACTTTGTTAGGAAAGTTTTGTAGAAATTAATAATCAGACATGATATTAATAATACAGAATTAGCTTGGAGTTTCCCGAGAATTTTTTGGTTACAGTTACTGTGATGTCTCAGTAAAAATCAAAGTAAACTGGATCATATAAACCTTTCTCAAGTGTCAATGTTTTCTGTATTTTAGTTTGTCCAACCCTCTACATAGTGTTCAAAATATCAGGACCCCAGAATATAAAGCATGCTTTGATTAAAATGATAGATGCAAAATACACATTTGTGCAACTCCGATGTGGGAATTGCAGCCCCTGCGCTGTGGCACAGTCAACATGGGAATATGTGGAATTTTCTTGTCGTTTTCAGGAAATAAGGTGTCATTGTTAGGACGGTTTCCTGTGGTAAAAAAATTCTCTAATTTGGTTTTAAAATAGCAGCCTTAGATGTTGTTTTTGACTCAGAAATCCATAGGAAATCTAAAATTGTATCTTTTTTTTTTTTCTTTTTATGTGTGTGCTTGTGTGTGTGTGTAAGAATTTTCCGTATTTTCCACAGACAAGAAATGAGCTGGTTCTATTCCTGGTAGCGAACAATGCGATGATGTTGGTATTTTCTGCATGCACGTGCGCAGGCGCCCTGGCATGAGAAGGAGGGAGACTCTGTGTTGGTTTTG